>NC_090258.1:35935126-35945126 GCF_037325665.1 Littorina saxatilis
TGTTCATTCATTTTAGTGTACGCATGCTAGTCCATACAGTGGCAAGTTTATGGACCAAATGGTCTGACCTTTGCACACTTCCAACAAAAATTGCGAATTCGGAGATGGACTCAGTACGAGGTTTGACATTGAGCGGTACCCATACTTCACTGATTTACACCATCCAGACTTTATCCTTTGGGAATATCTGAATGTATGTATGCAAAAAAACCCACTTCCAACCCAGAACATCCGTGAACTGAAGACAGCAGTTACAGCTAGGTTTGTTGCAAACCCTAGACAGAATTGCGTTCGCGTCATTGACAATTTCAGAGGGTGAATTTGGAATACACTTTGGAGAGAGAGTAAAAGTCGGACCATCCAGGCAGACAGGAAACGTTGTGGAATGGTCGTGCACAAACTGAAGTTCATGCACAACAACTATGAAGATATTTGCTGAACTCAAAATGACTGGAAAAACGACCCATTTTGTTGTAAAGTCACACTCGCGCAAAATTCATCAATGACATGGACGCATTCCTCAGTGGATAATTCCCTGATCCTGCTTGTAATTGCTGTATTAGAGTCACTGATTGTCTACGGCTGGTTTTGGTATGCTAGTTATATATATATATACACTCACTCCCACACACACACACACACACACACACACACACACACACACACACACACACACACACACACACACACACACACACACACACACACACACACACACACACACCAATGGTAACAATCTGGAAGGCGTAAAACGAGTTAGTTTGGCTACCGCTCAGTTTCAAATCTCGTACGGTTAAGTTGATTTTTGAAAGGGTACAGAAGTCAGACATGTATACAAACTTGTCGTTTCTTGGACTGGTCATCCATAAGCTGAAGTTGATGTACACCAAATATGAAGTGATTCGGTCAACAGATGTAGAAGTTAATAGCATTTTTATGGGTTGAATGTTTTTGGTCACCTTGAAGATTGGCATTGCAAACTGCAATTACACAACATGCACAAAGAGGGGGAGAGGGGTGCACATCACCCAGGTTTGTTAAACTAAAGGGGTCCGGGGGAGGGGGGAGGGGGCTTATTAGGAGTTCTAGTTTAGTCATATCAGCATGTTATATTTTTCTACATGCTAGTTTTGACTTCCCTTTCTCAAATTAATGGCAGCATTGGCAACAGTCGGCACTTTAAACAGTTTGCCATTGTACTTAAGTACCCTTTTCCCGATGGACGCTTTTGTCTTTGCGTGTGAAGAAATTAATCGGAAGTTATCAACTATTTATCAAAGCCCTACTGACAAAGTCGTGGACTATTGCAAACTATTACGGGACTTTAATCAACTGCTTGCCTCGGATCCCACAGTTCCGATAAATGTTGAAAGTCCTTGTCTCATTTTGAAAGGAAACAGAAGAGGATTTAGCGTGAGTGGATGCACTTTCAAGTTCTGGTCAAAATGAAAACTGTGGTGACCTTCTTTGGGACGCGAACTGCAACCGCTTTCCATGGCCACCCCCTTGTCGCCTCCCAGTTCATACACACGCAGAAAGGATTAATTCGAGCTGAGAGGTAGCGCAACATATCCCCTCCACCCCACCGTCAATGGGTTCTAGCGAGGAGCGTGTGAGTTTGGAGTGGGGCGGCTGGTGACGGCGTTGTTCCGTGGGGCTGGTGTCGGGGAGTGGAGGGTTTGTTCTTCCCACAGTGTAAGAGGGGCGGGGGAGGCCAGTTCAGGAAGCGGTGCAGACTGCAAGGTTCCTGCGCAGTCCAAAGGCTGTATGTTGCAAGAACCTCAGGGAGGTTCAAATCGCGCCGCAAGATTACAGGCTGAACGTCTGACATAACATCGAGGTCCAATAATAGAGGAAGGTAACCGATCTCCGAATAGAAAGCAGCTAGAGAGAACTACTTGGAATCAGTCGCCTGGCATCGAAGTCACTATTAAGCATTAGGTGATGGCTAAATGCAGAGCACAATTAATTTTGGTAGACAGGTTAAACAAATACGATTGTTTATATTTTTTTAATAAATGTTTTACATTCAGTCAATATTTTTGCAGGGAACATTAAATCGAGAAGGATCCGAGCGTGCGTGCGTGCGTGCGTGTGTGTGTGTGTGTGTGTGTGTGTGTGTGTGTGTGTATATGTGTGTGTGTGTGTGTGTGTGTGTGTGTGTGTGTGTGTTCTATGCTAGTCTCCGTGATGACTGACTGTTCAGTTTTGATCTCTTAGACGGTTTTAGTTCATGTATTTTTGTGCCAGCTGACGTCAGGTGTTAAAGTTAGCGTCTTACATCAGTTGCTATGTTAACTTGTCTAACGGCCAGCCCACGACACAGAAGCAGAAAGCTTCCTCCTAGCGGATCTTGCCGTCTTCTCTCATCTCCTTGCTTCGTCTCGCAAAGGTGAAGGTCGAGGTGCATAGCGTAGAATGCTGCACTTGCGGATCGTTTTAAAGACACAAATGTAGGATGAAAGTCGCTTGTGCGTTTCAATGCTTCTAACGTTTTGTTCACATGGCAGGCTAACAACCAATTTTCAAGCGATTTTCATGAATCAAGCCAGTTAAATATTGCTGCCTACTATATGAACAGCGTTAACGCCCAGACTTGTTTATAGCAACGGATCTTAGATGACATGACAAATCAGGCTTGCTCGTTCCATGTATTCTGGCTAGTCCTAACCGGGAAGCGCAATAATAAAAGGCTTCTGCAAGTCACTTTTAAATCGCCGGGGAGTCTAACAGCGCTCAACTAAGTTTTCAAATCGCTGCTAAATCGGATATACATTGAAACTAAATCGTCGGGACCGTTGACATGGCAGACGTAACTTTTCGCCGATGTGGTTCTCAGCTACCCTCGAGCGACTTCAAACCGATATAAGTTGGTTGAAAGTTGGTTGAAAGTTGGTTGAGAGTCTGCCATGGGAACAGCACTTTATTTTATCAGGTGCTGTTGTCAACATTAACTTTAAAAGCGCCTATTAGATCAAAGACATAAAAATGCAGCGATGTACTGAAACACACACACACACACACACACACACACACACACACACACACACACACACACACACACACATACACACACACACACACACACACACACACACACACACACACACACACACACACACACACACACACACACGCGCGCGCGCGCGCAGAAAACACATCGATGTCATTGCTGTTGGAAATTGTGATTGTTAAAGTCATACAACTTTGAATGGGCAAGCTTGTTAATGATTGAATTCACCAAAGTTTCTCCCCTTTAAACAGTTTTGTTGTTGTTGTACGCGAGTGCAACACTATATGACACAAGGGGCAGATAAGTGAAGCAAGGCTGAAGATCAAATCAACATAAAGACATAAAATGACATCAGCAAAGGTTGTAAAACCTGATAACAATGGTAGGGTGAGCTCAACGTGGCATTCCGAGCAACCCTTCTCGCCTGTAATGACAGAGAGTGACGGTATTTTATGTGTTCACTGTGAGCACTGAGGGATTTGTATGGCTTCAGTTTCTTGAAACAAAATCTGATTTCTTAGCCTGGGTTGTTTTTTCCGCCTCATTGCGTTACGACATTTGTAGAACGGGAGAATTTCGCGCAGATGTAGCACTCAGGATTTCAAGACGAGAAGGTAAGACAATAGTACATTGTGAAATAAATTGTCAAAAGATTGTGGGGTTGAAAACGGCTTGTCAAATGATTAGATCAGTTACTACACAAATCATTAAACTAGACTATATTTTTAAAACATTAGGCGCTGAGTAATTTTAAAATGAGCCCACGAAAATCAGACACTTAAAGCGATCGGACATCGATTGACACAAAAACAAAAAAAAGATTTCGCTGATATTTTGTCACAGATATTTACAGAGTTTGTTGAAAAAATAACAGAAATCAACCGGACAGACTTCATGATACAGAGTTTTGAATATGATGACATGCCAAGAATCATATAAACGAGGGTTGGGTAATTGAATGGGGTATCTGACGGATCAATTACAATCACAAGACCTATTTTGAAAGCAGTATTAATACCTGGTTTACGTTTGTTGTGATGATGTGCTTCTATTAGAATTATTGTAACGTTTCTTTCCGATATAACTGGAAAAAGCGTAATTTCATGACGTTTTTGTAGGCTAAAATTAGTTGAGTTTCTCGATTCGCATGAAAATATTTCCTGGAGCATCCAAGAGATTTGTTTAACCAAAAAACGACACAATGCCGAGCAGAGTCCACAAATCACATATTAGAAAATTAAAACAAGTGACCGTGTCATTTTTGCGCGAAAATGGATATAAATGTACCTTGAAAAGAGAGTCTACATAGTTTACTGTTCGTTTATAGCATGGGTGAGTGCTCGAATTGAATGGCACCTCCAGCAGACGACACAAAGCGACTATGGACGAGTTGTTTCCCCTCAATAAGCAAACTCCCATTCCACGCGTCCCTGCAATCCCTCCCCCCCCCCCCCACCCCTTGTGCCTTCCGAAAGCAAGAACATGAACCTCCTGGTCCTCGGACCCTTTACAATTCGACTGAGGGAGTCCAATGACCTCCTATGCGTTACAGATGGGGGTCCCGGGATCCTGTAGTTACAGCGTCCATGGGGAGCCAAGGCGAAGAACCTCACACGGGGCAGTATCGGGAGATTGCCACAAGCAGGTATCATTCCGCTAATGTTCTGTCCACTTTCGGTATTTGCTGAACTCGTGGTGGATGACAACGCTGATTTCCGCTGATAAGAACACCGTTCAGCCTGTCGCAAGTTTCATCTCTGCCCGCTGTCAATCGTCAGCAATGGTCATGACACCTCCCTTGCAAACACCTCGTTCAATATTTATCGCCTTGCCTTCACAAATCAGAACACAGCGGATTTTGCACACGACCAAGTCCAACTTGTGAAGCATACTTTCCTCACCACAACACTCCGGTGAGATTATTCTGCTGATGGAAATACTGCTGGAGAAGGCGGTCCGGAAACTAGGTCACAATGCACGTGCTCTACATTTTCCCCCTGATAATTTCGTCATTGAAGGTCTCAGCTGAACTGACAGCGGAAAAAAAAGAAAAAAAAAGCAAAAACAGCAAAATAACAACAACTACAACAACAGCAACAACAACATACAAAATAAAAAGCAAAAATCATCACCACGAATTAAACAAAACAATCGCAATCAAAACAAAGCAAACCCAAAATCTATCATCAATCAGCTCCGTGCCTGATACCCCCACTCCGCCGGCCCCCATGTTCCAACGTTCAAAACTGTATGAAGTTCGGTTTTCTGGGGCAAGACAGTGTATGGAACTGCTTCATTTGCTTTACATTCAAGGATGTGTGCATTTGCTTGCGTGTGTTCTGTTTGTTTATGAAATGAAATGTAAACTTGGCCAAAAAATTATTGCAACAAATTTCGCACGCTAAAAAAAGCATTAAAACGCAATTATTTTTTGTTGAACCTTATATGTTCGAACAGGTAATTATGTCAGCAGTTCAAATCATTTGTCTGATTGATGGTACTTTGTATAAGCATCCCGTGACAGTCTGTCAAACAAGGTCACCCCTAAAATGAACCTGACAAAAACCATAGCCCCGTATCTTAAAATCTGCAAAAAATCAGAATATGCACACACCAAACACTTCTGACTACCATTAGAAAGGCCATTCAATTTCCTGTTCAGAACATTTTGTTTTATGCACCTTACTTCTCTAGTCTTTATGTAGCCTTTCATCAAAGGCGGGGGCGGGGATGTAGCTCAGTCGGTAGCGCGCTGGATTTGTATCCAGTTGGCCGCTGTCAGCGTGAGTTCGTCCCCACGTTCGGCGAGAGATTTATTTCTCAGAGTCAACTTTGTGTGCAGACTCTCCTCGGTGTCCGAACACCCCCGTGTGTACACGCAAGCACAAGACCAAGTGCGCACGAAAAAGATCCTGTAATCCATGTCAGAGTTCGGTGGGTTATAGAAACACGAAAATACCCAGCATGCTTCCTCCGAAAGCGGCGTATGGCTGCCTAAATGGCGGGGTAAAAACGGTCATACACGTAAAAGCCGTGGGAGTTTCAGCCCATGAACGAACAAACAAATCAAAGGCGGTAGGTGTCAACCGTTTCAGAGGCCAAAAAAAGACACGTTTTGCGGCCATTTTTGAGGGGTCCGTCACTCAGTTCTCAATGATTTGCTTTGGAAATTTTAGTTGATAATTGACCGACGGATTGCAGTCCTTTTGTGGAAGTGCCCCAGTTTGTAGAAATCCGGGAGGGGAACAACTCTAGTCTCTAAACACAGTGCCTTGAGAAGTTGCTCGCGCAGATTGGTTTGTACAAGGTATATTTTGCTTAAAAAAACCCACCAAACTCAAGGATTTTATATTGGATATCGTGTGTTGAAACCTGTAGTTGTTAGTTTAAGTGCGGTATGTTTGTGTTGTCTGCTTTAGAAATGTATATTTCGTACATTTGAGCGGTCGGAACTTTTCAGTCGCTAAAAGTAGTGCCCACAAAGTGTAGCTTCTCAACCCAACACACACACACACGCACACGCACACACACACACCCACACACACACACACACACACACACACACTACACTTGACACACACACAGAGTCTGAGACACAAACACACATACACACACACACTCTCACACACACACACATACATACACACACACACACACACACACACACACACACAAGCGCGCACACACACACACACGCAGACACGCACACACAATAACACCGTATTTCAGAACCTGAAAAATTCATGCCCATTACAGGATGTTCATCCTTTAAAGAAGGAAAACATCCCGAGTGTATTCGTGGCCGCTAAGCAAATCGGTTCTGTCAATCAAAATAAAGGGTGATATACCTACGTCAGTCACACATACATAACATACGTCACTGCTTCTTACGAAATAAAATGCAAAATGAGTGTTGGATTTTGAAAAATACAAAATGAATGTTGATTTTTGCCTAAAATTTTATACAGGAAAAACCCATAGAACCACACTATATGTATGTCGTCTCGAGCTCGTGTCAGTTATTTTTCATCAGTTTAAAAATCACAGTGAGAGTATGAGTATCTTGTAATTTGCTATATTAATTATTTTATCTGTATAAATTCCTCATAGTCTCTGTTTAGGGCTCATCCCAATTTAACTTGACGGAGAGCTACGAGAGTCCAACTAAACCTCCAACAGTCAACAATACTCGCTACAGTTAAGGACTGAACATCAACATTGCATGTCACGTTTCTAAAATCATTCAGGGAAATGTCGAGGTCAAATCCCTTCTGCATTATTTAGCTTAAGATTTGCATACATTCACATTAACGCCTTGATAACTATCAGTCTGTGTTTCTGTTTCTTGTCTGTACGGACAGCTTGTAATTGGTAAATACTGGTTGTTAACAACCAAGTGTTTTTTCCAACTCAAAGCGTGTGTGTGCATGAGTGTGAGAGAATGGGTGTGACTAAGACGCGTATATATATGAGAAATAGTACACACTTTTGAATTGTTTGCCACAGGAAATGGATTTTTGCTTTGAATTCTTTTCACGGAGGCCATTTTACTGCCGATTGTACGTGAATTTGAGTTATCTGCGCATTGGAACGGCGTCACAATTTCCAGTATACTTCAACATAACATGAAGCAACTCAGTGTGAGTGTGAGACTAATTCAAATATGTATTTATTTGTTTCTGTTGGATGAGTATTTGAAGCACAACAAGGAACTTGTCAACTTTCACGTAAAGAAAATTGTTGTATAGGCCTATATATTTTTGGGAAAGCTTGAGGGCTAGTAATAGATTATTTTCAGCGTCATATATATTGCAAAATAATTGTATGCGTTAACTGCTGTGTCTGTTGACAGAAACTAGTCCGTTTGACTGGGTGGCCGAGTGGTAACGCACTTGCGTTCGGAAGCGAGAGGTTGCGAGTTCGACCCTGGGTATCAGGGCGTTAGCAATTTTCTCCCCCCTTTCCTAACCTAGGTGGTGGGTTCAAGTGCTAGTCTTTCGGATGAGACGAAAAACCGAGGTCCCTTCGTGTACACTACATTGGGGTGTGCACGTTAAAGATCCCACGATTGACAAAAGGGTCTTTCCTGGCAAAATTGTATAGGCATAGATAAAAATGTCCACCAAAATACCCGTGTGACTTGGAATAATAGGCCGTGAAAAGTAGGATATGCGCCGAAATGGCTGCGATCTGCTGGCCGATGTGAATGCGTGATGTATTGTGTAAAAAAAATTCCATCTCACACGGCATAAATAAATCCCTGCGCCTTGAATATGTGCGCGATATAAATTGCATAAAAAAAAAAAAATACAAAAAAAAATAAAAATCCCTGCGCTTAGAACTGTACCCACGGAATAGGCTACGCGCGATATAAGCCTCATATTGACTGATTGATTGATTGATTGAAGCGTCAAATTTAGAGTGAACGCTGCCAGAAGTGTAAAAAGTGAGAAAAAAATCTAACGGTTTTGTGGCGTGTGCGTCTGCAAACTGTTTTGACATGTGCAAGTTTTCCAGAGAAGGGTAAATGTTGCGAATGAAATTTTTTTGAGCGCTCTAGCACCGTTAGTTTGTCAGAGCTGGATGTAGTCCATATTAGGAGCCGCACAGTATTAGGGGCCCTCCCCCTACATATGACGCCATGAAATGCGTCAATGAGACTGTTTGGGTTGATGAAATGTGTTTCTTGGGCCGCAAAATGCGATATTTAGTGTGCATCGAGTCAAAAGGAAAACAGATCATTTGTCAGTAGTAATACAACTTAGTACCAAACTTCTTCAACATTAAATTGCCACACAGTAATATTAAAATGCCTTTTATTGTCATTTCAAAAAGTTACTTTCTGAGGTTCAGTAAAGCATACGGTGGTAAAAACAGAAGTAGAATCCTTCATTTCTTTTATCTTTATTTTTTTGTTATCCTTGCTTTTGTCTGTACTACATAACATACGTCGGCTTATTGTCTTAACCAGTGACAACTCCCTTGCGAAATGCATTCTCATTTGTATCGATCTGCATCTTCTCTCACCGACAAAATAAGCAAACCGTAAACTTGTACACAGATTGATTTAGTTTACTGCAGACATCATAATGATGGAATGAAGTTATCTTCGTTTGCTCATCTGTTTTTGTGAAAAATTCGTTACATGTACATAAGCGCACGTATGCGCACATACACTCGCATGCTCACACACTCCTCTCTCCACACACACACACACACACACACACACACACACACACACACACACACACACACACACACACACACACACACACACACACACACACACACACACACACACACACACACATTTATTGAATCTATGCGACTGTAGTGGACTTTAGAAGAACACCCGTTGCAAGTAATAGCGATTTTGTGATAACTAAATTGGGATTATTCATTTGTAAAAAAAAAAAAAAAAAAAAAAAAAGGTAGAAATGTGGAGAAAAAACACACGAAAAAGGTGAGTTTATCAAACTTGTTTTTCTTTTTAATCTTTATAAACTTGTTGTTTCTTTCTTGAAACGTTTGCAGTGAATCTGTTTCGGATTTAATTTCTAAACTTAACCAATCCGGAGATTGAGACTGCGCAGTTTTTATTTGTCCATAGCATCCTCGCTCCGTGAGCGGCCGCACCCTGTTAACTCAGGTAGAGCATCCAACGGTGCTCGAGAGGGGACTCACGTTGACCTATAAGGACACGCGCATCTTTTCTTTGCCCGCAGAAGTGATTCTGATGTCGGCTTATTGTCTTTACCAGTGACAACTCAGATGTTGCTTCGTTGACTGATATGCCCAGCATATTCTTTGTCTTTAAGATGAAGTGAGAGTTCAAGAAATAATCTGTGGGTTCAGTTATTTTGCGTCGTTAAGATTGCTATCAGTTTTCACTGTGTGAATATGTTTTTTTCGTTAGACTTGCACTCCTGATGTACAGACTCCCCCATTTTAAGAAGATAAGATCTGTCAAGAGAAATCGACGCTGTT
>NC_090258.1:35950126-35992626 GCF_037325665.1 Littorina saxatilis
CCCATAAAATGAACTGATCCGCCCCTGCCTCTGTCTCCGTTTTCAGTTTTCAAATATCATCATACCTCTGTCTCCGTTTTCAGTTTTCAAATATCATCATACCTCTGTCTCCGTTTTCAGTTTTCAAATATCATCATACCTCTGTCTCCGTCTTCAGTATTTAAATATCATCCGACTGTGTCACGAGTTTAAGTCATAACTATTACCCATTGACGTACTTTTTTCCGTTCTGTGTTTGTTGCTGCAAATATTTAATTTATTAAAAACACACTTTGGCTTTCGTTGTTTATGAGCATCTTGTTACAAACTCTTGCTAAACTCTTTCGTTTCGTGAAATAATAACGTTGAAAGGTATGGCACGAAAGTTGCGAGTGTAAAAGTTAGCCCAAAATAACGATTGGGGGGTGGGGGGTGGTGGGTGGGAGGGTGTTGGCATGATTATGTCTATTACTTATAACGCACATTTGTTTGGCCCAAGTCTACCTCATAATATTAATTTAGTACAATGATGCACATATATGTGCGATAACATGCCTAAGTAGAACGAGGAATGCAAAAAAAAGCTGGGATAAAAAACGTTGGAATCAGATTAAACATTCATTCCTTTATTGAGTTTTTTGTCTGTCCTCTTTTGTTCTAAATCATTCTTTTATTTCGTTTGTATTCTACTACATTTATTTCCTGCAAAAGAAGTTTAGGTTCAAACGTCCAGTGTAAAATGTGCATGTCTAGCGATTTCTGTTCTACTTGCTTCAGCTTTTTTCTTCGATAAAGGGATAAACGATCCGTTTCTCATGCAATGTAACA
This sequence comes from Littorina saxatilis, assembly GCF_037325665.1. Taxonomy (NCBI): domain Eukaryota; kingdom Metazoa; phylum Mollusca; class Gastropoda; order Littorinimorpha; family Littorinidae; genus Littorina; species Littorina saxatilis. Next base: position 35,950,934 of record NC_090258.1, read on the forward strand.
CTAAACCTGAGTTGAGTAAAACTGTGAAGTAACGTGACTGTTACGAATGGGTTTTATAAATTTACGTATGATGTACTCACAGATCACTCATGCTCTCTATTCCAGGTTCGACCTCACTCATAACAATAATCAAGAAGGGAAAAACAGTTTAACAATTTACTTTCGTCCTTTGCATCCAAATACTACACAATACATGCACATACATCCAATGCCAACACGCAAAATATTCAACTATCAATTCTGGTCACACAACAACTCAATTATCTAACTGGCCTTTCCTCGCACACACATGCATACTTCACTTTCTCACGTTACCACATTTGAGTCTTCCATGATGATGACGACGACGACGAATTACACAGGGTAAAGATGAAGACGATGTGCATAATGGCGATAATCATGTTAACAGGACCAATTGTAGACGACAGAGATGAAGACGGTGACAGTAGACATGCTGGAATGACGAGTGACACTGGATAGACGTAGATGCTATGTTACAGTCATGCTCTCATGCTCTCCGCTGCCGAAGGAGACTATGGCGGTGGGGGTTGCCGGATTCATACTTCCTCGGTTCCTCCCTTTTGTCTGATGTACAAAGAAAAACGACAATAATAAGTCTCTGGTATGTAAACTGGCAATGTTGTATACATATGCATGGAGTTGGCCAGTTTACATAAACACTACTAATAATTTGATACTTTAACTAAATCGGTTATTCAACATTAAAGAATATTTACCTCACTTCGGCAAGTCATTCACTCTATTTAACTTCCATCCGTCCTCTGTTACAATTCAGGCAAAAATGACCGGAACAGCTCACCCGTCCACCAGTTGGGGTGGATTCACAAAAACTTCACGTGCAACGTGACAAGACAAAAATCCGTGGGTGTTTAGGCTGTCAACCCCAGCATCCATAGGTGCTTGCACTTGACATTATATTATACCTAATTAATCAAAATCGTGTTCGTAACAGTGACACTACAAGCTTTGCCTAGTTATGATCTTCAAGCTAAAGCTTTCCGTTTCGTTGTAAAAAAATTTATCTCGCTTATTGCGACTTTAAACCCTGAGTTGACACGAAGTCGAACTATCCGAAGCAAAATAATAAAACCAGCAAGTTTGAGTTACATTTTTGGTGGGCAGACCCATATACTGTGATCGCACTAACCATTTTCTAAAACGGGGTTTCTTTGCAAGGGTGAATCCAACTTGAGCGTCCAGGCCTGTATGGCGAGGATACTGACGTAACCGTCGCAATTGTCATAGTACAAAAGAACATTTTGAAGCGGGCGAACTTAACACAGTACAGGTTGGCTCAATTGTATGGACCGAGAGGCTTGAAAACAGAAACAGTTAGAAATGTTTAGGTTGGACCCGGAAGAACACATTGTTTTTATGAACGATTCTAGACCGGAAGACACGATTAAAACCCTAACCAGAGTGATGTCCCTTTTGTTGCCTTCAGTTTCGTGGCTGTGAGATACCCGGGGAAAAGTCTGAGTGATTACGACCAGTTCGGGCTTAGTTATAGGGACCTAACTTTGTTTCCATTTTTTTTCAACCCTCTCGATCCATAAAATAGAGCCAAACTCGGCCGCATTCCCCCGCTTCAATTTTCATTCTTTGTCAAGGCCACTTTCTTTCTCTTCGGTGACGTCCCTTATTCTGTCAGTGTCTAGGCCACTTTCTTTCTCTTCGGTTACGTCCCTTATTCCTCCAATGTCAAGACCACTTTCGTTCTCTTCGGTTACGTCCTTTATTCCTCCAATGTCAAGGCCACTTTCGTTCTCTTCGGTTACGTCCCTTATTCTGTCAATGTCTAGGTCACTTTCGTTCTCTTCGGTTACGTCCCTTATTCCTCCAATGTCCAGGCCACTTTCGTTCTCATCGGTTACGTCCTTTATTCCTCCAATGTCAAGGCCACTTTCGTTCTCTTCGGTTACGTCCCTTATTCTGTCAATGTCTAGGCCACTTTCGTTCTCTTCGGAAATGTTTAGGTTGGACCCGGAAAAACACATTGTTTTTATGAACGATTCTAGACCGGAAGACACGATTAAAACCTTATTCCCTTATTCCTCCAATGTCAAGGCCACTTTCGTTCTCTTCGGCTACGTCCTTTATTCCTTCAGGGTCAAGGCCACTTTCGTTTTCTTCGGTTACGTCCTTTATTCCTTCAGGGTCAAGGTCACTTTTGTTTTCTTTGGTTACGTCCTTTATTCCTTCAGGGTCAAGGCCACTTTTGCTTTCTTCGGTTACGTCCTTTATTCCTTCAGGGTCAAGGCCACTTTCGTTCTCTTCGGCTACGTCCCTTATTCGGTCAGTGTCAATCCAGTTTGTCTGGTGTTGACGGTCAAGTTTGGGTGGATCATGTCTCTCACAGAAACAGACCTCTCTTACGCCAACCAGTCACACCGTGCAGCCACACCAAGTCTAAAACACAGTCATTATAGTATATTTGTCAGAGCCGGAAACCGGTCACGCGAAATATCAACCGGTTGCAGATTTCATTTCTGGTAATTTGAGCATAAAAAAGAACAACGAGGGAGCTTATTTTATGGAACGTTGAATAATAATTATACAAAACGAATCATTCACGAGTACGTCGACCAAATGTGACCCTCCATCACGGAATGAGTCGCATGTCACCTTTGCATGATTTTCATATTTTTACATTTTTCTAAAGAGTTTTTTATGCTCTATCCAGTGGTGAAAACCGTTTTAGAAAAGAGCAAAAAGTGTTTGAGTTATAAGCCTGTGACTAAGGTGACCCTCACACTGTTACAAGACACTCCCCGGACTTATATTAAGCCTAGCGCAGAACCGCGCGAGGTGACATGCGACTCATTTCGTGGTGGAGGGTCACAAATGGTCTTGTAAGTGAACACACATACTCATAATTGTATGACAGATAAAATAACCTAGCCGAGTAGGCGTTGATTTCGATATCAAGATGGCGAGAGTGGGAAGACAATTATTGGGTCGACGAACTCGTGAATGTTTCGTTTTGTCTAGAATGAAATTCCGTAAACTAACCTGCCTTGTTTTTGATTCTTGTTTTTTGAACGTTAGCAGTAATTTGAGTTTTTTTAGTTTTTTAGTTTTTTTTACCTTCCTAGTAAAATCCCAGACATTCCCGGTTAAAGCGATTCCTGCTTAAATATAGCATTTATATATAAGAATACAATACTGTTTAAATCAGATTGCACTAACTAGACTGTGGAGATGGTAGTCGAGCTAAATAAGTTTTAAGCAAGTGTTTCATTTTTGTGACAGAATTTGTATTTCTATGCCGGGGTATAGCGTGATTCAAACAGATTAAGATAGGAGAACATTCGATCCCAATTTGTTTGAAACATTTTTTTATGAACTTTACTTTTTGACTCACCCGAACAATCAGGAGAATCAAAGCATTTAGCAGTATGAGGCTGAGGTTTCTTGGAGGCTTTTGGAACTAGATTTTTGAAACTTTACTCACTTCAAGGTTAGATGGCCTCAATACACGAGTAGAACGTCTGTTTTAACTTCCTCGATCAATTAAAACAAGTCGCGTAAGGCGAAAATACAATATTTAGTCAAGTAGCTGTCGAACTCACAGAATGAAACTGAACGCAACGCAACGCAGCAAGACCGTATACTCGTAGCATCGTCACTCCACCGCCCGTGGCAAAGGCAGTGCCCGTGGAATTGACAAGAAGAGCGGGGTATTCGTTGCGCTGAGAAGGATAGCACGCTTTTCTGTACCTCTCTTCGTTTTAACTTTCTGAGCGTGTTTTTAATCCAAACATATCATATCTATATATTTTTGGAATCAGGAACCGACAAGGAATAAGATGAAAGTGTTTTTAAATTGATTTCGAAAAAAACATTTTGATAATAATTTTTATATATTTAATTTTCAGAGCTTGTTTTTAATCCAAATAAAACATATTTATATGTTTTTGGAATCAGCAAATAATGGAGAATAAGATAAACGTACATTTGGATAGTTTTATAAATTTTTTTTTTTTTTTACAATTTTCAGATTTTTAATGACCAAAGTCATTAATTAATTTTTAAGCCACCAAGCTGAAATGCAATACCGAACCCCGAACTTCGTCGAAGATTACTTGACCAAAATTTCAACCAATTTGGTTGAAAAATGAGGGCGTGACAGTGCCGCCTCAACTTTCACGAAAAGCCGGATATGACGTCATCAAAGACATTTATGAAAAAAATGAAAAAAACGTTCGGGGATTTCATACCCAGGAACTCTCATGTCAAATTTCATAAAGATCGGTCCAGTAGTTTAGTCTGAATCGCTCTACACACACACACACACACGCACACACGCACACACGCACGCACACACACACGCACATACACCACGACCCTCGTTTCGATTCCCCCTCGATGTTAAAATATTTAGTCAAAACTTGACTAAATATAAAAAGGGGGAAATTGCCACTTTTTCGGAAGTTTTTTTTTCTCCAACCAAGAGCTTTTAAACGATAAACACTCTAGAAATTATGCCTACCTAACAGGGCAAGGAAAGTCTTGATGATCCTCGTCAAATCTGAAGGTCACTGCAAGGTCGAGTTTGGGTAAAAAAACAAAACGTTTTTGAAGCTAGCGGTTTGAAACTTAACACACTCAAAGTAAAGGTTGGATGACTTCCAAACTTGAATAACATGGGGCCGGTCCTCAAGAAAAGAGCTACATTCTGGATTAGATTGACTACAATCCCACGGACGTTGTCTACTAGACATATGTCCCCCATAGCACTCGATAAAAATTGACGATGAAAAATGAGTCTTGTATCTCTGTCAACATTCATTTAATTAAAACTCATTCTGTAAGACGCATGTTGGAGTCATTACAGGTGCTCCTAGATAACTGCGCAGCAACTGTCCCAAACGCTTCTTAAGATCAAATTTACCAGAAGACGTTTACTAGAGGGTGCAATGAAGGAAAGGAGCTCAATTTCAAGGTCACTGGGTAAAATCTTACCCCCAGCAGCTTTGGTCAAATGTGCTAAGTAAAAAAGGTGCTACGCTCGATAACTAGACGACGTTCATTCCTGTCTGACTGTCTTTGTGTTTGTCTCTGTCTGTTGCCTGTCTGTCTGTCTGTCTGTCTGCCTGTCTGTCTGTCTGTGTCCGTCTGTCTGTCTATCTCTCTCTCTCTCTTTCCCTTTTTTGTGCTTGTCAAACTGCTTCTTTTGTGCAAAACTATTTTGCAATCAAATGCCATTTGAGGCAGGATTGTGTTTTGTTTTGAAGGATGACGTTATTTTTGGCATACAACTGCGTATTAACTACGCGAGAACTGACTTCTAATATAAATGGGACATGGGATATTGTATACTCCCTCGGTGGGCGAAATCAGGGTAGTGCTTTAGGGCGAAATCAGGTCGTGCATTTTGAAGAGTTTTGCGTGGGGCAGTGGAGTATTTCATTAATCAAGTGTATGCGTTAGTTTCCTGACATTTGGCGTTTCAGCGTAATCATTACTAGCATGAAGCCCGTATGCCCTAAGGAGATGCCCGAAGCGGTCATAGCATTTAACTGTGAGGAGCTGTTTGTTGCAATTGACCTTGAAAGGTAAATCACAATAGATCCCTGCGAGTTTTTATCTTATTTATTTGTTATTTGATATGGGAGAAGTCCGCCAAGGACACAGTCACACGAACAGCCTACAGCCTGGCTGCTTTCTTGGAAGTTACACTGAATCAACTTGGTAACATACACCACTGTCCATTTGTGAAATCAATTCAGGAAAACATAATCCAGCACAACACAGAAAGCAGCCCGGATGTAGATTTTGTTTTTAACTTGAAAGCCTTGACAGACCTGTTGCGTTTTGATCTCTCTGAAATAAGAAGAAAGACACATGGCTATTTCATTCACAGTGTTTTATTATTACGTAATCTGAATGTTCGTCGAATTTGGTCAGTTCGCCCTCACGAAATCGTCGTCTGCAACTTACAACACCTGCCCTGCAGTGAGTTTTGCTGAAAAACAACAACAGTAACAACATGATTCTGTTAACATAAAATTCCAGGCCCAAACAGCAATATAATCCAGAAAGCGCACACTATCACAAGGAACGCCAATATTTCCTAATGAGAATATGGGTAGTTAAACGCACATATACCATCTCATTGTCTCTGACTTGGCGTATGTCTGTCCAGCATGCGGTCGCCTGTACTCCAGTGATGTGAAGTGAGACTGCTGAAGGCGACACACGAGAAAAGGCCATCCGAATACGGAAATAGATATTGTTTAACTTTGAAAAACAGACATGCCGTTTTCATGTTGAGGTCTGGGTCGTTGTACGGTAGATTTGGGAGAACGACATTGATCTAGGAGGATTATTGACTTTACTGGTGTCGCAATTCCACCGCAGGTGCTGTCTAATTGCACGTTTTTGTCGATGTAGTCGCATAGGAACAAAGTAACTTTCACTACAAAACTCAGGGGAAGACAGCTTTTTTGGTGAAGATTTAGGGGTCACTAGCTTATTGTGATAAGTGTAATCTTGGGATTGTCTTAAGATACATTGCCGCCCGTTTATTGGAGAATGTTGACCACCAGAGCTGTGCAGAGTGTTGCATGTGGCACGTCAATTGGAGCATGTTGACCACCAGAGCTGTGCAGAGTGTTGCATGTGGCACGTCAATTGGAGCATGTTGACCACCAGAGCTGTGCAGAGTGTTGCATGTGGCACGTCAATTGGAGCATGTTGACCACCAGAGCTGTGCAGAGTGTTGCATGTGGCACGTCAATTGGAGCATGTTGACCACCAGAGCTAGCTGTGCAGAGTGTTGCATGTGGCACGTTTATTGGAGCATGTTGACCACCAGAGCTGTGCAGAGTGTTGCATGTGGCACGTTTATTGGAGCATGTTGACCACCAGAGCTGTGCAGAGTGTTGCATGTGGCACGTTTATTGGAGCATGTTGACCACCAGAGCTGTGCAGAGTGTTGCATGTGGCACGTTTATTGGAGCATGTTGACCACCAGAGCTGTGCAGAGTGTTGCATGTGGCACGTCAATTGGAGCATGTTGACCACCAGAGCTGTGCAGAGTGTTGCATGTGGCATTAGAGTATCCTTCCATTTGGACACATGCCATCAACAATCGGGCTGTTTTCTGTGTATCGAGTGGGATTTGTTTTCGGAGGGGGGAGGAGGGGGTGGGGGTCGGACAGGAATTAAATGTGATGGTTTGATAAAGGTGTCGGTTGCAAATCTAAAACAGCAACACAACTCCGCACTGCACAGAATGCAGGAGACTTTAGATTATTGATATGCGGTCAAATGCATGGGCGCCCTTAATCTATGTAGATACTAGGCGGAACGCACTTTTAATTGTTGAGCACCGTGGTCACTGTATCTTTCTCACTGACATATCTACAGTGTGTGCATGCGTGCTTGGGTGCGACGTCTGTGTGCGTGCATATATGTGTGCACGTGCGTTTATGTCTATCTGTAGTGTATGCGTTCTATCACAATGAAATGGCGGATGTCCTCACAACAGTCCCGTTTTGCATTATTGCATTGCCATGTAAAACCAGACCGTACCCTATCATACACGTATCCCCGCGCCTCCCGCCCTTATCCCTTGCTTAATGTGTATCTGTACATGTCTGTGTCTTGTCAGAGTTGTCTGGCGTCTGTCTCTCTTGCCTGTCTTTAACTGTCGGTTCGGAGTTTCTATACGGTATTGTCGCGCACGCTCTGATATCATGGTGTATGTTTTAAACACTTCACATATCACATCTCTGAAACACAAATATTATTTGTCAAGTAAACAAAATTACAATTATAAGATTACGTCCCTCAAATATTTGACTGCATTTTAAGATTCCTAATGTCATAGCTATTAACAGTGGGACTCGCATTCTGTTTATTTTTTTAATTTTAATTTTATTTTATCTGTGTAGGCAAACGTGGGCAATACCCACAACTAACAGAATTGATAACATAAGGATAGAGGCTATTATGCAACCTGTCCCTAAAAAACGAAAATGACATAAAGTTTCAAAGAACAAAAAACCCACTGCCAACGTTGAACCTTGGAATTCTTGGAATACAGTTACAGCAATTAATGTGGTAACAGACACTTACAAATTGCAGTTTGTGTTCCCGGCCATGAGGTGTGACAATAACAGTAAAGGATTTCAGCACAAAATGTCTCTGTTTCCACATTTAAGAGCCGTGAGTGTTACTGGCAAAGAGCACGGTGATATCGGTTATTGCCAGAAATCACCGGCACGTTTCACAATGCTGAACATAAACATGTAATTGAATTAAATGAATTGCGCTATTTGTCTTGTTGAAAGGTTGTATTAATTAATGCTCCCGTTCATTGTGTTCATGCACTCTAATTCTTCTATGTTTCTTCTATATCAAACTTGGCTCATTTTCAGCGATTTCTTAAACTTTTGTTCAAAGTTAAGTATAATCAATCAATCAATCAATCAATCAATATGAAGCTTATATAGCGCGTATTCCGTGGGTACAGTTCCAAGCGCTTGTCGAAGAGTTGTCAACACAGGACTAACAAAGAAACTAACATCTACAGACGGACACGAACCCTATCACACACTAGCAAACCCTGATAAACATACAACAAACAACTGTTTAACAACAATGTACACATCAATAGCTAGGTCCAAACAAAATAATATTAAACACAAAGAAAACACCTCTCACAGAGCACAGCACAAGAATGTCTTTTGGGGCACAACACATCACGTCGAACATGAAAGTCGCAGCCAGCTACGGGAAGAACTGAGTCTTCAACCTACTCTTGAACGCGTCAAGAGAGGGGCCCTGGCGAAGCTCAAACGGCAGGGAGTTCCAGACGGAGGGGCCCGCGGAGGGGAATGCACGCTGACCAGCAGATGCGAGTTTCGAGCGAGGGATGTGAAGCCGGAGTGGGTCAGCAGCAGAACGAAGGGGACGGTCGGAGGGCTGGGTGTACAGGTCCAGGGAGGATTGAAGGTACTCGGGAGCAGAGTCGTTGAGACACTTGTAGACCAGAGTGGACAGTTTGTAGGAGATTCGGGTGTTGACAGGGAGCCAGTGCAAGGAGCGAAGTAGGGGGGTAATGTGGTCTCGCTTCGTCTTCCTCAACGTCAGCCTGGCAGCAGCGTTCTGGACTCGTTGTAGGCCATGAATGGATGAGGCGGGGAGGCCAGCCAGAAGGGAGTTGCAGTAGTCCAGACGACTGAAGATGAGGGAGACAACCAGCTTGACACAGGCGTCGTGGGTGAGGTAGCGACGGATGGAGGCGATGCGTCGTAGGTGGAAAAAGCAGGTCTTGATGATTGAAGGAGATGTGTGTCTGCATGGAGAGAGTGGAGTCGAGAAAGACGCCAAGGCTCTTGACAGCAGGGGAGAATGGAACAGTCGCGTCATCCAGCTGGAGGTCGGTCACAGTGAGGGAAGCAATCTTCTGTCGTGTTCCAACGAGAAGGGCCTCCGTCTTCTCACTGTTCAGCTTCAACTTGTTCTCAGTCATCCAGTTCTTGATGGAGATGGATCCCAGGAGATGGTCAACGTCCTCCGGCTTGGCGCTGTTCTGGAGCTGCGTGTCATCGGCAAAGGAGTTGTAGTTCAGGCCGTGGCGTTCGATGACCAGGGAGAGGGGTTGGGTGTACAGGGTGAAAAGGACAGGGCCGAGGACAGACCCTTGTGGGACGCCGAAGCGGACAGGGACAGGCTGAGAAGAGAACAAATGACTGTGTATGTCTTAACACGAAATTAATTGGCAGTCTTTGAAAATACACCAATTGGTTTAAACTGTTTTATTTAACGTTTGTGCATTATTTACAAAAAACGCATATTGAGTAAACAACAACAAGCATAATGCTTATAGTGGTGTTCACTATTTCTAGAAAATTACATATAATATAAATGGCGGCTATTGTACAGTTTAAATGAAAAGCTTGCAAACATGAAAAGAAAATTGAATGAAAATTGTACATCAAAACAAAAATCCGTTTGGGAATACATAATATAATATTTATGGTGTTTGCGAGTAAGAGATAGGGAGGGAGAGAGGGAGGGAGGGAGGGGGAGAGAGGGGGAGAGTGAGAGAGAGAGAGAGAAAGAGGGAGGGAGAGAGATGGAGAGAGAGAGAAGAGAGAGAGAGAGAGAGAGAGAGAGAGAGAGAGAGAGAGAGAGAGAGAGAGAGACGAGTAGACGTGTCGATTTTGCTTTCACTTTACATGTTTATCTGTTCGAAACGGCCGGACTGTCCAATAAATTCCTGCACTGTTAAAAAGATTTTTTTGTTAATTTTTGTTTGCAAGGAGGGGTTTCCATGAAGTAGAATATCTGTGTGTATGAGGTTGTTGGTTAGTTTGTTGATTGTGTTGTTTCTTGCAGCTAAGTGTAAACGGCATTCTAGTAAGAAGTGTGTTGCAGTTTCTGTTCCATCACCACAGTCGCATACGCTGTTTTCCGCAAGGTGTCGCTCAACTAAGTCTTTCTTTAGATCACTAATATTAAGTCTAATTTTTGTGTGGATTATTTGTGTTTGTCGACTGCCACTGTAGAAGTAAACGGGAATTTGTGTGTCGTCTTTTGTTAAGTAATGTTTAAATTCCCCGAGGGAGTCAGTTAACTGTATTTGTTCAGGTAGTTGGTTCCAGAGTACTGTTGTCGAAGGAAAAAAGGATGTTTTGTACGTTTCTGTTCGATGTGGGGGTATACTTCGTTCTAAGGGGCGGCGTCTGTGGTAGGGGTTGTTGGCTGCTACGAGAGGTGGGAGTGCTGCTTGTAGGTATGGGGGGGTCTTGTCGTGAATAATTTTATGGAACATTGTTAGTTTATGACGGTTACGCCTTTCAGATAATGATTGGAGTCCAGATTCTCCGTAAAGCTTAAAATGACTGGTTCCGCGGACAGCTCCGATGATTGTTCGTATTGCATCTAGGTTTAACTTTTCGAGTTCATCTGTTAGGGTTTTGCTACAATTGTCCCATATTATGTCGCAATAATCAAAGTGTGGTAGAATGAAGGATTTAAACATAATTTCCAATGATTTTCGGCTCAGTCTATATTTGTATGTACGCAAGCAAGCTACGAGAGTTCTGCACTTTGCAACAAGAGATTTTATATGTTCATCCCATTTACAGTTGTTTTGTATTATTATTCCTAAGTGTTTGTGATTTTGGGAACTTTCAAGGATGGTATTGCCAAAGTTTAGATCTGCGATATCAGGGGTTCTTTGTGTACAAAAGTTCACCAATTCAGTTTTTGCATGGTTAAATGCTACCTTCCATGTTTCTGCCCAATTTACAATTTTTTCAAGATCTGAGTTTAAAATTTCGGCACGGATGTTGTGATTGGCTAAAGACAAGTACATGCTAGTGTCGTCAGCAAAAAGCTTAATCGTAGATTCTATGTCACGTACAATGTCGTTTACATAAATTAGGAAAAGCAAAGGTCCAAGCACTGATCCTTGAGGAACTCCCGCTACTACTGGAAGATAAGTTGATTTACTGCCTTTTAATACAACTGCTTGCTTTCGATCTGTTAGGTAGTCTGTAAACCAGTTTAATAATGGCCCATTAATTCCAACGGCTTCGAGTTTATGCAATAAGCCCCGGTGCCAAACTCTATCGAATGCTTTGGATATATCAAAGAAGATTGCTTGGGTAGTTATTCTATTATCGAGTGATTTGCATATGTCATTGTATATTGTAAGAAGCTGGTAAACAGTTGAGTCTCCAGGGATGAAACCGGACTGCGACTCTGTAATGATATTGTTTTGTGTTAAGTAGTCAAAGACATGAATTTGTATGCATTTCTCTAGTGTTTTGCCAACACAGCTTAGGAGGGAGATTGGACGATAATTACTACATGTATCTTTGTTTCCCTTTTTATGAACTGGTGAAACGTGGGCTATTTTCCAAACTGACGGAAAAAGTCCTTCACGTAAAGACCGATTAAACAGTGCAGTTAGGCTAATACACCAATTGCTTTCGATATTTCTCTAAATGTTTGTTCGTTTTTTGCTTTTGTTCGTGCTGCTGTCGTGTGTCCTGTGTTACGGAGCGTCGTCGTCTTGTCTGTACCACTGTAGTATTCACGACGTCACCATTTTATGTGTCGTACATCCGTCTTTAGGTGGCGTAACACCCCCCCACCCCCCCCACCCCCGCCCCCCTAATTCAGTTCCATGTTGGGGAAGAGATGCCTCGGGTTGACAGTCAGAACCTAGCCATGACGGCCCTCGCCAGTTTCAAAAATATATTGCAAGACAATGAAATCTCGTCTTCACTATGCGTGAGATGAAATGAATCTCAATTCGCCCCCACTCTTTTTCGTTTTTCAAATCGCTCCACGGGGGCTGCTGTAGATGGTGACATAGTTACCGCAGGGAAGCCTTCCAACATTTCATTCACGTTCTCTTCTCTCTCGCCCTCGGGAAACTGCTGTCCCGTACCGTATCAGTTTGCGGAGTTTCTGCTAGCCGCCCCAAAATGTATTATGTATCAGACTGACAAATTGAAATGGGTTGCGCGCGACAGGTTTCACCAACGGTGTCAAGCATGTATGGGTGATACAGGACTCATCCCAATCCTCTAGTGAGTTGGCAGAGACACCATCAAGATATTGGTCTTTGGGGGAGTATGCATGGACATCCACTCTCGCGCTCGTCCGTGGCGGAGTGCGAACAACACGCGCTGATTGAAGCGGCCTGACAATATGGCTTCATGTAAATCTCACTTTTATGTCCAACGTTTGGTTTGACGTTTCTGTTCTTTACGCCAACTTCGATTTTTGTTGTTGTGATCGTATTTCTGGCATCATCACCTGTAGTCGTTGTCGCCGTCGTCGTCGTCGTCGTCGTCGTCGTCGTCCTCCTCCTCCTCCTCCTCCTCCTCCTCATCCATCACCATCCATCACCATCATCGTCGTCGTCGACGACAAGGCCTCCTCCTCATCATCACCAAAAGTAGAGGGCGTAGTTGTATTGATTATTTGGAATAGACCTAAGCAGTGACTTGGAAATGTATTGCAGCCCACACCTTCTTGTTGCAACGCACGAAGAGGAATTGTGGCCGAGGAAATTGGTTTTATCCATTGTCATACATATATGCCGTGAAGTGTGTCTGATTGGTACTAACGAACAGGAAGCAAGGCTCTTAGGAACGCGTCACGAGACATTGGATTATAAGCGACAAAAGCCATTAGGAGCGCCAGTGTAACTTCGTGAGAACAAATTAGCTCAGGCATGGAATTCCCGATAAAATACAAAAAGAAATTAACACCGAATAAAACTTTTGAATACCGCTATGCTGCGGACATGTTTAAAACCGCTAAGCACTAGGCAAAGAGAAAGCAAATATATTAGAATTGGAAACTGTTAGCAGGACCAGCCCAAAACTTAGTTAACGCATCTCTCTCTCTCTCTCTCTCTCTCTCTCTCTCTCTCTCTCTCTCTCTCTCTCTCTCTCTCTCTCTCTCTCTCTCTCTCTCTCTGCCGACTTGAATGCAGTAATTACAGAATCTGAGGTTTTAGAAGCCATTAGAAATTTGAAAAAAGGAAAAGCATGTGGTAGCGACGAAGTTCTAGCGGAAATGTTAAAGTTAGTTGCTGATACTGCTGTCCACTTCCTCACAAAATTATTTAATATCCTGTTTGACCAGGGCATTTATCCGGATGAATGGGCAAAAGCTATTATTGTTCCAATCTTTAAAAAGGGTGATCCCAAGTTAACTGCGAATTACCGCGGGGTTTCATTACTTAGTTTAGTCAGCAAATGTTATACTTTTGTTTTGAATAAGAGATTAGTGAAATGGACGGAAGAACATAAAAAACTAACAGAATCTCAGGCTGGTTTTAGGCGTGGTTATTCCACCGTGGATCATATCTTTACATTAAAGGCTGTTCTTGATAAATGTTTTGCAAAGAGAGGATGTAAATTATATGTATGTTTTGTGGATCTACGCCAGGCATTTGATTCTGTTCAAAGAGAACCACTGTTTGACGTTTTGATGCAGTATGGTATGAATGGAAAATTTATGAAAGCATTAGTTGCCATTTATCAAAATGTTTTGTCATGTGTGAGGATTGAAGACAGAATGACTGACTTTTTTGAGTGTCCAGTAGGGGTCCGTCAAGGTTGTATTTTAAGTCCACAAATTTTTTCCCTTTTTATAAACGAGATAGCTCACTCTGTGGAAAACGGTGGAATGCATGGCATTCAGTTTATGCCCGGTCTTGTCGAATTATTTATTTTACTTTTTGCGGACGACCTAGCTCTCCTCTCTGATACAGCACTGGGATTACAAAGGCAGATTAATGTTTTAAACGATGCATGTAAAAGACTGTACCTAAACATTAACTTTGATAAAACCAAATGTATGGTATTTAGAAAAGGGTTTTTTTTTGGGTAAGAATGAAAAATGGTATTTGAATGGAAAATTGCTTGAGGTTGTTAATGAATATAATTATTTAGGTTTTGTGTTTACTACAAAAATGAGTTTGAAAAGGGGAGTTGATTTTTTAGCGGTGAAAGGGAGGCGAGCATGCATTGACTGTATTAGACACGTTAGAAAACTGAATGATATCTCCAAAAGTTGTTTTTTCAAAATCTTCGATTCCCAGGTGCAATCCATATTAATGTACTCTTCTGAAATGTGGGGTCTCCAAAGATTAGACAATATAGAAAAGGTTCACACACTTGCATGCAAAAGGTTCTTAAGTGTTCCTCTTAAAGTATCCAACAAGTTTGTGTATGGAGAACTGGGACGCTACCCTTTGTACATCAACAGCGCAGTAAGGTGCATGAAATATTGGTTGAAGCTGTTGACACTAGATATATCCAGAATTCCCAGACAGGCATACTTAATGTTAAAAAACTTGGACGAGCGAGGTAAAACATGCTGGGCAACACATGTAAAGAATACATTGTTTAGCACGGGGTTTGGATATGTTTGGTTGCAACAAGGGGTGGGGTGTGAAAAAACATTTATTTCTTTGTTTAAACAGAGAATGGCTGATATGTATTTGCAGGAATGGAATGGTTCCATTATAAGTAATGACATTTATCAAAACTACCGATTATTCAAAACAGTTTTTGAAAGTGAGAAGTACTTTGATTTCATTGACAAAAAATGTTTCCGAGATTGTTTGATCAAATTGCGTCTGGGTGTGTTGCCTATTGGAGCTTCGTGTTTTAGAAGAACATTTGGAAGGGACAGGAATATTCTATGCAAGCTTTGTGATGTTGTGGAAGACGAAAAGCACTTTGTATTTGATTGTCCATTGTATGCAAACGCCAGGGCTAAGTTTCTAAATACAAGATATAACTCATTAAATTTTGTGAATATTCTCCGTAACGGCTCATCATCTGATATTCGTAGATTAAGCATTTACTTGTTCATTGCTCTAAAAACTCGCCTGGAGTTTACTGAAAACATAGCTCAAGACGACTGATTGTGACTGTATTACTTTACCGTGTATGTTTAGTTTTGTATCTTGGTTGCTTTGCCGCTGTATGTGTTTAGTTTTGTATCTTCGTGTTGCTTTGCCGCTGTATGTATTTTTGACTTGTATTTTTGTTTGTAACGACCCTATTCTAGGGGCTAGAGGCCTGAAGAATAAATGATGTTCTTGTTCTTGTTCTTGTTCTTGTTCTCTCTCTCTCTCTCTCTCTCTCTCTCTCTCTCTCTCTCTCTCTCTCTCTCTCTCTCTCTCTCTCTCTGCCTGTCCGTCTGTCTGTCGCTGTGTCTCTGTGTCTCTCTTTCTCTGTCTCTCTCTGTCTCTCTCTGTCTCTCTCTGTCTGTCTGTCTGTCTGTCTCTCTCCCTGTCTGTCTGTCTATCTCCCTCTCTCTCTCATTCTCTCTGTCTGTCTGTCTGTCTGTCTGTCTGTCTGTCTCTCTCTCTCTCTCTCTCTCTCTCTGTCCCTTCTGCCCTCACTGTGTCCCTTTTCTTCCAGTCTAAAATTGTACATAGCTGCCAACATATTTTCGGGCTCAGTTAGTGTTTAGCATTTGTCCTTTCTTTTAAATGTTTTGAGCTATGTCTTTCATCTTTTTTAAGGTCCAATTTGTCAGAAAACTTTCCAAAATGGGGCCTTAGGTGTACTTACTTTAAGAAGAAAAAGAAGGTGATGTCGTAGAAGAAAAATCTACAACAACAACAACAGCAACAACAACAACATAATTATATGATATGTGGTATATTCGTTGGAGTTGGAATAAACCAGTAGTGAAGATCTGAAAAAGATGCCGATTTATTTTGGGGAGACATTTTAAACAGCAAAACCGTTACGCAGGTTAAAGCTCAAATTACACACCAATTGAGTTTAAAACGGCGGAATGCCAAAACCCATTAAGACCCCCCCCCCCCCCCCCCCCGCGCACACTGTGCGACAAACCTGAGAGGCCACTGCAGAGAAGGTAGGAGGAAAAGCAATCAGACGAAGCTTGACCAAACTTAACGTATTAACGTAGCTTGACCAAACTTTTTGCAGTGAAACGCGAAGAAACGATCCAGCGCGTTCCCAGTAAACAGACACCGTCGACTCTAATTTCCCCTCATTGACTCTGCTGGAACACTACTTCCACACGAAAATGACAGAAAAAGCGAATAACAAGCCCACACCTTTCCTCAATGGATTCGTACTTTACGTTTTTGTCCCCTTTTCTAGACAAGACGTATCCGTTTTGTTGCCGAAAATGGAAAACGCCTCCTGAACTAGAACTAAGGAGCTGGAATGATCACGCGATGCAGTTTATGACACGTTGCATGCTGTCTCTCAAAACTGATCTCTGCCACGGCTTTTTGAATGGGCCGTCTGAATCATAATCTGAATGTGAATAGTATATTTTTAAAGTCTAAATGTACACTGTATTATATGTTGGGTATCCAGGAAAGCGCTACCCAAGACAGTCATTAGAGTAAGAGGACATGAATGGAGGTTCAAATCCAGTACACACAAATATCTACAAGCTACACGCCACAATCCATGCGGCTGTTGGTAGGACGTCAGCCTTGTTTTACCTCACATAAACTCCACACTGACTATCCCCCCTCCCTTTCAAAGTGCCGCTGATCAAACTTTCGACCCCGTATTCCACTCGTGGAGTCTAATTATTGATAAACAACTGTATTTTGACCGTCAGAAATTTGCTTCAACTCAAACTCTTTCTTTTCCCATTCGAGGGACGTAACCAGTCGTGGTGGGTTTTTTCTTCTCAAAAATCGAATGTTGGGGTAAAATCTATCGAATTTCATCACACATCTGCCTCAATTGCAAGATCTTGACATGTTTTTCTCCCTTTAGATAACTGTACCTCTTGAAATAGGCGGGAAAACATTCAGTCTGGAGTTTCTTTCGGCAGAAGCCTGGCTGACGTCCTCCCTATAGCCGCATGTGTCACTAACGCATTAAACTGGGCCGGTGTAACACGAAATTTTTACTCCACGAAAAATTTACTCCGGAGTAAATATTTCGTACGAAATTCTTACTCCGAGTACACTTTTCGTACGAGAAAAGAACTCCCCAAGGCACGAAAAAATTACTCCCTCCACGAAATTTTTACTCCCCATTTTTTTTACTTCCAGTAAAAATTTCGTACGCAAAAATGGGATGCGGGCGAAGGGATAATGCCAATAAGTGATCTCGCACACACGAATGTCGCGCTACCCTCCTTCCACCCCTTCCACCACCAAGACCAACAGGGGACAAGGGAGTAAAAATGTCGTACACCTGGCATGGGAAGTTAAATTGCTTGTGTTGGGGTGAAGTAATTTGTTCGTTATTTATTCGTCAGGGGAGTAACATTTTTGTACGAAATGTTTACTCGGAACTCACCTGTCTTGGGGAGTAATTTTCTCGTGTAATGGGGGAGTGCTTTTTTCGTGAAGGGAGTAACTTTTTCGTACGAAATGTTTACTCCGGAGTAAAAATCTCGTGGGAGTAATTTTCTCGTGTTACACCGGACCACGACAATCGCGCTTTGTATTTTTTTCAAGCACTGCTATATCATAATTGCGCATCGGAAAGGACGAAAGTGTCAATTGCTTGCTCTTTCATCTGATCTAGTTTTAGTCCAATTAAAGAATCGCTCACCAAATGTGGACGTCAATGTTAGTCGGATACACGCTTTGGTTTTCTGTTAATATGAATAAAAAAAAAACAACGACGAAATGAAAAAGGGATTCAGCATAAAAACACGCACATCGTCTAGGACATGAGACAATGACAAAAGGTATCGTTTTCATGTCATTTTGTCCCAAATGACATTACCAGCACATTTTTCAATCTATTGAATCTGTTTTCGTTCTATTTTTTTCTTATAGCATGCGTTAATAATTGATTGTCAACTGGAATGGAAGAGCACAAAAAGTGTAATTTGATATTAGTTTCTGTAGAGGGAACAAATCTTCCACTTTCATGTCAGTGTGTCCCATGCAACATACATTTGCTAAACTGCTATGTGTGCGTAGATTATTAGTTAGTGGTATAGAAAATACTGATCAACAATTGAAGTCAGTTTTTACATCCATTTTCTGTCTATTTCTTATTTGTTTGTTCTTTTGGTGTGGTCAAATGTCAGCAATCGTGTGTCATTCGGGACAGTGGACATGACACCTGACCTTTTGTCACTGTCTCACACGTGCGTTAAAAGTTCCAGAGCTCTCATTCACTGTGACCTTGTAAGTAAAGCAAATCCTGCAGCCTTTAACTGAGATCGTGCAAAATGCTGTCGTGTTTGTGAAGTCTTTTTAAATCAAGTTCGACAGCAAAACCATCACAACACTCATTTCAAACAGGCATAGACAACTAGGCATTGAAAACTGAAACATGATCTTCCATAGGACTATGTTTCGACACAGAATGAAAGCTGGACTATCACGCCATATTGTATTATACTGGCACAATTTCAGCACGACTGAGCGATTGTGAGAGATGGCATTGTGATACTTCAACATAACGCGATATGCAAAATCCAGCGGAGGACGGACGGACACACGCACGCATGCACACGCACGCACGCATACACACACAAACACACGCACACACACACATACACAGAGCCACACACACACACAGACACACAGACACACAGACACACATACACAAACACCCATACACCATCCCCATCCCCCCCACACACACACACACGCACAGCAATTGTAAGCAAGGGCGGGGAAGTAGCTCAGTTGGTAGCGCGCTGGCTTTGTATCCAGTTGGTCGCTATCAGCGTGAGTTCGAACCCCACGTTCGGCGAGAGATTTATTTCTCGGAGTCAACTGTGCGCAGACTCTCTTCGGTGTCCGAACACCCCCGTGTGCACACATGCTCACGAAAAAGATCCCAAGTTCACAGCGAAAGTCTCAGGGCTTGGAAAACATGAAGACACGCTAGCACCATCTCTCGTCTCTGATTATCATGATCGTATTTCGATACTTTGACGACATAAACCCAATGCTGGTGTGTCGAAGAAGACAGCCACAGCGGGCTTGTTCGAGTCAAAGTATCACACCATATCTTCAGCATATTACCAATACCTGTCCCAATATAGGCCAACTGGTCTAAGAGGACGTTAAACCCTAATAGTCAGTCAGTCAGTCAATTGTAAGCAGCGATGGCTGGCGGACTTACCAAGACGAAAGAGGAACATGAGATGGATTGTGATTTTCTGTGTTAAACAGAATGTGTCGGGCTATTAGCGGTGGCTTTGAAAGACGGAACGCAGCTTGTTTTTCCTTCCACTGAGCATTTCAAAGGTGGTTTGCTTAAGAAGGGGCTGAAGAGGGATGAGGATTTTTTGTGTCTTTTTCATTAGACAAACTCATTATAATCGGCGAAGGAGGAAATATCCAAGGAAAGGATATTTGTTAAGGTTTGACAATATTTGTTATGTGTTGCCTGCTTTGTGACCTATTATAAGACACGTGCTGTATATCGTTCTTAAATTTGTTATTGTGCTAGTCTTTTTCAAGCTGGTATTGTGTTGCCTTAGTAAAAATGAAGTACTTTCCCTGGCCTGTCTCTTGTCCAAACCGTTCCCTTCTGTAACATCAACCAATCGAACCAATTGTAAAACATTTAATAGAAATTGTGTCATATTTGTCGGAATAAATCGTTCAAATGAAGTATCAGCCGGTATATATTACCGGTTCCCCATTTTATTTCCGGTAATTTAAGATTTAATCCGGTAAAATACGGGGGATAATATGTTTTTTGGTTGGAAACGATGTTCAGCACAATGGGAAGGCAAGTATATCAATTCCTATGGTGCATCAGCCGTTATAGTCCCTAGATAGATCCAGAGGACTGTAAGGATGTAAGGACACATTTTTGAATCGATGGTGCCTGCGGTTGGGTGTGTGTGGTTGGGGGGGCAGAAGGAGGGGTAGAGGGGGAGGGGGAGGGAGAGTACTGGCGTAGGCATCAGAGCATGGTGAGTGTTGGACAGAGTGTGAGGATGATGCAGGGGGGGGGGGGGGGCACTCTGGGCTCCCCGAGTGTCTTGTCATTTCACGCGCCTCCCTCGGGGCCTACACTGATTCCTTCCGATCAAACTCTGTTAACCCTCTTCAGCCCCCTCCCCAACCCACTCTCATAATACCCCCCCTCACACACACACACACACACACACTCACTCCCCCTCGTTATCTCTACACGCAACACCTTCCATCCTCGACGTAGCCTAGCTGCTCCCGAAGTCATCTCTTGTGAATCCCTCATCATCTCTCGCCTCTGTCCGTGCCTGTCTTCGAGGTGTTGTTGTCGTGTTGCTGGAGGTCTGTCATATTTTCCTTGTCCTTGTCATCTTCTTGTCTGTCATATCTTCCTTGTCCTCGTCATCTTGTTGTGTTGCACGTGTGTGCCTTGTACGTTTTTGTTTTTTCGTTTTTTTAACATTTAGTCCTGTTTTGACTAAATGTTTTAACATAGAGGGGGGAATCGAGACGAGGGTCGTGGTGTATGTGCGTGTGTGTGTGTGTGTGTGTGTCTGTCTGTCTGTGTGTGTGTGTGTGTGTGTAGAGCGATTCAGACTAAACTACTGGGCCGATCTTTATGAAATTTGACATGAGAGTTTCTGGGTATGATATCCTCAGACGTTTTTTTCATTTTTTTGATAAATGTCTTTGATGACGTCATATCCGGCTTTTCGTGAAAGTTGAGGCGGCACTGTCACGCCCTCATTTTTCAACCAAATTGGTTGAAAATTTGGTCAAGTAATCTTCGACAAAGCCCGGACTTCGGTATTGCATTTCAGCTTGGTGGCTTAAAAATTAATTAATGACTTTGGTCATTAAAAATCTGAAAATTGTAAAAAAAATATTTTTTTATAAAACGATCCAAATTTACGTTCATCTTATTCTCCATCATTTGCTGATTCCAAAAACATATAAATATGTTATATTTGGATTAACAACAAGCTCTGAAAATTAAATATATAAAAATTATTATCAAATTTTTTTTTTCGAAATCAATTTAAAAACACTTTCATCTTATTCCTTGTCGGTTCCTGATTCCAAAAACATATAGATATGATATGTTTGGATTAAAAACACGCTCAGAAAGTTAAAACGAAGAGAGGTACAGAAAAGCGTGCTATCCTTCTCAGCGCAACGAATACCCCGCTCTTCTTGTCAATTCCACTGGCACTGCCTTTGCCACGGGCGGTGGAGTGACGATGCTACGAGTATACGGTCTTGCTGCGTTGCGTTGCGTTCAGTTTCATTCTGTGAGTTCGACAGCTACTTGACTAAATGTTGTATTTTCGCCTTACGCGACTTGTTTAACATTTAGTCCTGTTTTGACTAAATGTTGTACCATGGACCGATCTTCATGAAACTGACATACAATGTCGCTCTTCTAGATGATATCTCCATTCTTTTTACATTTAGTCAAGTTTTGACTAAATCTTTTAACGTTGAGGGGGGAATCGAGACGAGGGTCGTGGTGTATGTGTGTGTGTGTGTGTGTGTCTGTCTGTCTGTCTGTGTGTGTGTGTAGAGCGATTCAGACTAAACTACTGGACCGATGTTTATGAAATTTGACATGAGAGTTTCTGGGTATGATATCCTCAGACGTTTTTTTCATTTTTTTGATAAATGTCTTTGATGACGTCATATCCGGCTTTTCGTGAAAGTTGAGGCGGCACTGTCACGCTCTCATTTTTCAACCAAACTGGTTGAAATTTTGGACAAGTAATCTCCGACGAAGCGCGGTCTTCGGTATTGCATTTCAGCTTGGTGGCTTAAAAATTAATTAATGACTTTGGTCATTAAAAGTCTGAAAATTGTAAAAAAAAAAAATTTTTATAAAACGATCCAAATTTACGTTCATCTTATTCTCCATCATTTTCTGATTCCAAAAACATACAAATATGTTATATTTGGATTAAAAACAAGCTCTGAAAATTAAAAATATAAAAATTATGATCAAAATTAAATTTTCGAAATCAATTTAAAAACACTTTCATCTTATTCCTTGTCGGTTCCTGATTCCAAAAACATATAGATATGATATGTTTGGATTAAAAACACGCTCAGAAAGTTAAAACAAAGAGAGGTACAGAAAAGCGTGCTATCCTTCTCAGCGCAACTACTACCCCGCTCTTCTTGTCAATTTCACTGCCTTTGCCATGAGCCGTGGACTGACCATACTACGAGTATTGCTGCGTTGCATTGCGTTCAGTTTCATTCTGTGAGTTCGACAGCTACTTGACTAAATGTTGTATTTTCGCCTTACGCGACTTGTTTTCTGTTTTTTTCGACAAATGTCTTTGATGACGTCATATCCGGCTTATAGTGAAAGTTGACGAGGCATGCCCTCTTTTAAACATTTTTTTTATTGATTGACATTTTGGTCAAGCAATTTTCGACGAAGTCCGGAATAGGGGATTGCATTTCTTCGCGGAAGCTCAAAAATTAATTCATGAGCTTGGTCATTAACAACTTCAACATTCTATTTAAAATTAAACTATTAATAATGAAGTAATAGATTTCATGTATAGTGTTTATCATTTCTCGAATCCAAATATATATAGATATGCCATGTTTACTGTGAAAATGTACTCACAATGAAAGACAATAGGTTATATAGGCACTGCGTGTGTTTGCATGCTTCGCGGAGACGAGCTGGACCCGTTTCAGTCTTTGTTCTTGGTCTAGCGAAGCCTTAGTAAATGTAGCCTCGGTGTTTGCTGTTTTTTTAGTTGATCTTTTAGTTTCAGGCCGACAGATAAAAGCAATGTTTTATATCGCTCCACGAGACTTTTTTTTAAAATACATAACCCTGAGTTTTGTCTTTGCTAGAGTTCACACTTTCTACGTAGAAGCATGCGAATATAGTGTCTAAAAAACTATTTTCTAATTTTCTTTAATTGTGAGTACATTTTCAGATTAAAAAATCCTATAATATGATTCCTTCGAAACAAAAACAAAATGTCCTCAGTGTCACACAAGAGGTAATGACAGAGAAACATGTCTCAGTTGTAACCTCTGCACAACGCCCCATCCACTCACATCTTGCACTTGTACGTGCATCTTCCTTGTTTCCCGCTGTGTGTGTGTGTGTGTGTGTGTGTGTGTGTGTGTGTGTGTGTGTGTGTGTATGTGTGTGTGTGTGTGCGTCTGTTTGTGTGTCTGTTTGTGTGTGTGTGCCAGTGTGTGTGTGTGTGTGTGTGTGTGTGTGTGTGTGTGTGTGTGTGTGTGTGTGTGTGTGTGTGTGTGTGTGTGTGTGTGTGTGTACACAAAGCCCCAGTCACATACTCACGTCTCACGCTTGCACGTGCATCTTCCTTGTTTCCCGCTCACAACCATCAGGCTTCTTTGGGGCCAGCAAAGCAGATTAATTTGCGGAATTAGCATGGAGATGCGATTAACGAGACTTCCATTTTGTGCTGCGTCCTGAGGGAACCAGTGTATGCACAGGGAGTCGCCGAGCGGCGTGGTGCGCGTGCTCTTCTTGTTCAGTCTCTTGTCCCTTCACATTGGACATCTCGCCATCACCATTATTCTCTGTCTTGTCTCTTCACATTGAACATCTCGCCATCACCATTATTCTCTGTCTTGTCCCTTCACATTGGACATCTCGCCATCACCATTATTCTCTGTCTTGTCCCTTCACATTGAACATCTCGCCATCACCATTATTCTCTGTCTTGTCTCTTCACATTGAACATCTCGCCATCCCCATTATTCTCTGTCTTGTCTCTTCACATTGAACATCTCGCCATCACCATTATTCTCTGTCTTGTCTCTTCACATTGAACATCTCGCCATCACCATTATTCTCTGTCTTGTCTCTTCACATTGAACATCTCGCCATCCCCATTATTCTCTGTCTTGTCTCTTCACATTGAACATCTCGCCATCCCCATTATTCTCTGTCTTGTCCCTTCACATTGAACATCTCGCCATCACCATTATTCTCTGTCTTGTCTCTTCACATTGAACATCTCGCCATCATCATTATTCTCTGTCTTGTCTCTTCACATTGGACATCTCGCCATCACCATTATTCTCTGTCTTGTCCCTTCACATTGAACATCTCGCCATCACCATTATTCTCTGTCTTGTCTCTTCACATTGGACATCTCGCCATCACCATTATTCTCTGTCTTGTCTCTTCACATTGAACATCTCGCCATCACCATTATTCTCTGTCTTGTCTCTTCACATTGAACATCTTGCCATCCCCATTATTCTCTGTCTTGTCTCTTCACATTGGACATCTCGCCATCACCATTATTCTCTGTCTTGTCTCTTCACATTGGACATCTCGCCAACACCATTATTCTCTGTCTTGTCTCTTCACATTGGACATCTCGCCATCACCATTATTCTCTGTCTTGTCTCTTCACATTGGACATCTCGCCATCACCATTATTCTCTGTCTTGTCTCTTCACATTGAACATCTCGCCATCACCATTATTCTCTGTCTTGTCCCTTCACATTGGACATCTCGCCATCACCATTATTCTCTGTCTTGTCTCTTCACATTGGACATCTCGCCAACACCATTATTCTCTGTCTTGTCTCTTCACATTGGACATCTCGCCAATACCATTATTCTCTGTCTTGTCTCTTCTTCTTCCCAGCTGCTGTTTGTGTGCGTGTCTGTCTGTCTGTCTGTCTGTCTGTCTGTCTGTCTGTCTCGCCGTCTGTCTCGCCGTCTGTCTGTCTGTGCTTCTCAGTCCTGTATGTCTACACTTGTCTGATTTTTCTGTGATGTCTGTTCTCCTCTTCTTCTTCCTGCTCTATGTGTCTGTCTTTCTGTTTATCTGTAGATCTCAGTATTGTAAATCGATTTGCACTGCAATAAAATGTATCTTCTTATTCAGCCTGTTGCCCCTTCAATTTGTCCACCCCTTCTACTACAACCTTCTTTGTCTCTCCTCGTCTTTATCCCAGCTGCTGTTTGTCCGTGTGTTTTTTGTTTATCTGTCCGTCTGTTTTTTGTTTTGTCTCTCTTAGTCCTGTATGTCCTTCTTCTTTTTCTGTCAAGATGATGTCTGTTTATCTGTCCCTCTGCACTGAACTTTATTTACAAGGGATGAAGATTAAAGGCTTGGATTTTTTTTAAAATCTGTCCTTCAAACCAAAACACGCCATCAAATGAGAGAGAGAGAGAGAGAGAGAGAGAGAGAGAGAGAGAGACAGAGAGACAGAGAGAGAGACAGAGAGAGAGACAGACAGAGAGAGAGACAGAGACAGAGACAGAGACAAAGGGAGACAGTGAGGACGAGATTACGGGTGTGTGTGGGGGGCAGGACAAAGAGCAGAAGACAGAAGAGACGGGGGGGGGGGTGGGGGGGGGGGGGGGGGTGGACAAGGAGGAGACGGGGGTCTTCAATAGGTGTCTTTCTCATGTGACAAAACAGCATGTGGAGAAAGTGGGTTCCCCCGGGCACGCCGTTCGTTGTGGTCCACACGGGACACGTCCCTGTCACACAATGCCCTCATCACGGCGTGTTCGCCATCACTTTTTCTTCTCCCCCCTCCAGGCGAGGCCGTTTGTTGCAACACCATATTTTTGTAACGCCTGGCACGGCCTGTGAAAATTATTGCGCTTTCTACTGTAAGCGGGCGCAATCGTTCCACCTTGTTGAAGATCCCGAGTTGCCAGCGAAAGTCTAGAGACACAGAGTTTATACCTAGCACGCACACCAGTGAAGACGGTGTCATATGCTGCATGCCCACTTGGCAGGGCAGGGCTCCTCACGGATGCTAAACCTATAGGGTTCCTGGACCCCCAACTTTAATTTGTAAGGGGTCATTGGACCCCCTTTGTACTTCTTCTCCTTCTTCTTCTTCTTCTTCTTCTTCTTCGTTCATGGGCTTAGACTCCCACGTTCACTCATGTTTTTAGCACGAGTGGATTTTTACGTGTATGACCGTTTTTACCCCGCCATTTAGGCAGCCATACACCGCTTTCGGAGGAAGCATGCTGGGTATGTTTGTGTTTCTATAACCCACCGAACTCTGACATGGATTACAGGATCTTTTCCGTGCGCACTTGGTCTTGTGCTTGCGTGTAGACACGAAGGGGGATAAGCCACTAGCAGGTCTGCACATAAGTTGACCTGGGAGATCGGAAAAATCTCCACATTTAACCCACCAGGCGGCCGCGGCCGAGATTCGAACCCTCGACCTTCCGATTATGAGGACCCCCTCAGTACAACTTTAGAGAGTCCGAAGACATGGAGGTTCATATTCTTGATTTTCTAAGGCACATTTCTCGCCGACACATAAACCCTGGCGCGCTCATGTCAAAGTTATGCCGACTTTTTGACATTCTCTAAGCTCTTTACAACATTTTTATGATCATAATGATATGATGGGTAAGATTAACTACATACATTTGTGTCGGTAGAGATCTGGTAGAACAGTAGAGACATGTAGCGAGTTGAAAGTAGCAAGCGCATACAAAAGAGAATGAACATAGTAAATCATAAACTATAATCCAGTGGCAGATAAGCAGTAGTTCGCTAGTGAAATAATTGGAGAATGCATACAAAATAAGGGTTGTCAGGTTGTTTACATGAGTATGCGCTCTGAGTCAATAAAAAACCCGACCAGATTCACAAATAAACGAGTGTACAGTTTCAAAAATAAACTTATTGGTGCGAAGAGGACAGTTTTCGCTACCATTTAACAAAATATCAACATGTCTGTAATTTACAGGTAGTGCATTTATTGTGGACAGGCGAGCATCTACCAAATAATGGTCAGCGGTTTCGTTCAAATAGCCGCACGTGCACTGCGGTTTTTCCTGTAATTGGCGTTTGCATAAATCAGAATTCAAATTACTCATGTTTAGGCGCATTCTGCAGTGGTGAATCTCATCCATTCTTTTACCACAATAACGGTTACTTGCAGTAAGAACAACTGCCAAGCACAAAATAGACCCTTTTCGGAAGAAAACAAGCTAATTATCAGCATGAAAAAAGTCCCTATTCGAGGCCCCTACTCCACATGCTAATGATATAATTAGGGCGCTCTCATTCTTGTTTGACGGACCCTTTGGAACAAAAAGCCTCCGTTATAGCAACATGTTTCCAAAGAGTCTCTGTTTTTTTCTCTCTTTTGTCTTTTTTGTTATGGGCGTGTTTGTGTTTTTCTTGGACTATGTTGTCTCCCCCTGCCTTGACGGCCTCCTCTTCAAGACCATTCTGATAATCATCGGTCCACGCTATCGCTCACGTCTCTCTGACAGGATGGATAATCGCTACGCGGAGTAAATGGAAAGAATGTGTCTAAAAGCCGAAATCTATCAAAACAAGAATACAGAGTTATCTCCCATATGTTTTTCTCTAATGTTTCTGATCAAGAGACGAAAGACGAACGTGATTGTAGAATGGCCGACTTCGACAGTGATCTCCGTTCTGTTCTTCACAGTTATGATAAAGACATCGTTCTAAGGTCAAAACAAGTCGAAATTTCGAGACTGGTGTGGGAAGGAGACCGTGATATTGTTGCATCACTCCCAACTGGTCACGGAAAAAGTTTCGTCCGCTCCTTAGCCATTTTGTTATGATCACGTGACAAAGTTGATTATCACGTGACACTTTTGCCATATTTAGAGTTGTTTGCACAGTAAATACATCCGCGAAAGATAGCTCGCTTGAAACTGTCTTACATAACAATTCCTTTGTAATTTAAAAATTACACAACACCATGAAAAATCATTATCGACGATCGCGAATCTGCTTATATCAATAACACATTACGAAAAGCTCTAAATATGTTAAAAAAAAAAATAAAAAAAATCGATTTCCTCTCCAGAGAAGGAAATAAATGAGACCCGAAGGGAAGTAACTCATTTTGACCTGAGTTCAGGATGCTTCAAGAGGTGCACGCATTGTTTTCTTGCCGATTCCTATTTCAGACTCTGGACAAAAGAAGTCATAAAGTGTATCGTTTTCTATTTCAGACTCTGGACAAAAGAACTCATAAAGTGTATCGTTTACTATTTCAGACACTGGACACAAGAACTCACAAAGTGTATTGTTTCCTTTGTAAACAGTGAACGGGAGCTGCCCCAAAACAAAACAAAACAAACAAAAACGCCCATACAAAGCTGTCGTCTGAAATGTTTCAAATAGTTGATAAATCGGTTTTGTGAAAAGAATTTGTTGTTAAAACAATAAACGAAAGATGGAATAGAAACTGTTCTTTGTTGGGTTGTCTCTATTTTGAGATACCCTGTGCACTTCTGGAAACGATCTGATTCCCGTTTGTTTTTTCTCACGTTTTGTTTTTAACCGTCATTGACCCACTTCATACAACAACAACACAAACACACTCCTGCGCGCGCGATTAGACACGTTTATACAGTCTTATTTCATGAAGATTGATGGGTGCTGGCTTAATGAAATACTTTGCGACACACTTTTGTGAACATTGCGACAGCAAAATCACAACGAGGATAGTTAAGACAAGTCCCAAAGAGGTGTTTGTGTGACAAAGAAGAGTGTGTGCATGGTGTGACATCATTGATTTGTTGACGTCATGAGGAAAATGGGGAAGGGCGTATAGCAAAAAGGCCCGGAATGACAGGCACTGACGCGTGCAGTATGACAATAGTAACGTTGTGACTTGATCATTACACAGAATGTGGCAAAATGGGGAGTGCATGGCCGGTAGTGAAGCATGTACTTTGACTTCAGTTAATGTGATAATGATTTCCTGACTGTTGCGGTGAATGCCGTGTCGTTAATATGAGCACGTGTTTTCTGAGTGATCCGTCGTTTTAGGCTAGGAGAGTGTGGCAACAAGCTTTGTATTTTATGTGACGTCATGTAGGCTATGTAGTGAAGTCATACGACATGTGGTATAAAGAAGAGTATGTGGCTGTCCTTGATCTGAGTGTCAAACTGCTCTGCGTTGTGTGGAAGGATCTAGGGGAAGGCCTCCTAATATGGACCACCTCCTGCTCTGACAAACCAACGGCGCTAGAGCGCTCAAAACAATTTCATTCGCTGTATTCACCCTCTCTGGATAACTTGCACACGTCAAAACAGTTGCAGAAACACAAACCGCACAACCGTAAGGCTTTTTCTTTTTTTTAATAATAATAATAATAATGCAAACTTTTATAGCGCTATTCTAGAAAATTGTCTACTCTTAGCGCTTTACAATACATACATCGACCAAGCATACTATACACGCACAGGCAAAGAAACCGACCAAACATAAACAACAAACTATACATGCACAGGCAAAGAAAACGACCAAACATACAATACACGCACAGGCAAAAATAACGACCAAACATAAACAAACATACTATAACCAAACATAACCAACATACTATACGCACGCATGCAAAGAGAACAATCAGCACATATAATTATTACTGACATCTAATAATGCAGGCATACAGTGACAATCCAATACACAGCCTAAGCACATGAACCACAATAGGCGTCTATATAAAAACGTGTCAACAGTACTATTTACACACACACAGACAGTGCTGACACAAAGCGCAGAAAATGTTTATACGCGTTATTTTAGGCACTAGGTAGGGGGTGAGGTGGGGCAGGATGGGCTGGGTGGGGAGATGCTGGAGGGGAAATCACTTGCGCTGGAAGAGGTGTGTTTTGAGATTTGTCTTGAATGTAGTGAGAGAATCTGTGTGTCTGAGAGGCAGAGGTAATCTATTCCAGGTCACAGGGGCTTGATAGGCGAAGGACCTCTCGCCACATGTCTTTGTTTGCACTGTGGGGAGTCGGAAGAGTCGAGTGTCGGCGGCAGAGCGAAGCTGACGAGAGGGGGTGTAGAGATTGAGGAGTTCTGACAAGTATTCTGGGGCAGAACCAGAAACGACGGCAAAAGAAAGAGAGGAGAGTTTGTATTCGATCCTTTTAGTGATAGGCAGCCAGTGTAGAGAGTGAAGAAGGGGTGTGGCGTGTTCATACTTGGAAGATTTGAAGACCAGGCGGGCAGCGTTATTTTGGATCCTTTGAAGTCTATCTAAAAGGTACTTAGGGAGACCGGCCAGGAGAGAATTGCAATAATCTATCTTTGAGAGGACTAAAGAACACACTAACGTTTTGGTTGCATCAGTGGTGAGGTAGTGACGGACTGAACTAATCTTGCGCATCTCTAGATAGGCGGACTTGCAGATGTTAGAGATGTGTTTTTGGAAAGAGAGAGTTGGATCGAGAGTGACGCCAAGGCTGCGGACAGACGGAGAGAAAGAGATAGGTAGTTCGTTGACAGTGAGAGAGGCAGGAAAAGAAGGGTGATTGAGAAATTTCTTGGGACAGGCCAGCATAACTTCGGTTTTGTCACTATTTAACTGGAGTTTGTTTAAAGACATCCAATCACTGAGGTCCGTTTTGGCATCGTTCACTCTAAATTTGCCGCCCAAAACGGACTCGTTTCTGACCACAGCCAAAGCTGTTATCACACACAAGTTGCTATATAAGACCGTAATTGTTACATTTTAGCAGTGTTGACCCCGAGTTTCTACTGCAAACAAAAAATAATAGCAAAATATCAAAGTCACCTAATATGGACCACCGTCAACAAATCGAAAAAAATAAAAGCTAAAGGCTATTGCTATTAATTCATTAAGAAGCTTGATGAAAAAAACCTATAACTAGCCCTCGAGATTTCCAAAAAATATATCAAATAGTCTTCTTTTGGTTGTAGTTGATAATTTCACTTATTTTCACTCTGTTTTGGATAAGCTTCTTTAGTTTCCTTGTGTACTTCAAATAATGCTCTCATCAACCCGAAACATATAAATCTAAAGCATATTTTAATTAGTCTGACTTATACACTAAGTTGTATCATGTTATTTTGAAGTAAAGGGGGGCTTTTTACAGTGATTCGGGAAGGCTTCTTTACTGGTCCACATTGGGCGCCCAGGCTCCCAATATGGTTCATTTGTGATTTTTTTCTGTATTGAATTTTTGCTGAATGTCTATCAGAGCTATTTGACTCTAATTAGGCCCAACGGTTAACCAAAGAGAGAAGGACTACCAAAAACAAAATGAAACTTCTTCGCAAAAAAACAAGCTAGTTATCAGCATGAAACAAAAAGTGGTCCATATTAGGAGCTCTTCCCCTATATTTGTGTGTGGCGTCATGTATACAGGGACGTCGTGACTGTATCAGGGAAAATGCCGTATCGCTGCGGGTGTCAGATAGAAACATGTTGTAGGGGAAGGGCTCCTAATATGGACCGGTTCCTAATATGGACCACCACAAACTAACGGCGCTAGAGCGCTCAAAAAAGTTTTATTCGCTGTATTCACCCTCTCTGGATAACTTGCACATGTCAAAACAGTTGCAGAAACACAAATCTCAAAACCGTTAGGCTTTTTCTCTTTTTTCACTTTTGGCAGCGTTCACTCTAAATTTGCCGCCTAAAACGGACTCGTTTCTGTCTACAGCCAAAGCTTTTATCATACAAAAATGGCTATATATGACAGCTAAAACCGTATTTGTTACATTTTAGCAGTGTTGACCCCGAGTTTCTACTGCAAACAAAAAAATAATAGCAAAATCTCAAAGTATGTGCGAGTCCCCAAATATGGACCACCTTCAACAAATCGAAGAAAATAAAAGCTAAAGGCTATTTTCATTAATTCATTAAGAAGCTTGCTGGTAATAACCTATAACTAGCCCTCGAGATTTAAAAAAAATGCAACGAAAAGTCTTCTTTTCGTGGAAGTTGATAATTTCACTTATTTTCACTCTGTTTTTGATAAGCTTCTTTAGTTTCCTGGTGTGCTTCAAATAATGCTCTCATCAACCCGAAACAGATCAATCTAGAGCATATTTTAATTACACTAAGTTGTATCATGTTATTTTGAAATATAGGGGGCTTTTTACAGTGATTCGTGAAGGCCGCTTCACTGGTCCATATTAGGCGCCCAGGCTCCTAATATGGACCCTTTGTGATTGTTTCTGTATTTAATTTTTGCTGAATGTCTATCAAAGCTATTTTACTCTAATTAGGCCTAACGGTTAACCTAAGAAAGAAGGACTACCAAACACAAAATGAAACTTCTTCGCAAGAAAACAAGCTATTTATCAGCATGAAACAAAAAGTGGTCCATATTAGGAGCCCTTCCCCTATTAATGTCTTCATTATTGCAGTGCAATGACGTAATAACTTTTGCAGAGATTGGCATGTCGCGGAGAGTGCAGAGACTGTGGCCGGGCAGTTAGGTAGTGCATGGTGTCAAATCAAAATTGTCAATTTGTGTGATGACGTCATTAACCCTATGACGTCATACATGTGTGCCCGGAATGCCGTATCGCGGAGAGGAGAGGAGAGCGTGTGGTATGCGGAGACTTGTAACATGCGGCAGGGCATGCGGACGCTGCTGGTGTCAAATCAAAATTGTCAATGAGTGTGAAGACGTCATTAACAGTGTGACGTCATGCCTGTGTGCAGGGAATGCCGTGTCGCGGAGAGGAGAGTGTGTGGCCGGCAGTGACGTGTAGCGTGCGGCAGGGAGTGGTGACGCTGCTGGTGTTGGTGCTGATGCTGGGGCCCACACCGGGGGCGGCGCTGTGTCGGGACAGGTGCGAGCGGGTGGTACCCAGGCTGGCCAACCTCAGGATGCTCTGGTCACGCTCTTTTAAACGGGTGGGAGGCAATCGTAAGTACCAGTGATGTCTCGTCCTTGTCATTTTCCTCTCTTGTCTTGTCCCTCTCCTACTTTGCTTCATGCTCTTTTTAACACTATCATGAATTTATGACGAGGATGGCATTCGATTTTGAGTTTAAAAATATCATCTTTCCCGCAAACACGATCATAGGATTGTATGGTCTTATGAAAAACACCGAAGGTTTTCTCCCCCAATACACAAGTAGAGAATGACAGTAGCCAGCTGTAGACTGAGCAAAGGATCAGGGAGATTGATTGATTCTTGATTTATCTTGAACCTGGTAGGTTCGTGCAGGACTGAGAGGAAGGTGGAGAGTCAGAGGACAAAGTCAGGCAAGCAGCGGGTGGGGGTAACAGGCGATAGCCAACACCCGCTGATGCTGACAAACGATGACAGCAGACCTTGTCACTAATTGACGTTTGTCCAGCCCCAATCGTCTAACAGCCACTTGCCTGGCCGAGTCTGTCCTTTGCAGAGTTTCGGCTTCATGCTTCTTACAGCTATTTCAGCTATTTCAGTGTGGGCGAGCCCCGTCATGCCATAGCGGTGGTATGGGAGCCTTTTGTCTCCATCTGGAACATCATCTCATTTGGCCAGTCTTAGGTCATTCCTAGGGTAACCATTGACGCAGCGGCACAAAGAAACAAGTCGCGTAAGGCGAAATTACTACATTTAGTCAAGCTGTCGAACTCACGGGATGAAACTGAACGCACTGTATTTTTTCACCAAGACAGTACAGCTTCGTCAATCCCCGCGTGAAGGAAATCGCTCACCTCCCACGTGCAAAACGTAGTGATATTGACACGCCAGATTAGCGCGGTAGCGTATTGTGCAAAGCAGGAAAGCGCGCTTTTCTGTATTCTTGTTAACTTTCTGAGCTTGTTTTGAATACAACCTATCATATCTATATGTTTTTGGAATCAGGAAATGATAAAGAATAAGATGAAATCATTTTTGGATCGATTTCTTAAATCTTAATCGTAAGACTAATTAATCTATTTTCGTTAATTGTGATCACATTTTAAAAGTAAACATAACATATGTATATATTTTTAGATTCAGAATGTGATGAAGAATACGATGCAATCAATTTTAAATCTGTTTGCGAAAAATCGATTTTAATGACAACTTTAATGAGCAAACTCATTAATTAATTTTTAAGCCTCCAAGCTGAAATGCAATACCAAAGTCCGGGCTTCGTCGAAGATTACTTGACCAAAATTTCAACCAATTTGGTTGAAAAATGAGAGAGTGACAGTGCCGCCTCAACTTTCACGAAAAGCCGGATATGACGTCATCAAAGACATTTATCAAAAAAATTCAAAAAATTCTGGAGATACCATACTCAGGATCTCTCATGTCAAGTTTCATGAAGATCGGTCCAATAGTTTTCTCTGAATCGCTCTACACACAGACACACACACACACACACACACACACACACACACACACACACACACACACACACACACATATATATATACACCACGACCCTCGTCTCGATTCCCCCCTCTACGTTAAAACATTTAGTCAAAACTTGACTAAATGTAAAAAACACCCCAAAAAATACCCAAAACAACTGGACAACCTGTTGTGCGTAGAATTCGCAAGGTTCAGTGACACCCTTTTATAGGGTCACCTTTTTATGACCAAGCTCTGTGACTTCGGGAATAGACTATTTCAGGCCATAACTTTTGTTCTCTCCAGAAGCCTATCATAATAGAAGCAGCTAAGTACTACTACCAGCAGTCGACACGCGATGATACATATGCCCTTTGACCTTTCCTTAGGAATATCCATTACTAAAAATAGAATACGGGATTGTGGGAAAGCTGTTCACTGGCACTCATGCACAATATTCGATTTTCAATACACGACTCAAAATCTTTGGGATAAATCAAAATGAAAAAATACAAGTATATAGAGTTAAGAAAACAAGAATAAGTTGAAAACCGTTTGGAATGAAGCAAATGAATAAAATACAAGAATTACGAGTTCAGAACAAAATAAAAATAAAATTGCCTTCGAAGCGAATAAAACCCGGGACCACAAAAGTAAGGACTAGCGCACCGTCAATCGGGGACTGAGCTATTTTGTCGCACTGTAGTCGAGGGAGATTTTAACTTCAAATGTTACACTTGAGTTCTCGAGCGTGGCGACGACTCGGTGACTCGAGTTTCCGAGTCTCTCCGTTCGTATTTGTGTACTTTTCTCCATATCTCATTGTTCGGGGCTAGTTCAGTAACTGACCGTACGCTCCCGGTCACTTCGTATAAGTTTGGAAAGCAATATCAAGTAGCGATAATTTCAAGCGAGACCGACATTATTGATACGAAATGCATTCACCAATCGCAGAAAGGCGCATGAAAGGATATCCCAAAATCCTATATTCTCGATGACATACTAAGGAGTTAGTTCGGGAGAACGACGATCTATGGACGGTTTATCATATAAAGGGAAGCAAGTGGTTAAAACGGGCGTCGATAGAGCCAATGAACAATGTTATCTACTTGTAGTATTTCATCCACTTGTGTTCTCTCCTATTTCGCAAAGGATGATGCGGGTTGCAAATAGAGAGAGGATTGAAACAGTGCAGAGTGTCGGTGACCGAGAAGAAGTATTAAAGGTGCAGTCTGTACCGTGTAAGCGATTCGGCTCATCGTCTCCGATGATCTTACCAGACTTTTACGTGGGTATCATTCAGATGGTTGAGTTTTTCTATGTGTCCAAGTTGAGGGATGGCCTTTTGCCTTGTGTCAAGATGTGAAAGCCTGGACACAGCTTGGAGCCAAACTGTTGTCACGGGTAGGACTGTTGCTTTAAACACTGTGTGTGTGTGTGTGTGTGTGTGTGTGTGTGTCTGTGTGTGTGTCTGTGTGTGTGTGTGTGTGTGTGTGTGTGTGTGTGTGTGTGTGTGTGTGTGTGTGTGTGTGTATGTGTGTGTGTGTGTCTGTGTGTGTGTGTGTGTGTGTCTGTGTGTGTGTGTGTGTGTGTGTGTGTGTGTGTCTGTGTGTGTGTGTGTGTGTGTGTGTGTGTGTATGTGTCTGTGTGTGTCTGTGTGTGTCTGTGTGTGTGTGTGTGTGTGTGTGTGTGTCTGTGTGTGTCTGTGTGTGTGTGTGTGTGTGTGTGGCAGGGGGGGTGATTGCGGATTCGGGAAGGAGGGTGGGTGAAAACGTTCTGTGGTAAGGTCTGAGAAACAAAGGGAAGAAAGCGCTCGAAATGCATACGTCATGCGCAGAGTTGCGAACCAATCACCTTCATCCTCTTTTACACGGGAAAGGCCATCCCTTGACTTGGTCACAGCCCACACATCAACTACCTGATTGCTTTCTATGCTAAAGCCTTGCCAGGTCTCAGGTGGTGGGGATGACAGTCGCTTGTTCATTTCTATGTTAAAGCCTTGCCAGGTCTCAGGTGGTGGGGATGACAGTCGCTTGTTCATTTCTATGTTAAAGCCTTGCCAGGTCTCAGATGGTGGGGATGACAGTCGCTTGTTCATTTCTATGTTAAAGCCTTGCCAGGTCTCAGATGGTGGGGATGACAGTCGCTTGTTCATTTCTATGTTAAAGCCTTGCCAGGTCTCAGGTGGTGGGGATGACAGTCGCTTGTTCATTTCTATGTTAAAGCCTTGCCAGATCTCAGATGGTGGGGATGACAGTCGCTTGTTCATTTCTATGTTAAAGCCTTGCCAGGTCTCAGGTGGTGGGGATGACAGTCGCTTGTTCATTTCTATGTTAAAGCCTTGCCAGATCTCAGGTGGTGGGGATGACAGTCGCTTGTTCATTTCTATGTTAAAGCCTTGCCAGATCTCAGGTGGTGGGGATGACAGTCGCTTGTTCATTTCTATGTTAAAGCCTTGCCAGGTCTCAGGTGGTGGGGATGACAGTCGCTTGTTCATTTCTATGTTAAAGCCTTGCCAGATCTCAGGTGGTGGGGATGACAGTCGCTTGTTCATTTCTATGTTAAAGCCTTGCCAGATCTCAGATGGTGGGGATGACAGTCGCTTGTTCATTTCTATGTTAAAGCCTTGCCAGGTCTCAGATGGTGGGGATGAAAGACGCTTGTTCATTTCTATGTTAAAGCCTTGCCAGATCTCAGGTGGTGGGGATGACAGTCGCTTGTTCATTTCTATGTTAAAGCCTTGCCAGATCTCAGATGGTGGGGATGACAGTCGCTTGTTCATTTCTATGTTAAAGCCTTGCCAGATCTCAGATGGTGGGGATGACAGTCGCTTGTGGGATGACAGTCGCTTGTTCATTTCTATGTTAAAGCCTTGCCAGATCTCAGATGGTGGGGATGAAAGTCGCTTGTTCATTTCTATGTTAAAGCCTTGCCAGATCTCAGATGGTGGGGATGACAGTCGCTTGTTCATTTCTATGTTAAAGCCTTGCCAGATCTCAGATGGTGGGGATGCAAGTCGCTTGTTCATTTCTATGTTAAAGCCTTGCCAGATCTCAGATGGTGGGGATGAAAGTCGCTTGTTCATTTCTATGTTAAAGCCTTGCCAGATCTCAGATGGTGGGGATGACAGTCGCTTGTTCATTTCTATGTTAAAGCCTTGCCAGATCTCAGATGGTGGGGATGACAGTCGCTTGTTCATTTCTATGTTAAAGCCTTGCCAGATCTCAGATGGTGGGGATGACAGTCGCTTGTTCATTTCTATGTTAAAGCCTTGCCAGATCTCAGATGGTGGGGATGACAGTCGCTTGTTCATTTCTATGTTAAAGCCTTGCCAGATCTCAGGTGGTGGGGATGAAAGTCGCTTGTTCATTTCTATGTTAAAGCCTTGCCAGATCTCAGATGGTGGGGATGACAGTCGCTTGTTCATTTCTATGTTAAAGCCTTGCCAGATCTCAGATGGTGGGGATGACAGTCGCTTGTTCATTTCTATGTTAAAGCCTTGCCAGATCTCAGATGGTGGGGATGACAGTCGCTTGTTCATTTCTATGTTAAAGCCTTGCCAGATCTCAGATGGTGGGGATGACAGTCGCTTGTTCATTTCTATGTTAAAGCCTTGCCAGATCTCAGATGGTGGGGATGACAGTCGCTTGTTCATTTCTATGTTAAAGCCTTGCCAGGTCTCAGATGGTGGGGATGACAGTCGCTTGTTCATTTCTATGTTAAAGCCTTGCCAGATCTCAGATGGTGGGGATGAAAGTCGCTTGTTCATTTCTATGTTAAAGCCTTGCCAGATCTCAGATGGTGGGGATGAAAGTCGCTTGTTCATTTCTATATTAAAGCCTTGCCAGATCTCAGATGGTGGGGATGACAGTCGCTTGTTCATTTCTATGTTAAAGCCTTGCCAGATCTCAGATGGTGGGGATGACAGTCGCTTGTTCATTTCTATGTTAAAGCCTTGCCAGATCTCAGATGGTGGGGATGACAGTCGCTTGTTCATTTCTATGTTAAAGCCTTGCCAGATCTCAGATGGTGGGGATGAAAGTCGCTTGTTCATTTCTATATTAAAGCCTTGCCAGATCTCAGATGGTGGGGATGACAGTCGCTTGTTCATTTCTATGTTAAAGCCTTGCCAGATCTCAGATGGTGGGGATGAAAGTCGCTTGTTCATTTCTATGTTAAAGCCTTGCCAGATCTCAGATGGTGGGGATGAAAGTCGCTTGTTCATTTCTATGTTAAAGCCTTGCCAGATCTCAGATGGTGGGGATGAAAGTCGCTTGTTCATTTCAATGCTCGTTATTCTCTCATGTGCCAGGAGATTTGTTCCGCATCTTACTCTTGTTGCACTGTCGTATGCATTTAGAGCGCTTACTTTCCTTTGTTTCTCAGACCCTAAAATAGCGCTTTGTCTCATTTGATGAAGATTGTTCTGCGGTAAGACTAAGGATTGTTTTGGATTCTACCGGATAGCGTGTTCAGTGGGTCTGTTGTGCTTGAATGGTTCCAAAACTTGAAAGGACTTGAAACATTGTGTACTTTCTGATTGTCGACTCCCATACAACTAAGAACAGGTACATCTATCTATTTCATGGCTGTCTTTTTCAAAACGTAATTGCACCGTGAACGTACGTGAATCAGTCTGTATCCTGAGTTGGACCAGTATGATACGTAGAAGATAGATTAAACCGCACGCGCGCGCGCCAGACACTACGCATCATGTTTTCCGTTCATTGTCATTGTGGGGAATGTGTGGGGAAGGGGGCACAGGGCTGAAGTTGGTGATGAGACACGTGGGAGAAGTAAGGGGTGGGGGGTGGGGGTGGGGGGGGGGGGGATTCTGCTTCATTTGTTATGATTAGAGGGAGTCAGCTGGACGGAGGTTCCTGTCGCCAGCCTAGCTGTCCTACTGAAACAGACGTCGAAAAGTTTGCATATATGTCTCTTGAATCTGAGCTTTGTCCACTGTGCGTGGGAAGGCTTTTTGAGGACCTCAGCTTCTTAGCCAAAGTCCACACTGCTTCTGACAGAGAAGGCGGGTTAACTACCAGTGCCAGTGTCGGTCACAGCCTAGATTCCTGGTCCGTGAACTGATAGAAAGGACGAAAGGCAGAAACGAATGAAGGCTTTTTGTGAAAAGTAAATTTAGACTGTCTGTAGCCCGAAAGGGCATCCGTCAAAAGTGTCTAAATTACGTGTCGTGTGCAAACACTTTAGTCACGTGTGCAGACAGGCTTGAAGTCGTAGAGGGAAGCCACTCTGCACGAACCGGAAGAGGCAGCGGTTTGAGCAAAGTTGCGATCCTTTCCAAAGTGAAATTGCGAGCTGTTTTGGTACTGCCCCTGAGCTATGCAATGTGAGTGGCCCGGTCTGCCGTTAACCAAACAACCCCCCAAACAGCAGCAAAGTACTTAAGCACTGGCACGTTGCGCAGAATTGTGACGCCATCTTGACAAATGCGTTTATCAGTTAAGTTTCCTAAGCTTGCATTTCTTGGTGATGATGATGATGATGATGATGATGATGATGATGATGATGATGACGACGACGATGACGACGATGATGATGACGACGACGACGACGACGCACGTACACATGATTCTAACGAGGACTAAAAGTAATAATTGTGTGCACAATATTTGTTCTTCAATAAATGAGGAAAACGTAGTTCGGTATGCATAGCTACCTTAAGACTGCCATCACATTGTAACTGTTTTCGTCGTTAATATCATCATCATCATCATCATCATCATCATCATCATCATCATCATCATCATCATCATCATCATCATCATCATCGTCGTCGTCGTCGTCGTCATCGTCATCGTCATCATCATCATCATCATCATCATCATCATCATCATCATCATCATCCGTGTTAATCCTTTAAAACAAAAAGAAGCAACATATCAGTGCTGCTCATGCGGAGCCATGATGCGTGACTCGTGAAGCTGTATGTCTTATTCAAACTGGAGCTGCTGCGGTCAGAGCCATCTTGCTGCACGTGCTATACAAGGTGGACATTAGGACTAACGGCGGCGATAACGAGCTGTGACAGACAATGAAGGCTGCACTTTCCCAGGGAAGTGGGCGACACAAGAAGGGGCGAGCTATAGAGGGCAAGGACACAGATGTGGTAATCATCGAGGAACAGAAACACTGTAATCACCTTGTAAATCAGTAAGCAACCCAAAACGTAGGGTCGCTGTGTACTGCGAATTCCAAATACTTATGCAATGCGATTTTTCCGCTGTTTGCATTTTAATGTAATATGCGTAAGGCCAAAAAAAATAATAGGTGTGGTTACGGTAACATAGCCAAAAAAAATAGGGTAGGAAGGTAGGCAATCACTTTTTTTTTTAAACTTTTTTTTTCTAATGTGTACAAATTAAACCTACTTGACAGGGAAATAAGTGTGCGACTCGGGCGCTTTCGCTTTCATTGCGTTATCTGCACTCGTTTACTTGTTGTTTTGGGTATTTTTTTGACAAATGTAATAAAAAGTTATAGGGTCGGCCCCAAAAAATAGGGTAGGTCGGGTTACCGTAACCACACCT
Organism: Littorina saxatilis; assembly: GCF_037325665.1. NCBI lineage: Eukaryota > Metazoa > Mollusca > Gastropoda > Littorinimorpha > Littorinidae > Littorina > Littorina saxatilis. The sequence continues at coordinate 35,991,999 of NC_090258.1, forward strand.
ATTTTTTTTTTTAGGCCTAAGCATAAAAACGGACATCCAAAAACAGAGAGACTGCTGACGTTCCAAATTTGGAATGAAAAAATCAAAAGGTTAATTATTGGAACATGTAATGTTTTTTGTAACTTTTTTTTTTTTTTAGGTGGGAAGAGATTTTTACACTAACAAGACATTCGCAAGTACATCGGCCCAATAATGACAAATGAAACGAAGAAATAAAAGCTGATGTGATGTGATCTTTGGCAAGATGGTCAGAGTCGGAGGGAATAGCAACAGAGTCGCGTACGTTATCCCAAAGTCATGAGATCTGTTATTTTTTTTAAATATTGTTTTTCATTACTATATTTGTCCATCGCTGGGAAATTCGGGTCGCTTCCTCCTAGTGGAAAGCTAGTAGCAACAGAATCGCGCTACCCCAAAGTCAAGGGATCTATAAGAAAAAAAAATTCTTTCTTTGTTATGCTAAAACTCGTAATATTGTACCTATCCGGCCCAAACCACCCACCACCACCCAGCATAGAGGCTCTAAACAACAAATATTAATAATAAAACAAGTCGCGTAAGGCGAAAATACAATATTTAGTCAAGTAGCTGTCAAACTCACAGAATGAAACTGAACGCAATGCAACGC
>NC_090258.1:36000126-36007626 GCF_037325665.1 Littorina saxatilis
TAGCTTTCGCCAATGGTGTCTGTGGGTTGCACAGCGGGAGGCGCGTCCCCGTCCCCCAAATTATTCCAGGCCAGGCAGCTGTCGCGTCTCTCTCACAAGGACAGTGCAGCTGAAAGTTGCTCGTGCAACACAGGCCCACAGGCAGTGTTACCAAAGAGTGTTACTTACACACTAAGTTTAGGCACCCTGTTACCCCTTTGCGAGAGTTCTGCATTAGGTTGTGGTGTTCGTTCTTAATTAAAAAAAAAAGGAAAAAGATTTCCTTTTCTTTTCGTGATTCTATTTTGGTGGGTGTCTTCTCTGAGCAGTTGGGGTTGATTTCCGGAGTGCGTGGGATACCGCAGCTACGCTTTTCTCGTCCATTCTTGATCAATTTTGCATCGTTATGCAAAGCTGGCCTTTTGAGCAATGCTGAAGACACAAGAAAACATTCAACTGTCTGTCAATCATTCGACTGATACAATCAGATAAGCTTGGTGCACAATCAGGGTTTCAAGTAATCAGGAGTTTCCGAGCCGTGGGAAGTAGTCCTGGCGAGGAGGGCTTTCAATGTCCAAAGGCTTGAAGAAAATGCCCTTTGATTTTCTGTGGTTAAGCCAAGGTGTTGCCAGCCGTACATTTTTCATTTTTATCATTAAACATAACTCGTAAGCCGTCGATCATTAAAGCTGACGCCATTGATTCCAGTCCCAGCGTATGAGTCGCATCGTGTGGTATCTGCTTGTTGAAACAATTCCTCACCTAGCAAACAGTCACTCCTACAATTACGTCTGCCCTCCCGCCCTCTCATTACCGCCTTATCTCACGGGGAAGCGGCGTGGGTGTGTGTGTCTACCCCATGCAGAGGAGGGCGTGCGTACCGAACGGTGAAAACATCGCCATAAATTGTACGACTGATTAGACACGGAGCGACAATGTCTCGGCGTCAGGGGACCGACATATCTACCTACAGCTGACTGGTTCACGTGTGGTCAGCTATTAATCACCACCCACGCCAACCTGTAGCTAGCGCATGTACAGTGGAACCCCCGTTTTAAGTCTCGCTTTTTAAGACCTCACCACTTTAAGACACACATTTTCAAGTTTTGTGTGTGTGTTTGTTCATAACGTGTGTCAATGTACCTCCATTTTAAGACTCCTTAAGACCTGACTTTCTCCAAGTTTAGTAGGTCTTAAAAATAGGGTTCCACTGTACCTGTGATTGAAATATCAAACAAGGCAGCGTACGTCAGTCTTGGAGCCGCCGCAAAGAGTTGATGATTATCAAATAAAGCGCAGCTGAGTGTCACACGTCCAATTTATCGCAGGACGTCTGGATGTCCGGTCTCGCCCGACACTCAATTTAACTGCAGTTAGAGACGTTGTGAGGAGAGCGGGCAACACGTTTAACGCACGTGTCCAATCTGTTAAACCTCACAGTCTCTACCCGGTAAATTAGGGGTAGATTTTGAAAGACTACTCTGCGCGACACACCCACATTCCCGCCCACGCCTTCGCTAATCTCCCCTGTCTTCTGACTGACAGGAAATTCGGGGAGGGGCGCGATTGGTAGAGCGAAGTCAGATATAGCTGGCGTTACGATGCAAAGCTCACTTATCTCCGATCCACACTATACCCGCTACACCGCTTAATCTGGGAGATTAGGGCTTTACTCACAATTTGCCCGCCTGTCTTTGACACAGCACTAAGTTTGCCATATATAGGCCTTACGGTGTGCTGATAAATTGAGACTGAAGTCTAAATTTGGAACAAGATAAGCGAGGGTGTCGTGTAAATTTAGATAAGTGATACTTAAATAAAAGGGGAACTTGGAAGCACCAAAATAGGCCACGAAAATATCAAACATAAACAAAGTTATGTACATAAAAGGGAAAAAAGGAAAAAGAAACTGAGAGAGAGAGAGAGAGAGAGAGAGAGAGAGAGAGAGAGAGAGAGAGAGAGAGAGAGAGAGAGAGAGAGAGAGAGAGAGAGAGAGAGAGTTAAAGATCCCACGATTGACAAAAGGGTCTTTCCTGGCAAAATTGCTTAGGCACAGTTAATAATTGTCTACCTATACCCGTGTGACTTGGAATAATAGGCCGTGAAAGGTAAATATGCGCCGAAATGGCTGCAATCTACTGGCCGTATAAAATTTCATCTCACACGGCATCACTGCAGAGCGCCTAGAACTGTACCCACGGAGTATGCGCGATATAAGACTCATTGATTGAGAGAGAGAGAGAGAGAGAGAGAGAGAGAGAGAGAGAGAGAGAGAGAGAGAGAGAGAGAGAGAGAGAGAGAGAGATCAAATCAAATCAAATCAAATCAAATTTTATTTTACGAGGGTTGTGGCATAAGCAATATAAACGAGCTTCTTTTCAACCAGCCCTCGCCCAGAGAGGGACTATTTTACACAATTACAAAAGATAAGCATGACAGTAAAAAATAAATAAATAAAAAAATAAAAAAGAGAGAGAGAGAGAGAGAGAGAGAGAGAGAGAGAGAGAGAGAGAGAGAGAGAGAGAGAGAGAGAGAGAGAGAGAGAGAGAGAGAGAGAGAGAGAGAGAGAGAGAGGTCCCCAGACACAAGGTCGATTGCCTACGCTTTTTGGCATGTACTGGAGTCCAATTTACTGGACATAAAGGTTTCCAAGACTTACAATTCCTCTCTTTAACAGATTTGTTCGCTTTGCCGTAAGCGAGTCAAATTCACAGTAACGAGAAACTTGTTTTTCTAGCTTATATTTCACGCCTTCAGTAAGATTTAAAAAAAAGAGTTCTAACAAAGAAAGAAACGGACAAACCCCTCGTTTTGAAAAAAAAAAGCAGAAAAGCGACAAAAAGCTATTGATTCCACTGGCTGTTAACCAAAGCCCTATGCTTCTTGTATTTGGACGCTGAAAAGAAAGAGTAATAGCTATTGTGTTTTCAGCGTAGCAATAGGGTCCGATATTTAGACGAGACAAGTATAATGCCGACGAGTCGAAGACGAGTCGCATTATACTTGTTCGAGTCTAAATATCGGACCCTATTGCTACGCTGAAAACACAATAGCGATTATATAGCTGTTATGACCTTGATTTGTTGTTCCAAACTTACAAAATGACAGTTTTTGCGTCGATGCGTTGATCTCAGGTTTTGATAGCAGACAAACTTCTTACGCGCATCATGTTCGCGCAGACATGCACACCGCTACACGCTTTCTGACTTTGGAAGAAAAACTGACTCCAAGTGCATTCGACTTCACAACACAGTTGTTGAAACAGCTTTTTAAGCTGTCAGTGTATGCTGTTGTCGATAGAAACATCGCCGTGGTACAGATGGGTAAACCGGAATCATGCGTCGGCCATTTTTCTCAATATGCTTTTGGATATTGAGTCAAATGGCCGACTTCCGCCGCATTATGCTTTGATGATCGGAAGAGACCATCCAATCACAGCCCCCGAATTCCCCCACGTGTTCATCAGAATAGCTATATATAGATATGATAGGTTGTATTCAAAACAAGCTCAGAAAGATAACAAGAATACAGAATGGCGTGTCAATATCACTACGTTTTGCACGTGGGAGGTGGGCGATTTCCTTCACCGCCTCCTCTTTCTTTCGTTTCGCTAAAAGGAGAACGGCACCTGGGTAAAGGCGGAACTTACATTGTTACACTAAACACCACTTGTATGAAAAGAGAACTGTTACTAAGAAAACTTTAGCACGCTTACAATTTGCTTTTCCTCTTACTTATTGTGATTGTTCAGGGGCGGACCTAGTTGTGGATAAGGGGGGGGGTTCCAAATTGGAGCAGGGGTCCAGGGGCCGCTCAGGCCCCGGTGGGGTCCATGGGCAAAGCCCTGGTTGGGGGTCTGGGGGGCTTTGCCCCCCAGATGCTGAAGGAATTTTATTTTTTTAGGTCAATCGGAGGCCTCTCGTGGAAGATAACAAGGTAAAAAAAACCACGGATGGGGGGTGGGGGGGGGGGGGTTCCGGGCACCCAGGAACCCCCCCTAGGTCCGCCCCTGTTGTTACTATGTTAACTCCATTATGACACCGCCACAAACAACACTTAAGTCAACCCAAACACAGACATATGTAAGACAATAACCAACATTAAAGATGCAAGATTTTGTCCATTGTCGAAAACCACACACAATTGATAAATTTATAAAACGCCAATGAAGAAGGACGCTCAGCTGTAGAGAGAAAGAAAGAAAGAAGGAAAAAGGAAAAAGGAAAAACAAAACAAAAAAACGTAGGGTTTCATTCTTTTCATTTATTTTTCAGCTTGAAGCGGACTGCATGCAACTGAGGCACAAAAAAAAGAGAAAAAAAACAAACCCACAAGAATACAGAATGGCGTGTCAATATCACTACGTTTTGCACGTGGGAGGTGAGCGATTTCCTTCACGCGGGGATTGACGCAGCTGTAGGCTACTGTCTTGGTGAAAAAATACAGTGCGTTCAGTTTCATCCCGTGAGTTCGACAGCTTGACTAAATGTAGTAATTTCGCCTTACGCGACTTGTTTCTATCTGTCTTTCTTTCATTCATTCGTTCTTCCTTTCGTTCTTATTAACTTTCATTCGTTATTTCGTTAGTTAATATAGCTATTCTGATGACCACGTGGGGTAATTCGGGGGCTGTGATTGGATGGTCTCTTCCGATCATCAAAGCATAATGCGGCGGAAGTCGGCCATTTTACTCAATATCCAAAAGCATATTGAGAAAAATGGCCGACGCATGATTCCGGTTCACCCATCTGTTGGAACAACAAATCAAGGTCATAACAGCTATATAATCGCTATTGTGTTTTCAGCGTAGCAATAGGGTCCGATATTTAGACTCGAACAAGTATAATGCGACTCGTCTTCGACTCGTCGGCATTATACTTGTCTCGTCTAAATATCGGACCCTATTGCTACGCTGAAAACACAATAGCTGTTAATGTTTTTGGAATCAGGAAATGATAAAGAATAAGATGAAATCATTTTTGGATCGATTTCTTAAATTTTAGTCGTAAGACTAATTAATCTATTTTCGTTAATTGTGATCACATTTTAAGAGTAAACATGACATATGTATATATTTTTAGATTCAGAATGTGATGAAGAATACAATGCAATCAATTTTAAATCTGTTTGCGAAAAATCGATATAAATGACAACTTTAATGAGCAAACTCATTAATTAATTTTTAAGCCTCCAAGCTGAAATGCAATACCAAAGTCCGGGCTTCGTCGAAGATTACTTGACCAAAATTTCAACCAATTTGGTTGAAAAATAAGAGCGTGACAGCTAGTGCCGCCTCAACTTTCACTAAAAGCCGGATATGACGTCATCAGAGACATTTATCAAAACAATGAAAAAAATTCTGGAGATACCATACTCAGGATCTCTCATGTCAAATTTCATGAAGATCGGTCCAGTAGTTTTCTCTGAATCGCTCTACACACACACACACACACACACACACACACACACACACACACACACACACACACACACACACACACACACACACACATACACCACGACCCTCGTCTCGATTCCCCCCTCTACGTTAAAACATTAGTCAAAACTTGACTAAATGTACAAAGGGAAGAAAAACAGACAGAAACACAGAAACAAAGAAAGATAAAGATAAGGATAAAGATAAGGATAACAAACAACAAGTCGCGTAAGGCGAAATTACTACATTTAGTCAAGCTGTGGAACTCACAGAAGGAAACTGAACGTAGTCCGCCGCTAGTGCAAAAGGCAGTGAAAGTGACGAGCCTGTTTGGCGCGGTAGCGATTGCGCTGTGCTTTACTGTACCTCTCTTCGTTTTAACTTTCTGAGCGTGTTTTTAATCCAAACATATCATATCTATATGTTTTTGGAATCAGGAACCGACAAGGAATAAGATGAAATAGTTTTTAAAACGATTTCGGAAATTTAATTTTGATCATAATTTTTATATTTTTAATTTTCAGAGCTTGTTTTTAATCCAAATATAACATATGTATATGTTTGTGGAATCAGAAAATGACGAAGAATAAGATGAAATTGTTTTTGGATCGTTTAATAAAAAAATAATTTTAATTAGAAGTTTCCGATTTTTAATGACCAAACTCACTCATTAGTTTTTAAGCCACCAAGCTGAAATGCAATACCAAACCCCGGCCTTCGTCGAAGATTGCTTTGCCAAAATTTCAATCAATTTAATGGAAAAATGAGGGTGTGACAGTGCCGCCTCAACTTTTACAAAAAAGCCGGATATGACGTCATCAAAGGTATTTATCGAAAAAAAGAAAAAAAATCCGGGGATATCATACCCAGAAACTCTCATGTCAAATTTCATAAAGATCGGCCGAGTAGTTTAGTCTGAATCGCTCTACACACACACAGACAGACAGACAGACACACACACACACACACACACACACACACACACACACACACACACACACACACACACACACACACACACACATACACCACGACCCTCGTCTCGATTCCCCCCTCTATGTTAAAACATTTAGTCAAAACTTGACTAAATGTAAAAAGGATAAAGTAGAAAAAGGAAGGAAGGAAAGAGAAGAGAACGAAAGAAAACAAAATAACAAACCTAGAACGAAACACGGACACAAAGCCGGACAGCAAAGGATACCGAAAAGAAAACAAGAGGCGAAGCCTTCAAGGCTCACGTAAGAAATCGACAAACAGTAACACAAACTCTATCACACACACACACACACACACACACACACACACACACACACACACACACACACACACACGCACGCACGCACGCACGCACGCACGCACGCACGCACGCACGCACGCACGCACGCACGCACGCACGCACGCACGCACGCGCGTACGCACGCACACGCTCGCACGCAAGCACGCACGCACGCACGCACGCACACACACACACACACGCACACACACACACACACACACACACACACACACACACACACACACACACAGAGTAAGCGGCATAGGTGACACTGTGCAAGAAAGCGAGACACTAGATCTAGATCTGAATGGCCGATTTCGAAGTCTCGGGCCGCTCATAATAACAATGACCGAGACTTTCAGTAATTCCTTCGCGTGACGTCTAACCCTCTTACGTCATAATGTGACGTCTTCAAATGTTGTGACGTCTTCAAATGTTAAAGTTTCTACCACAGACATACATGTATACATACATACGCACGCACGCACGCACGCACGCACAGACAGACAAAAGTTAGCATCGCATAGGCTACACTTACGTGAGCCAACAAGATAGCAAATCTAGAACGAAACACGGACACAAAGACAGCAAAGGATACCGAAAAGAAAACAAGATAACAAACCTGGAACGAAACAGGGACACAAAGACAGCAAAGGATACCGAAAAGAAAACAAGAGGCGAAGCCATCAAGGCTCACGTAAGAAATCGACAAACAGTAACACACACTCAATCACTCCGTCACACATACACACACACACACACACACACACACACACACACACACACACACACACACACACACACACAC
>NC_090258.1:36012626-36027626 GCF_037325665.1 Littorina saxatilis
ATCAGCATGGAAAAACCTTTTTTTTTCTTCTTTTTTTTTTCGGTGGGGGAGGGGGCACGTGCCCCCTGTGCCCCCCCCCCCTCGTCCGCGCCTGCTGTGCATGCATTTGCTTGATGTCTTGTTAATTGAATGCTAGAAGAGTAATGAGTGTAACAATGGATAGCTCAGACATGCGATATGTGTGGGTGGTGTATCCGCGTGGCGTGGGGTTGTAGTGTTTAGTCAATTGGGTACGCAGGAAAACTGTCACAGATCTGTTCGGGCTTTTACATGAAATAAGAGCATCCTTCCATTTGGCAGACGGAAACTGGTACCAGGCATGCCATTAATGGATCTAACATCAAAACAAATCCAGCCCTGCACAGAAAGCAGTCAGGCTTTTATTTTGTTGGTATGTGTGAAAGTGAAAATAATTGTGACCGTCCACCACGAAATGAGTCGCATGTCACCTCGCGCGGTTCTGCGCTAGTACCAGTTCGCTCCCTTGCCCATCGTAAGCAAGCTTACGATGCCCCCCCCCTGTAGTTTTCCACTGACCAATTATCTAATTATAATTTTTTTTTTTTTTTTTTACATTGGATGTGTGGATAAACTCATATTTAAGACACACTTTATGACTGAAACAAGCTGGGTTTTTGTTATAAGTTAGTTATAGAAATGCATTATTAGGCAAACAAACAAAAAAAAGTCTGTTAACGGTAACATAGGCCAAAAAAATAGGGTCGGTAGGTCGGGACTTTTTTAAAAAAATTTTTTATTTCCCCAAAACATATTTTTAAGTTATTTTGCCAAAAAACAAAGCCCCCCCCCTTTTTTTTTTTTTCAATTTTTTTTTCTTCAAATTTTTTGTTTTGAAATTTTTTTTTTTCAATTTTTTTATTTTTATTTTTTTTATTTTTTTTACCAAATGCCAAACAAAAGTCTAGGGTCGTGCGAAAAAATAGGGTCAGTCAGGATACCTTAAACAGAATATTTTTTTGGGGGGGGGGGCCTTAGGCATGAAACGTCCAACTTTGAAATTTGGGTGGGGGTATTCAGGTGACAATAACTTTTTTGTTTATCAGCAAAACTCTATAAAACTTTGCTATGTTATGTAAAATGAATGCCCAAACAGACTAGTTAGCAGCATATCTAAAATAAACTGAACACAAAAAAAATTTCTTCTTTGTGTTTGTCACGTGTTCCAAAAAATGGGCGTACAAATTTCAACAAAAATCATGTTGTCACCCCCATAAAATTTTTACCTTTAAAGATAGCACAATTCTCTTTGCAAATATGAAAAGCTTATTCATTTTCCTTTCATTTGATATATAACTTTCTATATTTCATTTAGAATATGACCCCAGATAGCCACTCGGCAAGTAGGCACCAACAGCACTGTAAAATATGCCCTAAAACCCCCGAACTGGTAAGAGTTAATATAAGTCCGGGGAGTGTCTGGTAACAGTGTGAGGGTCACCTTAGTCACAGGCTTATAACTCAAACAGTTTTCGCTCTTTTCTAAAACGGTTTTCACCACTGGATAGAGCATAAAAAACTCTTTAGAAAAATGTAAAAATATGAAAATCATGCAAAGGTGACATGCGACTCATACCGTGGTGGAGGGTCACAATATGGTCTTATCCCACGTCAAAGCCTTAAGATATCTGAGATGGTGAGCTGTTTTTCACTGGAAGGACTGTATATTTAATCCTGTGTTTTGTATTGTTGCAGGAATATCTTTTGAGGAGTTCATGCTGTCCCTGGTGCAGGCGTCCAGTAATCATAGCAGCCGGACACGAGGGTTAAGCGCCGCATTGCTCAGTCTCATGAACCAGTACCAGGACTGCATGCTGGCCTGTGAACACCCCTTTAGCAAACGTGGCGCTGACAGATCCACACACAGACACACATCAACGTCACCCTCAAGCCCATGTAAGTCGGTCTTCCCTGTGTGAACACCCCTTTAGCTAGCGTGGCGCCGATAGTTTCACACAGACACACATCAATGTCACCCTGACATCCATGTAAGTCTGTCTTCTCTGTGTGAACACCCCTTTAGCAAGCGTGGCGCCGACAGTTTCAAAAACAGACACACATCAACGTCTCCCTGACATCCATGTAAGTGTGTCTGCTTTGTGTGAATACCAATTTAGCAAACGTTGGTTCAAGGTTTATTTGTGAAATGGGGCACATTGGGGCACATCATACCACACATCAACGTCACCCTCACATCTCTGTAAGTCTGTGTAATGTTACGGATGGTTTTTCGTGTAAGTGTCTGTGTGTATTTATGCTCCTATCAGAAAAATGCGTGTGCTACTCTGTTTACAAACTCCCGTCTCACACACACACAACACTCAAACAAGGCACAAAGACTGAACACAATTAATGCCCTTTGCCCTCGTACCTATATTGTAACATCAACACAAAAATACAAATATGTTATCTCTCATGCAGTCTACAAATCACTTGCATTCACGTAGAAGAATAATATCTTGAAAACGCGTAGGAGACTAACTGTCTCACGATTGACGAAGTCCTCGTCTCACACAATTCTCCTGACGATTATGTTTCCTGTTTAACACAGTTTCACTTTACGCACATTTCACATGTCACGTAATTCTCAGTTGACGACGTCCTCGTCTCACACAATCCTGACGATTATGTTTCTTCAGTGGTAATTCACACATACAATGACTACTCACTATTCAGCGGGTACATACTCTGGATCCATATCACCCACGACAAAATACAGCTCGTGGTGACTATGGGGTGGGGTTCCACCGGTTTCCAGAACTCCAGCGCTGATACAACCTTGCGCCCACAATCAACGGATCCGTGGCGCCAAGGAGGGAATGCCCGTCTCTTCTCTCTCCCGCCGCCGAGTGGTGCATTCGTCACTCCGACCGGGGTGCTGCGTAAAAAGTTTATGCTACCATAAGTCTCAATTCTTAGATAAACTTTTCCACAAAATAATACTGCCATTCTTTCTCAATACTATTCATTTATCCGTCAACTAACTTATGCTGTTATATTATTTACATCAGCTCATTTACAAGTAACTTCATTACAAAAGAACATACAACACTCCTTTTCAAAATGGCTGACAACAGCTCACGCTTCTTCAACCCATTTCACAACATGACTCCCACAGTCATTTCACAGGTCAAAATTACTGAGCAAAATACAATTCAATAAATACCTGTATATTCACAGCATAGAATCACTCATGATTCTTCCACAACACGAGTCGTACAGCCTTCGACCTCAATGTTTGGTGAGCAACATTACTACTAAACGTGGAGACATTCAGAGACACGTCTGTAATGTTCTACCCTTCACAATCTAAAAATGGCTTCCTCCTGTTAGCAATCTCCTCTCTCATTGGTCAATAGTAGCCAATGACAATACAGTACACAAAAATCAGCTCACTATTTCAACAGGTGACACTACAACCTTACAACCTAACTAAAAGTATGGCAAGCTAAACTGTACACATTTATTCAATACTTTTAATACTGAATTATGTACAAATCCATTTGTCACATGTAAACACCCCTTAAGCAAGTGTTACGCATTTGCAATGTCACCCTGACATCTCTGTAAGTCTGTGTAAACACCCTTTTAGCAAGGTATTTCTTATTCCTTGTATCTTTATTTCAAATTCTAAACCAAACTAGGGCTGAAGGGGTCTATGTTTGACCAAAAGAGTGGGATTCCCTGTAGGTGGAGTTTCTTTAGGCATTTTCCCTGTATACAGGAAATCCCCCCGGCTGGAGTTCCTGTAGCGTGTCGCTGATCTCGCTGAAAGTCACGTGATGCTAAAAGCGACATCGTTAGAATTTGATGTTTTTCGATCTTTTTTTGTATTTCGTAGAAATTCGATTCTGTTTTGAAATGTGCTTGGAAAAAAGTTTCAATCGATAATTAAATGACACAAAACGCAGCTCAAACAATTACTCGCAATAACGACATACTGCAAAGCGTTCCATAGTTATTCCATTTCCGTTTGACGCCATGGAGTTACTTCAAGCTTACGAGAGTGAAAGTGAAAGCGATTCAATGGACGAGAGTACCAGACAATAGTCAATTTGATAGAGCGATGTTTACTTAACCAAATCCTTTCGAATTATACGTCGTTCTCGCCGAAGCATCATGTGCTTTGCTTGGCTAAATGCCGCATGCGAATTCAGGAGTTCTGACAGATTTTAATTCCTGTCGAACCGCCATTGTGGAAGGGGAAGTAACGCTAAGGTAATTCAAATCGGTTTATGGCAGTCACGCAGTTGGTGCGAGATTGAGCGGTATCGTACTTTCCTACAGGAACTCCACCCACCGTGATCTAGTTTGTATACAGGGAAAACGCCTACAGGAGTTCCACCTACAGGGAATCCCCCACTTTTGGTCGACAAAGACCCCTTCAGCCAAACTAGGTAGCTCTTGGGGCGATGTTATTAAAAAAAAAATTCTGGCAAGGAGAACCGCTTTAATACCCTGAAATACAGCACACCCATAGCTGTAAGTCTGTCTCACACAAGATGCGTCCGCCTCTATCCAGGTGTCTTCTGGATTAACTGGCATTTATATTGTCTGGCACAGTAAGCCTGTGAATTTTGCTATCAACAGAAACAATAATTCGAGAATGAATATCGAAGGAACAAGGAAGATGATGCAACAAAAAAAAAGGTTTACTGATGATGAACATGGTCCAACTTTTCAAATGTCTCAAAAATGTTGAACAGATTTTTCTGGGCAAAATGTAAAGCATATCTTACCTGAGTCATTTAAAAAAAGAAGGAATAAGTGGTGTTTATTTTTTGGTATTGGGTTTTGTTTGTGTGGTCATAAAATGGATTTACAATTGAATGCGCTTTGTGTGTGTGTGTGTGTGTGTGTGTGTGCGCGCGCCTTTGTATGTGCGTGCTATAGCTATTGTGTGTATTCGTGCTGCTGTTGCTGTGCGGCCGGAACGATATAATGAATAAACCTAGTTTGTTTGACATACACACGGACACTGAAGTCTATTTGAATGATATTGCAGGCAACAGACACTCGTGGAACAGAGCGCCCTCATCACTCCTCCAGCAACTGTGTAAGACTTACGGACCCTAGGACTAAAGCTGCAACGAACAGCACGCTCGGCTGTGCCATCCGAGCGCCATCTTGGATTTGATCACGTGGTCTTCCTTCCGACCCCGTGACTTCCGGTACATTCACAAGCCAAGAAGAACAAACCGCAACAAACAGCTCTACTTCCGGTCATCATTCTGAGTCGACTTCTGCAACCGACAAGCAAATTGTGCGCACCTTCATTCAGGACCAAACAATAATGAACACCGGCGCTTCAGAACGAAGCAAACCTTCCACAAATTGCCATGCCGCATTCAATGGGTAACTGAAGAAGATCTGACTTTTGTTGTTCACATTTTTTTTAGAATAATTTGCAACAGTATAAGCCATATTCAAACAAAACACACAGAATCAAGTGTTAAAGTTGCTGTATAAGGGATACTATTTGTAATGACTGTTTTATGTTCGCATTTTATGCCCTCTGCACATTATTGGTGTCGTAGTGAGTGTGCTGTGTTTCTGCCTTGGTTTTAAAACGACACTGTCCAGTATTTCAAGCCCGCGTTAAACGATAGTCTTTTCGGATACCATTGGTTTTGAAAGCGAATTTGGACAAAAACGCGTAGTAACGTTAGTGATGATCTTAATCTTTATATATTGCTATTTGTGGAAATCCTTGAACGGTACAGAAAGCTGAATATATCCCAACGTCAGCCCAAGGCCATGACAGACTTAATCGTGCAACAGTGTTTCTAAAGTGCCATAAGAATATCATATTAATTGTACGTTTTTTTGCAAACTGTAGCACTGGTAAGTGTTACATGTTGCTAGACGTGTAAATTAACCAGCGGTTATTCGTGTGATTTCCATTTTGACTGTGAAATGACTTTCTCTTAATTGGACTGTCATCTGTGCAATTTTTTTCTATCTGTTTTCCCTTGATGTGTTTTTTTAAATATTTTGTTTTGTGTGTGTACCCTGTTAAACGTGTGACCCTTGCTTCTTAGATCGATATTTGATTCTCTGTTGATTTGAGTAGGCCGATGAATGCTCATTAATGCTTATTAAAATCAGAAGATCGGCTTGTAAGTATAGGCTGGGCTTCCTCGCTTGCTATTGAATGTGGTGTTCCCACGAAGGCTATCAATTTAGACGTTAAACGCTTCTGTACAGTATCTGTACTCTGTCGTGTGCCATGAGCGTCCCTGTAATTGCCTCGTTTTGTTTCGCTCTGTTTTATCAAGTATCCCAGTTGGTCTCTCTGCAATTAAGCAAACATTAATATCGGGTTTAAAAATATGTTATATGTTGCACCAGTACTAAAATCCAAGACATTTAACTACGATAGCGGGGTAAAATGAGAAACAATGCGTGTTTGAATCAAGAATTGCTCCGAAAATTAAAACCTATGTACTACCCAAGTGGAAAAAATACAAGACATAGCATGAGCAGATGTGAAAATCATAAATTAGAAATGCTTTTATAACGATGGAGTTAAAAACAAGGTGTATCTGACTTCAACATTTCAGGGATTTCATAAGACATGCGGTGTTAGCTTAGGGATAAGCTAGTCTTTTCTTTGCTTGAAGAGTATGTTGATGCATATTTGTCTACGGTTACGTAAGGTTTCCCCTCGTATTTCTTCTTCTTCTTCTTTATTGTTTTTATGTTGCGCACCTCCTTTCTCTTCAGAACTGACACTGTCAGCATCAGACTGTCTAGGAACTGACACTGTCAGCATCAGACTGTCTAGGAACTGACACTGTCAGCATCAGACTGTCTAGGAACTGACAGTGTCAGCATCAGACTGTCTAGGAACTGACAGTGTCAGCATCAGACTGTCTAGGAACCCTGACTGAGGTCAAACAAATGTTTTTCCTTACTGGTGAGACTTGGACCGCAGTACTACGGCGGCCATTCGCTTGAACGTCAGGTCCGCTCAACAACACGAGAGAACAGTTCTCGTGATTAATGTCGCATTTGTGATCCTTGGAGTTGATGATATTAAATGCTCCATTTCGTAATTTCGACATGACTGTTCTAAACAAAAGCTCCAAGGAACCTGCCAACTGGAACATAGATGCTTAATTCTTGCTCAGTTAAAGCAAATCTTTCACCGTGCCATTTTTTGTGCGTCTTTCGCCTGTGTGAATGTCCTATCCCTGGTGTACATACCGAGACTCGTTCTCTATTCTAGGCAGTCATAGCAATTTATTTTTAAAAATCTTGACGAATTTTTGGCCAGTACAATCAATTAAATTAGCTTTTGTTGACTATTGCTTGACGGTGTCAATTCGTCAATTATGAACTTTGTCAAAGCTGAAATGAATCTTGCAGGAATTTAGAGTCACTAGCACCCCAGAAATCATCAAATCACTAAAATTTGAATAACTACTGCAGAAATTTAAAGCAAGGGACATCTGCAGTGGGAAACACATGTTTTTCAATTGAAGCTTCAGCTACAAACATTTCTAAAGATTCAGTGACAAAAATTGCTTAAAAATAAGTGACGCCACTTTTTTGAAAGTCAGTGGCAAAACTTAGCTCGAAGTCAGTGGCGATCATTACTTAAGACTCAGTGACAGAAAATAACGAAGAGTCGGGCGAAACATGTAAATGTCAGTGACGTATTACTTACTATGCTGTAAAGTAAATGAATTAAAAGTATGTGAAGAAAAGTTCCTTCAGAAACAATGACGATTATAGGCTTATGATCAAATCAGTTCAAATGTGTACTTGATAGTCACATGCGACACTACTTTAGGGATCAGTGACGAACAGTACCTATGAGTCAGTAAAGAAACTGCTCAAGCGTCCATGACGAATATTGCTTAAGAATCGGGAGGGGATGGGGGGGGGGGGGGGGGGCGGTGCTTGAGGGTGAGAGAGACTGTGGCAAAAAAAGTGTAGCAGTCAGTGACGAAAATTGACATTGTTTCATGTTTGCAGTTCTACATTACTAGTGACGACGATGTATTGACATCATTCAAAAGAAAAAGAAGTGGTGACGTTTTGACCTCTTTCACGATGTAACTTAATATCAACATGTGAGAGATAAAGTGATTTGCGAATCTGGCAACATTCCGTGTTTTTGTCGTGCATGTGTGAGAGAGAATGGTCAAGAATATTGCTCAGCACGTGCAACTGTCAAAAACTTTGTGTTGTTGGATATTGCTTCGCCATGACACATTTTCCCCCGCCACAGTATACTTTCCTGCTTTGCCATTGCGAATAATTTATTTCGTTGATCTGTTTCTTGGCAATCTCCTGATTTAGCCCCGTGTGAGACTTGCCGTTACACTGAAGGATCCTCGAAATGTTCACTGACTCTTCATTTAGTATGTGACATCATTTCCACGGGGATAGTTGGAGAGAAAGCTCTGCTTTGTTTCTATATTTTGTCCGTCCCCCCTGAACCACCCTGTTTTCCCCAGCAGATTGGTAGATACTTCACAGTCAAGGCACACTCGTAAGGCATGAAAATACATTTAAAGGAAGTTAAACAAGTCGCGTAAGGCGAAAATACAACATTTAGTCAAGTAGCTGTCGAACTCACAGAATGAAACTGAACGCAATGCCATTTTTCAGCAAGACCGTATACTCGTAGCATCGTCAGTCCACCGCTCATGGCAAACGCAGTGAAATTGACAAGAAGAGCGGGGTAGTAGTTGCGCTAAGAAGGATAGCACGCTTTTCTGTACCTCTCTTTGTTTTAACTTTCTGAGCGTGTTTTTAATCCAAACATATCATATCTATATGTTTTTGGAATCAGGAACCGACAAGGTATAAGATGAAAGTGTTTTTAAATTGATTTCGACAATTTAATTTTGATAATAATTTTTATATATTTAATTTTCAGAGCTTGTTTGTAATCCAAATATAACATATTTATATGTTTTTGGAATCAGAAAATGATGGAGAATAAGATGAACGTAAATTTGGATCGTTTTATAAATTTTTATTTTTTTTTACAATTTTCAGATTTTTAATGACCAAAGTCATTAATTAATTTTTAAGCCACCAAGCTGAAATGCAATACCGAAGTCCGGGCTTCGTCGAAGATTGCTTGACCAAAATTTCAATCAATTTGGTTGAAAAATGAGGGCGTGACAGTGCCGCCTCAACTTTCACGAAAAGCCGGATATGACGTCATCAAAGACATTTATCAAAAAAATGAAAAATATATTCGGGGATTTCATACCCAGGAACTCTCATGTCAAATTTCATAAAGATCGGTCCAGTAGTTTAGTCTGAATCGCTCTACACACACACACACACACACACACACAGACACACGCACATACACCACGACCCTCGTCTCGATTCCCCCCTCGATGTTAAAACATTTAGTCATAACTTGACTAAATGTAAAAAGTAACACCAAAATAGCCTTCAACAAGCTTTAGAAGTTAAGAATACTTTTGACGTACACACGAGCCTCGTAGAACGAACACCGTTTTGCTACATATTCTTTTCATAACAACTCTGGAAAAACATGAGTCTCCATTTTACCAGTCACTATTTGTGTATCATGCTGAGTTGGCTTACAAAAGCGGATCTGTAGTAGACGTAAAACAAAAGGGGTATACATAATGATTGTCACCATTTTCAGTTGAACCGTATACAAGAAGGGTCGGTACTAAGGACTATGATACCTAACATAAAACCTGCGTGAGTTTCGAAAGGATTGTATTGCTTTGTTTCAGCAAACCTGTTACTAAAGATGTAGGGGGTTTAGGTAACATCTCACTACAGGTACAGTTTGGTTGAAAGGCCAGTGGCCGTTGATTTAGATTATTTTTAAATCGACAAAACTTTTATATAGTGCTCAAGAGGAACAGTTTTTGAGGGCGATAACGACAATCTTTTGTTAAAATGACTCGTTTCCAGCCTTTGCGATTTAAGCCATGTGCAAGTAACTGTTTTTCTATGGCCAATAGAAAACTCTTCAAAGGCAGTGGGCACCGACATCATGAAGCTGGCCCGAGAGTAGTTGAGATCTCTAACACCGCCATCATGAAGCTGGCCTGAGAGTAGTTGAGATCTCTAACACCGCCATCATGAAGCTGGCCCGAGAGTAGTTGAGCTCTCTAACACCGCCATCATGAAGCTGGCCTGAGAGTAGTTGAGATCTCTAACACCGCCATCATGAAGCTGGCCCGAGAGTAGTTGAGCTCTTTAACACCGCCATCATGAAGCTGGCCTGAGAGTAGTTAAGATCTCTAACACCGCCATCATGAAGTTGGCCCGAGAGTAGTTGAGCTCTCTAACACCGCCATCATAAAGCTGGCCTGAGAGTAGTTAAGATCTCTAACACCGCCCTCATAAAGCTGGCCTGAGAGTAGTTAAGATCTCTAACACCGCCATCATGAAGCTGGCCCGAGAGTAGTTGAGATCTCTAACACCGCCATCATGAAGCTGGCCCGAGAGTAGTTGAGATCTCTAACACCGCCATCATGAAGCTGGCCCGAGAGTAGTTGAGATCTCTAACACCGCCATCATGAAGCTGGCCTGAGAGTAGTTGAGCTCTCTAACACCGCCATCATGAAGTTGGCCCGAGAGTAGTTGAGATCTCTAACACCGCCATCATGAAGCTGGCCTGAGAGTAGTTGAGATCTCTAACACCGCCATCATGAAGCTGGCCTGAGAGTAGTTGAGCTCTCTAACACCGCCATCATGAAGCTGGCCCGAGAGTAGTTGAGATCTCTAACACCGCCATCATAAAGCTGGCCTGAGAGTAGTTAAGATCTCTAACACCGCCCTCATAAAGCTGGCCTGAGAGTAGTTGAGATCTCTAACACCGCCATCATGAAGTTGGCCTGAGAGTAGTTGAGATCTCTAACACCGCCATCATGAAGCTGGCCTGAGAGTAGTTGAGATCTCTAACACCGCCATCATGAAGCTGGCCTGAGAGTAGTTGAGCTCTCTAACACCGCCATCATGAAGCTGGCCTGAGAGTAGTTGAGCTCTCTAACACCGCCATCATGAAGTTGGCCCGAGAGTAGTTGAGATCTCTAACACCGCCATCATGAAGCTGGCCCGAGAGTAGTTGAGATCTCTAACACCGCCATCATGAAGCTGGCCTGAGAGTAGTTGAGCTCTCTAACACCGCCATCATGAAGCTGGCCCGAGAGTAGTTAAGATCTCTAACACTGCCCTCATAAAGCTGGCCCCAGAGTAGTTGAGCTCTCTAACACCGCCATCATAAAGCTGGCATGAGAGTAGTTAAGATCTCTAACACTGCCCTCATAAAGCTGGCCCCAGAGTAGTTGAGCTCTCTAACACCGCCATCATGAAGCTGGCCCGAGAGTAGTTGAGCTCTCTAACACCGCCATCATGAAGCTGGCCTGTGAGTAGTTGAGATCTCTAACACCGCCATCATAAAGCTGGCCCGAGAGTAGTTGAGCTCTCTAACACCGCCATCATGAAGCTGGCCTGAGAGTAGTTGAGCTCTCTAACACCGCCATCATAAAGCTGGCCCCAGAGTAGTTGAGATCTCTAACACCGCCCTCATAAAGCTGGCCCGAGAGTAGTTGAGCTCTCTAACACCGCCATCATGAAGCTGGCCTGAGAGTAGTTGAGATCTCTAACACCGCCATCATAAAGCTGGCCCGAGAGTAGTTGAGCTCTCTAACACCGCCATCATGAAGCTGGCCTGAGAGTAGTTGAGATCTCTAACACCGCCATCATGAAGCTGGCCTGAGAGTAGTTGAGCTCTCTAACACCGCCATCATGAAGCTGGCCCGAGAGTAGTAGAGATCTCTAACACCGCCATCATGAAGCTGGCCTGAGAGTAGTTGAGATCTCTAACACCGCCATCATAAAGCTGGCCCGAGAGTAGTTGAGATCTCTAACACCGCCATCATGAAGCTGGCCCGAGAGTAGTTGAGCTCTCTAACACCGCCATCATGAAGCTGGCCCGAGAGTAGTTGAGCTCTTTAACACCGCCATCATGAAGCTGGCCCGAGAGTAGTTGAGATCTCTAACACCGCCATCATGAAGCTGGCCCGAGAGTAGTTGAGATCTCTAACACCGCCATCATGAAGCTGGCCCGAGAGTAGTTGAGCTCTTTAACACCGCCATCATGAAGCTGGCCCGAGAGTAGTTGAGCTCTCTAACACCGCCATCATGAAGCTGGCCCGAGAGTAGTTCAAGAGATCTCCAACACCGCCATCATGAAGCTGGCCCGAGAGTAGTTGAGATCTCTAACACCTCGCTCCCCTACCACCAAACATGGTTATGGGACTACAAACATGGTTATGGGACTACGTTTACCTTGACCTTTTTAGTACTAACCGTCATAGACATGTTTTTTTCATAAGCACTTTGTTGAAGCTGCTTTTCTTTTTTTCAAATGATAATAATACAGATAAAACAAACAAACGTCCACAACTGGCCCCTCAGCCGGACTATATAGTGTAGACTCTTCCCGTATCAACTGGGACATGAGTGCTTATGTTCATGGTATACTGAGATTCGCTACCGGTTACTGTGTAGAAGAGTGTCCCTGCCGGTAACTGTATTACCATTTGTCAATGTATTATATCCTGCCGGTAACTGTATTACCATTTGTCAATGTATTATATCCTGCCGCATCTGCTCTTCAAACTTACACGTGTGTGTGTGACTGACTGTCGTGGAAATAATACACTGTGTTGTTCAACGTGCGTGTGAAGCGTCTTTTTTGGGTTGAATATTTTCGTGATGATACAAACTGACCTGTCATAGGGACAGACGACGATGACATTTGAAAATACTTAAACAATTACTTCAACAATTCAACAAACAGTCCTTCTGGTGTCAAGGATCATATCACCTGCCACCGATCTGTCACGACTTTCACTTGGAACAAGAGCAGCCTTCCACTTGGACACACACCATAGATCAACAGCCTGCCTGCATTCTGTGCTGCGTCAAATAGTGTTGCTCAATCACTTGGACACACACCATAGATCAACAGCTTGGCTGCATTCTGTGCTGCGTCAAATAGTGTTGCTCAATCACTTGGACACACACCATAGATCAACAGCCTGCCTGCATTCTGTGCTGCGTCAAATAGTGTTGCTCAATCATTTGGCCAGATTAACACAGGTGTCATTTACGAAGTTTATTGAACAAAACATTCCCATGCACAGAAGACAGCCAGGCTGTTGGTATTCGTGCATGGGGGGTGCTATTATACTATCCCCTTGAAAGCATCAAGAGATCTGCTTACAGCCAGACAGACAGACAAACACGCACGCACGCACGCACACACGCACGAACGAACGCTCGCACGCACGCACGCACGCACGCACACCCAACGCACACACACAGGCACGCACTCACGCACGCATGCACGCATGCACGCATGCACGCCACATGCACGCACGCACGCACGCACGCACACACACACACACACACACACTCACTAGAACAAGCACACACACACACACACACGCACACACACACACACACACACACACACACACATAATCAATGTCTGCCAAGAGAATACGTGACGCTCGCACGCACTGTCAATTTATAAATACGAATGGCATTGTCTGGTCGTTTTTGTTGTTGTTCCACCAAGGGAACTATTTGAACTAACAGCAAGTCAAAAGTTCTTAAAGGCACACTCTTTAACGTGTTGACACTTTGGCTAAACATATCCAATCTGGCCAGGCTTTTACATGGGACAAGACCACCCCACCAATTTGCCAAATACCAACATTCAACTGCTGTGGTGAGTCGTCATTTTACATGGGACAAGACCACCCCACCAATTTGCCAAATACCAACATTCAACTGCTGTGGTGAGTCGTCATTTTACATGGGACAAGACCACCCCACCAATTTGCCAAATACCAACATTGAACTGCTGTGGTGAGTCGTCATTTTACATGGGACAAGACCACCCCACCAATTTGCCAAATACCAACATTGAACTGCTGTGGTGAGTCGTCATTTTACATGGGACAAGACCACCCCACCAATTTGCCAAATACCAACATTGAACTGCTGTGGTGAGTCGTCATTTTACATGGGACAAGACCACCCCACCAATTTGCCAAATACCAACATTCAACTGCTGTGGTGAGTCGTCATTTTACATGGGACAAGACCACCCCACCAATTTGCCAAATACCAACATTCAACTGCTGTGGTGAGTCGTCATTTTACATGGGACAAGACCACCCCACCAATTTGCCAAATACCAACATTGAACTGCTGTGGTGAGTCGTCATTTTACATGGGACAAGACCACCCCACCAATTTGCCAAATACCAACATTCAACTGCTGTGGTGAGTCGTCATTTTACATGGGACAAGACCACCCCACCAATTTGCCAAATACCAACATTGAACTGCTGTGGTGAGTCGTCATTTTACATGGGACAAGACCACCCCACCAATTTGCCAAATACCAACATTGAACTGCTGTGGTGAGTCGTCATTTTACATGGGACAAGACCACCCCACCAATTTGCCAAATACCAACATTGAACTGCTGTGGTGAGTCGTCATTTTACATGGGACAAGACCACCCCACCAATTTGCCAAATACCAACATTGAACTGCTGTGGTGAGTCGTCATTTTACATGGGACAAGACCACCCCACCAATTTGCCAAATACCAACATTCAACTGCTGTGGTGAGTCGTCATTTTACATGGGACAAGACCACCCCACCAATTTGCCAAATACCAACATTCAACTGCTGTGGTGAGTCGTCATTTTACATGGGACAAGACCACCCCACCAATTTGCCAAATACCAACATTGAACTGCTGTGGTGAGTCGTCATTTTACATGGGACAAGACCACCCCACCAATTTGCCAAATACCAACATTGAACTGCTGTGGTGAGTCGTCATTTTACATGGGACAAGACCACCCCACCAATTTGCCAAATACCAACATTGAACTGCTGTGGTGAGTCGTCATTTTACATGGGACAAGACCACC
>NC_090258.1:36032626-36052626 GCF_037325665.1 Littorina saxatilis
TAACAAATTATAAAACGGAACCATATCTGTTATGCATAAAACAAAGAAAATATAAACAATCGTTGTGTAAACTAAGAATAAGTGCCCACGACCTGAAAATTGAAACTGGTAGACTACAGCAATACACCTAGGGAAAATAGATTATGTGAAACATGTGGAGTAATAGAAGATAAAATACATTTTCTAGACACCTGCATAGAAAACAATTACGAAAATCTTTCATGAGTGAAATTAATCGACCTACATATTCATATGATGTACCAAGTCAACTTTTGCAAGTAGACAAAGTACAAACTAAATTGGGAGAATTTGTATATAATTGCTTCCCAAAAAAAGAAACAATGTAATTATTTGGTTATTTATCTTCCCGTGTCTTATAAACAGTACGTTTCATGACAATAAAGTTTATTCGTATTCGTATTCGTATTCACCACGACCCTCATCTCGATTCACCCCTCTACGTTAAAAAATTTTGTCAAAACTTGACTAAATGTAAAAAGAAGGAGAAGAAGAGGACGATCAAACCACCACCACCACCACCGCCACCACCACCCCACCACAACCACAACAACAACAACAACAACAACAACAACAACAACAGCAGCAGCAAAAACAACAACAACACCGTGCCAATTCAAACAACAACAACAACAGCATCAGCAACAACAACAACAACACCATGCCAATTCAAACAACAACAACAACAGCATCAGCAACAACAACAACAACAACAACAACAGAGAAAGTAAAAATGTCTGTTAGTTGCATTCATTTAATAAAGTTGTATTGATTGAAGCCGAAAGAAATTAAGTCCGTAAGAAAACAATAAAAGAATATAAGATAGATAAAAAATAAAAAATAAACAACAACAACAACAACGACGACGACGGTGATAACGACGATGACGACGACGATGCTCTCCCTCCCTTCCTTTGCAAAGCTGTCGAAGTTGTTATCTGCATATAGTTTATCGATGAATGTAGGCAGTTTGCAAAATGTTGAACTTCTTGCTTCAGCCAGTTGACGTGTACAAGGGAAACCACTCGCGCTACCGATCAGTGCTTGTCGCATATGGTTTGTTTTGGTGCACGCTTTTACGGTTTAACTGCCAAAGACCCATGTTTATCGTGTGTTTTTCGTATCGTTAGTACACAAAACAGCAAATCTGTTTTCCATAGAACTAAGCCTCTAAGAGCTTTCAAAGCGAAATCAGCAAATGTGTTCTCTGAACAGCTGCCTACTCATCACCTCATAGTGATAGTCAATAAGTCATACAGTGATACACCATTTGTTGTTTAGTTCTCGTGATTTGCCAGAAAGTAGATTCAGTATAACCCGAGGTGAACCATTGGTGATTTTTGTGAAATCAGCATGGCATAAATTTGGTGTATTGTGTTTTATTGTGCTGCATATAATTTATAAATTACTTTTTTTTTGCAGCGCCATTATCAACGCTGAGGAGGCTGTAGGATTCAGAATGGAGTCTCTGCCTATTGATATTAATTACAATAAGCTTCTGGGTAAGAGATGGAGAGAGAGAGAGAGAGTGCGTGTATGTGTGTGTGTGTGTGAGAGAGAGAGAGAGAGAGAGAGAGAGAGAGAGGACAATTGCTAATGCTATTACTTTTTGTGACCTAGAATACACCTATTGGCATGATCAGTATTAATTATTATGCATAACAGAAGATTTCTACTTTTTGTTTGATCAAGATTCTGAGTGATCAATGTGTTTTCGTTTTGTATACATTTATGACTATGACTATGAGGAATTGAACAACCATTTGCACTGGCAAAAGCTTTGTGCAGTCCTAGTCCTACTCCTAGAATGAGCGTGATGCCTTTCATTGGCTTTGTATACATTTATTTGTGTGTGTGTCTTTGTGCCTGTGTGTATGTGTGGCAATGGCATTTTGTATTGTATTGGTTATTGTTTAAATGAGAGGTGATTGAGGCATGTTTGTTGTGCAGACTGGTTGATCAACCGGCGTCACTGTGGTCAGCAATGGCAGCCACAGGCAGCGGTCATCCGACAGAAGATCATCCGTTGCGTGGAGAACATGGGTGATGACCAGGCAGCACAGGGTTTCTCGGAGCCATCGGGTAAACATTGTCTGTTTTATAAAGTTTATCTTCAGTGCTAGATTTCTGGGATGTAAATGATCTTTTTTTGAATTTTGTTTTTACCTCAGTCGCATGCAGGTTGCTTCAACCCTTCGTTATTTGCCTGTTATTTTTTTTAATATAAAGTCTCTTTAGCTTCTACATGTATGCCTTTTAATTTAAACCAACCAACTAAAAACATACACACACACACAACACAACACAACAACACAACACAAGATGAACATGGAACAGTCATTTAAAAGAAACCTACAGTCTTTGAGTAGTGACACTGAGTAACAGTCAGCCTCCCTCTCTCTAGTTCGCTCTCGTCCTTGCCACCCTTTTTAAGACTGGATTTTTAAAATTTAGAATTGAACAAGTTGTGTAGTAATCGTGTCTTCTTTGTCTGGCTGGCTTACTGTCTGTCTGTATGTGTGTGTGTGTGTGTGTCACTGTGTGTCTCTCTCTCTCTCTCTCTCTCTCTCTCTCTCTCTCTCTCTCTCTCTCTCTCTCTATCTCTCTCTATCTCTCTCTCTCTCTATCTCTCTCTGTCTCTTTCTCTCTCTCTCTCTCTCTCTCTCTCTCTCTCTCTCTCTCTCTCTCTCTCTCTCTCTCTCTCTCTCTAACTATTGCAGAGAGATATTAAAAAAAAAAGTGGATCTGATGATTGTTTCAGAGGTGACATACTTCCAGATCAAAGAGCTGCTTGCCCAGTCCAAGGACACCGAGTCGGGCAAGAAGAACTTCTTTGGTCAGTACTCCTCACAGAACATGCAGGTCAGTGGACATTTCTGGGTTTGCTTTCACTTTCAGTGTCATTTTTCAATGATTACTGTCTTCTTTTCAAGCTATGCGAGCACATTCCTTCTTCTTTCTGCCAAAAAGGATTACAATGTCAGTCAAGCGGAATTACATGTCAAAACCTTTCCTGATCTTGGAGGTTTCCAAAAATCACTTATGAATGTGACACGCAGCTCCAGAACAGCGCCAAGCCGGAGGACGTTGACCATCTCCTGGGACCCATCTCCAGTTGTTTCACTGACATCAAGAACTGGATGACTGAGAACAAGTTGAAGCTGAACGGTGAGAAGACGGAGGCCCTTCTCGTTGGAACACGACAGAAGATTGCTTCCCTCACTGTGACCGACCTCCAGCTGGATGACGCGACTGTTCCATTCTCCCCTGCTGTCAAGAGCCTTGGCGTCTTTTTCGACTCCACTCTCTCCATGCAGACACACATCTCCTTCATCATCAAGACCTGCTTTTTCCACCTACGACGCATCGCCTCCATCCGTCGCTACCTCACCCACGACGCCTGTGTCAAGCTGGTTGTTTCCCTCATCTTCAGTCGTCTGGACTACTGCAACTCCCTTCTGGCTGGCCTCCCCGCCTCATCCATTCATGGCCTACAACGAGTCCAGAACGCTGCTGCCAGGCTGACGTTGAGGAAGACGAAGCGAGACCACATCACCCCCCTACTTCGCTCCTTGCACTGGCTCCCTGTCAACACCCGAATCTCCTACAAACTGTCCACTCTCGTCTACAAGTGTCTCAACGACTCTGCTCCCGAGTACCTTCAATCCTCCCTGGACCTGTACACCCAGCCCTCCGACCGTCCCCTTCGTTCTGCTGCTGACCCACTCCGCCTTCACATCCCTCGCTCGAAACTCACATCTGCTGGTCAGCGTGCATTCCCATCCGCGGGCCCCTCCGCCTGGAACTCCCTGCCGCTTGAGCTTCGCCAGAGCCCCTCTCTTGACGCGTTCAAGAGTAGGTTGAAGACTCAGTTCTTCCCGTAGCTGGCGGCCACTTTCATGTTCGACGTGATGTGTTGTGCCCCAAAAGACATTCTTGTGCTGTGCTCTGTGAGAGGTGTTTTCTTTGTGTTTAATATTATTTTGTTTGGACCTAGCTATTGATGTGTACATTATTGTTAAACAGTTGTTTGTTGTATGTTTATCAGGGTTTGCTAGTGTGTGATAGGGTTCGTGTCCGTCTGTAGATGTTAGTTTCTTTGTTAGTCCTGTGTTGACAACTCTTCGACAAGCGCTTAGAACTGTACCCACGGAATACGCGCAATATAAGCTTCATATTGATTGATTGATTGAATAAATCTAGCTCTTCATATCAGTTTGATGTTTTTTATTTGCATATCAGTTTGATATTTTTGTGTGGTTGTTAGATGCTAGTATCTTACAGCAAATTTCATGGAGTAAATTAGAAGAAAAAAATGTAGACTGATTATGTTTTATAATTTTTTATGTTTTTTATTTTGCAACATGTTATGTCAGATATTTTTATTTTTCCTTTAACTGTTTCAGGACTGGGCAGAGATCATCAAACTTTATGAAAGAGATGGTGTTAATCTTGGTAAGTAATTGAGTACATTTCCTTTGAAAGACATGTATGTTTGTGGTGTGTGGTTTTCATCTTTGTGAGGGCTGTAACTTTCATTCTGTGTTGATACTCACAATATCAGACAGCAAATCAAGGTAAATGTTGGTTATCAAACTCTTTAAGAGAGAGTCAATGCATTTGTTTTTATTTTGTATTCTAGTTTTTACTAGGGCTGAGGAAAATCTATATCATTGTTAGTATCATTGTTGTGTGGGTGAATAAATAGTCATATAAAGACATTGAACCATTTGTTTTCCTTAGGATAGATACAAAAAAATGTTTTACTAACTCTGTTTTTTGTAGATCTTATAAATTGGCAAATATCTTTGTATGATTTTTCAGCGGAAACAACACAGACGATAAGCCGGTATGTGAATTATGAAATTCCGGCTGTCAAGAAACAGATTACCAAGTGTCAACAGTTGCAGAAAGTAAGTGTTACTGGCCTGGTGCTGTTCTTTATATTTACGTATACATGACAAGTGCTTTTCGGGTCTTAGCATCCCTGTTGCTTTGAATTTAACAGCATGTTCACTGGTTCAGGGGAAAGAACTGTATTTCTTGAATGGGCATGTGCTTGTCTCCCATATGTGGTAGTTATGAAGATGTTTAAAGGATTGGTATATGAGGCTGTGCCAAAAGGTGCTCTGGGAGACCCCTGTCAAATTTGCACATTGATATTTTGTTTTGTAATCATACATTTTTCCTGATTTAGCCTCACTTAGCTTAAAAGTATATCAAAGATACAACATGCACAACATTAAGGTGCATGTTGGCCTTTGAAAGGGTTAAAATACAAAATAATTACAAGATCCAGGTCCGAATGTTGATCCGGAAGTGGGGACATTTTAGGGGACCCACAAACAACGATTTTTTGTTTTTTATCTTTCAAGTTGAGAGTCATTTTTTTGTAGATGGGTGAAAGAGGAGAGATTCAGCTTTTTAATCAATGTAAAAAGCAGAACAAAATTCTTCCCGAAATGTGTGAAAAACGGTTTTTTTAAAAGCTGTTACGATCGTAACCTATCATGTCAGATGTCACACCAGCAGAAAAGGTTGACGGCAGTGATTTGCTCCAGAAATCTCTCTAGAAGAACACAGAAACAAGTGCTGCAATCTTAGTTTGACGTTTAGCAACGGTGAAAACAGCACTGATTGTTGTATATATTTTATATCAGGCATGTTTTTTACGGAGTAACTTCGTCATGTCAGAGTGTTTCGATCGAACATTTAATAATTCTGGCCGCGATTTTACTTCTACCGGATGTTTGTCGCATCGCAGTAAAAAGACATTCCTTCCCACAATGCCTTTCGCGCACTTTTCCCTCCAAGATGGCGTCGATAACACGCAGCGGTAAGTATCAGTTCCATGTCAGCTTTTTCTTGTAAGTTGCGGTCAACAGAAAGTTCAACCCGAAAAACAAAAAATACTGAGTGAAAGTTCGAAACCTAAAATAACCTTTGGAACCGTGTTAAACAGTTTACACGGCTATCATATGCAGGAAACAAACTCAAAAATAACAAAGACTGCCTCAAAAGTGTTAAGTCAGGCGTCGATCGAAACTCCTGACACAGATATCAAACTGTCAACCGAAACTTTGACACGGCTTCGCTCGTGTCATGTGGGAACGTTTGGCTCTGGCCTTCATCAGTCAGCACGATATGAGCTAAAAACGGATCAAAATGTCCCTTTCTTTCCACAAACGGGCTAAGTTTGCGATTCCCACCATTACTCTGGCAAAACTGCTAAATTTACATTTACTGTCGGATGCAACACATGACATCATCATTTGTGTCCATTCTAAAAATATGTTACCTCCGACAGATGAATGGTATGGCTGGCAATCTTTTCTCCAGGCATGATCAATGTTATTGTTTCTGACAGCAATGAAAGGACTTCACCAAATGAATAAACTTGGTTTTTGATCAAAACTGTGCTTTGCTGTTCTTGAAATCAAACTGCTAGTAATTGCTATCTGTCGGATGCAACACATGACATCATCATTGCACTATATTGTGTTCAGTTTCTATCAGCAATCAGTACATTTTAGTTTAAACACCTGCTACATGGTTATATAAATGATACAAGTAAAAATTTGCTCAAATGATATAGGTTTACAACTAATTTTACTTGTCTTTCATGTCCATTGTTACATCCGACAGATTCCCAAAAATTACGATTACACATCATTTTCTCAAAGTCGCTTTACTGAGTTATCTTTTTAAGACTGGAATTGTATGTCCAAATGACTATTCTTTCACATTGTGTAAGTGTTGAAATGATACTGTTACTTTTATTTTCTTATAAAATGTCCCCCTCTGACAGAGCACCTTTTGGCACAGCCTCATATACTGTAGAGTAAAAGAACTCAGTATTGTATGTTTTGCATGGTGGGAAAATAAGGTCTTTGACCTGTATTCAGTTGATCTGTTACTTCATCATGTTTTAAGACTTACCTGCAAATCGTATGTGTCAGATGTAATGTCATTTTTGATGGTCAAAACATTTTCGGCTAGATTGAACTGCAGACAGAAGTTCTCCAAACAATGATGAAACATATCAAAGGTTATTGCTTGTGACATGTAATGAAAACAATGGAAATTGATTTTGTTGTTGTATCTTTCAGGAATGTGAGAGAAAGGAAGCTGAATATGCCAACAATGCTGCTGACCTCAGAAAGAAATATGCAGCCTCGTGCAGGCAAATGGGTATTGAGGTAAACCACAGAGCTTCTGATACTCTGCATACTGTCAAATGATTTGCCTGACCTCAAGAAGTGTGAAGAATTAACAAACAAACTAGCAAACCAAAAAGCAAAGCTTTATGATAAATTAGGCTCAGAGTTTAAAGTATTTGGGTTTAAAGTACTGTTTTAGTGTGATTCTTTCTTATCTTTGCAATTAGTCATAACTGATAGTAGTCCAGTCTTGAAGAACATGCTGTTTTAACAGGCATATCTGTACATTTTCTGTAGAAGATAAAGCAATGGTGAAACTTGCATCTGTGCTTAATGAAGATAAAACCTGTTTTGCTAACGAATTCGTGTTTGATGTGCATCAAATTGCGCTTGATCTGAACCATTGAACCATGTCACAGGGGCAGAAAATCAAAACAGAACTGGCAGCGATGGTGCGCGACCTCCCAGCTGACTTTGATCGCATGGCTGCATCCACGCAGGAGCTGGAGGGGGCAGTCAAGTATTATGATGCCTTCGTTAACTTTCTCGTTAACAGGTAGGTGCACTCAAACTGTCAGCATTGTTAAGGCTTGAGTTTTTTATTCCGTGTTGTCTTAACCCCTTCACTGCCACAGTATAACAGGATTTTGGTATTGCTGTGCGCCAGGGCAAATTTTGCTTTCTTCGGTAGGTTCACTAATCTGTTCACTGCTCAATCATTTATTGAGATATCTCTTAGATCTTTGGCATGTGGTTTGCTTACACCCTTGGCTATTATCTGATAACATGATCATTGGACTTTGTTTCACTTTCATTTTCACTTTCATTACTTTATTGTCCCATCGCTGGGAAATTCGGGTCGCTTCCTCCCAGTGGAGCTAGCAGCAACGGAGTCGCGCTACCCAGGTGTTTAGGTGTATACAGCCACCTGCACTTATGGCAGAATGACCAAGGTCTTTTACGTGCCATTGTGGTGACACGGGGGTGGGACATGGCTTCCTTCTCTGGGTCTGCATATAAAGTTGACCTGTGTCCATCCCAGCCCGAATTCGAACCTGCGACCTTCCGATCACAAGTCCAGTGCTCTACCAGCTGAGCTACCGGGCCCCCCTGTGATTGTTATAGTAAAAATCGATATAATGACCATTTTTGTCAAAAATTACAGTTTCCAAACTTTCACACACACACACTGCAGCACGTAAAACGGCAGAAAACACAGCTAAAACTGGTGTCAAACATCAGGTACTCACATTACAGCCCATAACAGTATTCTTCTGTGTGGTAATCCATAAATCACTTCTTGTAGAGCTTCCAGAACACTGTATCATTTGAAAACAGGTCTACGAGTTGATGTCCAACTTTCGGCCGCCATTTTGAATCTTATAGATCGGAAAAAACTTCTAAAAGTGTTTTTACCATGTGGTACTAACTTATCTGAACGGTCAATGGGAAAGAACTGTGTTTAAACCCCTACAAGAAGTTGGACAGTGGTTACCTCCCATTTAGTTTTCACAAATGTCCTGAAAAGTGCTGATGTAAATGCCACGTACCTAGTACGTGTATGGGCGTATGACAAACCAAACATGACCACGTATCTAGTACGTGCTGGGCAGTGAAGGGGTTAAAAGAATGGACGCAGATGAGCTTCCCGGGCCTCCTGTCGACGGCCCCCAAAAGATCAGCCTGGAGAAGGGTCTCTGCCTCCTCAGCCCTCATGTCCCCCCGACGTCTGTCCCAGTCAGGGGACTCATACTGATGATGATGTCTTAAAATATCACCAAGTTCTAATTTTTGACAGTTTTGTTCTGTTTTTCAATATCAATATGGAATATAAAAAGATTGACGTCAATACTGAATTACTTTTCAGACTTTTTAAAATCTATTCTCTATGTCTGTCACTTTCTAAGCAGAGAGCAGAGTGACAGTGTGCCGATGCTGAAGTTCGTGCAGTCACGGGGCAACGTGCGAGTCTATGAGTGGCGCACAGGTAGTCCACCGGAGGTTACGGAGGAACAGAGCATCAAGATTGACCTGTCAGATGAACAGGACCTCACCAACGAGTC
This sequence comes from Littorina saxatilis, assembly GCF_037325665.1. Taxonomy (NCBI): domain Eukaryota; kingdom Metazoa; phylum Mollusca; class Gastropoda; order Littorinimorpha; family Littorinidae; genus Littorina; species Littorina saxatilis. The sequence goes on from NC_090258.1 coordinate 36,041,868, forward strand.
GGAAGATGTAAGCCTTGGTGGTTGTTGTTTGTGCAAATTCTTACGTTGGGAACCTGGACACTGTTGTGATACTGTAATGCATCATTACTCTAAACAGACAATCTTAAAGTACAGTCTGATTCCAATGGTTGTGTCTTGCCTGTGTTAAAAAAAACACCTGTGTTACACGACACTTGAGATTGCCACAAGTTCTCAAATGCCGTATAGTTGTGTTCTTTTATTCTACGTCGCCCGTCTTCGCAGCAGCAGAAAACAACTCGTCAAATTGAGTTCGAGGATTTATTCAGCATTCAATACATACAACTGCACATCGTAGCAGAACTCAAAAAGAAGCTTTTTAACATTCAAATCGCGCTGGCATATATAGTAAATACTCAATCTCGAGAATATTCCAGACCGAACATGATACAACTACATTATATGCGAACCGCCCATGGACTAGAATGGTGACGTTCTCTGTGACGTACATCAAAAGGTGCCGACGCCCTTAATCCGATCGAACGCCACGAACTCACACTAAAACAGTATGGTAAACAACTTGTTTTGACAGGACTAGAAAGTTCACCTGCATTCTCGTCCAAGCATAAATATTGTGTTTACAAAATATAATATCGGTACCTTCCCACAAAGTACAAATAAGTCAACTACATGCAACACACAAAACTGAACCAAAGCTCAGCAACGGTAGCGTTTCCTAACAACCTGTAAAGGTAAGTTTGAGGAACATTCAATTGTAGACAACCCAAAACATTCACTAGAACTTTGATCTGTCAGTCTTCTTCTCCTTCTTGTCAATCACACGTCTATACTGTAAGACCGGACAGTCAGACAAAATCTGTCAGTCTTCTTCTCCTTCTTGTCAATCACACGTCTATACTGTTAGACTGGACAGTCAGACAAAATCTGTCAGTCTTCTTCTCCTTGTCAATCACACGTCTATACTGTTAGACTGGACAGTCAGACAAAATCTGTCAGTCTTCTTCTCCTTCTTGTCAATCACACGTCTATACTGTTAGACTGGACAGTCAGACAAAATCTGTCAGTCTTCTTCTCCTTGTCAATCACACGTCTATACTGTTAGACTGGACAGTCAGACAAAATCTGTCAGTCTTCTTCTCCTTGTCAATCACACGTCTATACTGTTAGACTGGACAGTCAGACAAAATCTGTCAGTCTTCTTCTCCTTGTCAATCACACGTCTATACTGTTAGACTGGACAGCCAGACAAAATCTGTCAGTCTTCTTCTCCTCCTTGTCAATCACACGTCTATACTGTTAGACTGGACAGTCAGACAAAATCTGTCAGTCTTCTTCTCCTCCTTGTCAATCACACGTCTATACTGTAAGACTGGACAGCCAGACAAAATCTGTCAGTCTTTAAAGTAGACAAACAAGATACACAACAGACAAGTAATTACGACAGGTGACCACTTATTTCTAGATGTTGCGTCTTGTAAGATGGCAGTAAGCAAAAGGACAAAAGGAATCTGTCTATGTTGTTATCAAGAATCCATGATCCATTGAAAACCAGTGAAGAGATGCTGGTCAAGATTAATACTTGGGAGATTCCTTTATACCTGGAAATGAAAATCATAGATATTTTTGATGTGACAAACAATAACAAGTCTTGGCAGTAGCTCGATTTAGCCCCCTGGGAAATTCACTATCCCACTGAGTGATCCTTCTTCTTTCTGTATGTGATGTCACTTCTGTGGGGTGAAAATGGGACTATGCAATGATTTATTTTTATTTTTTATCATTATTTTTATTTTTTTTATTTTTTTTAACTCACTGCCACTACTGACTAGGCCTGTTGCATGGAGCGTTTTTATGACAGGTGGGAGATGTTTAATTGCAGATTATGACAGCTGGGTGATGTTTGTTTGCAGATTGACTGGGGCGGAGGGGATGATGACAACGGCATTGACTTTGGTGCCGAGATTGACTTCGGCATTGCTGACATCACGGTGGAGGATGGTGGGCAGGAAGAACAGGTCTGTTCAGTGATCCTCCTTTGGAAAGATTTTGTTTTGCAATATTAGTGGAGAACCTCAAAGCAACAAGATTAAATATGCATGTGTGTTAAGTGACTGCTACATGCTAACATCACATTCAGGATGCAAGACAGTATTGAATTAGCAGGGTGGCTTGGCTTACCTTGTGAGGAAAAAAAGGTTATTTTTTTATTTAGTGACCTGTGTATGATCTTTGTTATTGCATTTTGTTTACATTGTTATTCAACAAAGCACAGTCGACTACTGTCACTGCCTACTATGTGTTACACAAGCAACAGTTCTAATTGAGCAGATACGCATTGTTATCTACTCTGGAAGTTTTGGTGATGCAGGTCTGTCAGTGTAACATGCAGATCTGTTTTGCATTTTTTACAAAGAATATATTTGATGAGGTTTCTTTTTCTTTCGTATCTGAAATTGTACATATGCTTGTGTGTAGCTGTGTGTCGTCATGGAAGTGCATTTTGAATGCATGCCTGTGTTTTGCAGGGTAATGGCGACTGGGTGAAAGTGACGGCTGAAGATGCAGCATCACTGCCTGAAGGTAAATAGGACAGCGATAGTATGAAATGTCTGTCGTGCAATAGTGTTTTAATCATCAGGTTCTGAGAGCAGGAATGTGTTTCAAAGCTGTTTTCTTTCCAACCTTTCTCTTGGTGCCGGTTTCGAATCACAATGTGTGCTGTTGCTGATTTCTAGGGATATCAGGCTCAAGTAAATAACAAACAAAAATCCCAGCCCAACCTGACAGTGTCACCTGAAGCACCCCAACCTCCACCCCCATATATATACACAAGGCGTTGTAGTTTTGTGTGATACATTTTATGTCTTTTTCCTTTTGCACAATTCCGGATAATCTGTTTGAAGTCAGTAATTAGTGTTTCTTTTCTGCTCCATTATATGGATTGAATAGACTAACTACTATGGTTGTATGGTTTGCAGAGGCAGGGTTTGCGAGATGAGACTGTTGTAATGTGTTGATGTGTGCAGTGACCGGTGTGGCACGAGGGGAGGATGCCCTGTCCGTACTGGACAACCCCAACACTCGCAACCTCTTCATTGATGATTTGATGGAGGTCAGTTAGTCGACCCATCCCAGTGTTGTTCTATTTCCTGTTCTCTCATTTTCTGTGTGTGTGCGAGAGTGTGTGTGAGAGAGAGAGTGGGTGTGTGTGTGTGCATTTTTGGGAGTGCTTACATTTTCCAATGTCTCTGCTTTTTGACATGTTGTGCTTTAAATACAAATAAGACCTCCGGTAGACCGGACAGACATTGAATCCAACTGGGATTTGCCTATTGCTGATTGTGGGCAATGTCTTTCAACATTTTCGGTCAATATGAGCACTGGGTCGAAGTACCGAAAATGTAACGTTTTCTTTTGTCATAAATTAAGCATTTCCATAACCTACCATTCTTGTTTTTTGGATACTGATCGATACTGTGTGGTGACATTTTGGGTTATTCTCAAGCTAGTGTCTGTCTCTATCACTGACACCATGTCATGTCTGCCAACAGCTGAAGTCGTTCCTGACACAGCGAGTGTCTGTCTCTGTCACTGACACCATGTCTGTCAACAGCTGGAGTCGTTCTTGACGCAGCGAGTGCAGGAGCTGGCGGCACCTGACGCAGCCATGTCCGGCAACCAGTTTCAGGGGGCACCAGCGGACGTGCAGCTGGACGCCTCGGAGGTGGAGGCCATGTTGGACAAAGTGCAGGGCATTGTGGGACAGCTGACCTCTGTACAGATGCAGCACCTCATGTTGATACGCAGCTCCCCAAGGTGAGGGTCACTGTGTGGCAGACATTTAGACCGTCTGCACCGGTGGAGAGACAAGATTCACCAACATTGAATTTGCTTTGTACCAGAAGTTAAATGGAATATAATTTTCAGATGTTTAAATACATGTTAACCCCTTTTTAAGACCCCCCAATTTAAGAGCTATTAAGTCAGGAGCTATTAAGACCTTGCCTTTTCAGATTATTTGTTCATAACCTCTGTAAGTTTACATCCACTTTTAAGATTCCCTCCCTTTAAGACCTGATGTTAGATTTGTGTAGGTTTTATTAGGGGGATCCACTGTATTTCGGTCCAGCTTGTGATCCCAGTTACATCATTTGTAAAGACAGTTATAGGCAGTCACGGCAGTCAGTGGATTGTCCACCCTGGTCTTATTCCTGGTGAGCAGAACATTCTCTTAGCAGTAGTAAAGTGATCAAAAACACTGATGGTTGTCATTTTCTAGGCTCTTGCAGTAAACCCAAGTACTAAATGCAGACTACGAGATGTTGTATTGTGAGGAATGTCATGGGAAGGTCTATAAATGTTTACCAGTTCAACAAATCTTTACAGTCAGGAGCTCGTTCAACAGACTTGTTAAAAATAGATTAATCCTTTGTCTCTCTAAATCAGTGGAAGATTGTTTTCAATCATTTTTATATATTTGTCACTTGTCCACAGATACGTAGACCAACTGCGTGTTTTGCTGCGACAATTTTTTTTTATACATTTGTCATTTGATACGTGGACTGACTGCATGATTGTCTGTGACAATTATTCTTATATATTTGTCATTTGTCTACAGATACGTACGCGGACCGACTGCATGTTTCCCTGTGACAATTATTTTTATATATTTGTCATTTGTCTACAGATACGTACGTGGACCGACTGCGTGTTTCCCTGTGACAATTATTTTTATATATTTGTCATTTGTCTACAGTTACGTACGTGGACCGACTGCATGTTTCCCTGTGACAATTATTTTTATATATGTCATTTGTCTACAGATACGTACGTGGACCGACTGCGTGTTTCCCTGTGACAATTATTTTTATATATTTGTCATTTGTCTCCAGATACGTAGACCGACTGCGTGATTCGCTGCGCCAGACGCTGATCCAGGCAGACAAGCTGGTACTTGCCGGCCAGGAGGCGGCCAGTCGACGTCGTGCTGCACTGGAAGAGGAACAGCAGTTGGAGCCGCGTCTGGACGCCATGAAAAAACATGTTCGCAGTCTGCAGAAACACCTAGAGGCTGAAATCTCCGAGAAGTACAAGGGGAGACAAGTCAACATCATGGGAGAGATCAATATGATATGACGGCTGTGATAGGTACGACTGGCTTTGTTTTAACATTAGTCTGGAAACAATAATGATGTTGAAACCACAGGTCTACAGCAAGAGAGATGTGAACATAATACTACTGTTGCGACCATTCACGGTTCATTGCAGTGAGTCACAGTGCATGTTGATAATTAACAGTGCATTGCAATAATTCATTGCGATTTTTCACACTGTAGTGCAATAATTCTCAGTGCACTGAATGCCTGAAAGTTTGGCCTTTGAAAGGCTAGCTTTCTTTCAGAAACTGAGGAGTCCAGAGTTTTACACGGAAACTGAGTGTCTTCTTTCAGCCCACACTGTGTGAAATAAAAGGTTTTAGGGTTGGGTTTCTGTAATGATTTATGTGCTCTTCATTTATATCTGAATTTATTTATTTCTGAGGACACAAAATATGAAGAATCATCGACAAATTAGTAATGAAAAAACAGAGTTAACTTTTGTTAATGAATCAGTACCATGAATATTATTTGTATAAGCTGGTTGCCCTAACCAGCTTTTAACATTCTGAGCATAAATTAAGCACTTTTGCTGGGTACTCCATGGGTTTATTTTTGATTGATAATTCTCTATGCACAGAATGAAGAATAAATCTGATGCTAATATCTACTATGTGTGTATGTGTGTGCATGGGTTTGCATATATATATATATATATATATATACTAGAGGAATACCCGGCTTCGCCGGGTGAATCGCGAGACAGAGACAGACAGCGTGGCGGTTTGCCGTCTTAGAGCACGTGTTCAACATTTTCATCCACCAGTTTGTGCCCACACAAAGGAAGGCAAGAACATACAGAGAGACAAAAGCCGCCAGACCCCATCACAAACAGAACTCTACAATCCACAGGTGTTGCCTGGCGAGCTAGCTATAAATAGCTGACAACTTCTAAGGCGAACAACTCTGCAGAGTCTGCTGTGAAGGGCGACGGTAGTCTCCCTGTCACACTCGACCCCCTTTGAATGAACTTTGTCCCCAAAGTTCCGAACCAAGCTTAGGTCCCTCCCAGGTTGGTGGAATGGGAAGAGGACGAAAATGATTCAGTGGCCTGAATATTTCATGTCGAGTCCCATCCCTGTCGACGACGCCAAATGTAACCGAGTGCCGAAACACCACAATCACCTTTGAAGGTGAAGTCCACTCAAACGGGATTGGGAATTTTAGAGCTTATTTCTAAGCCCTTGGAAGGAAGGGAGATAAACGCGCAAAACACTGGAGAAGATAAGGAAGAGTTACTGGGAATGGATCTACAGAAAAAACAAAATTGGTTCAGCGCTGCGCGCTGAGAGCACGTGTTGAAAATTCTCATCGACCAGGTTGTGTCCGGGGTCTACCTGAATATGCCCACCAAATTTGAAGCAGATCCATCGAGAACTTTGGCCGTGCATCGCGAACACACACACACACACAGACAGACAGACACAAGCCGTATATATATATAGATGTGTGTGTGTGTGTGGGGTGCACCAAACATCATCTCATTGCTGCAGTTGCTTCTAGACTGATAGCTGCACTGCTCTTGTGCCTTCCAGGTAAATAGTCTTAGCATGTTATGTGACTGGGTGATTAGGCCTGTAACTTGTAAGTCACCAAATGAGCCAGTAAAGGACATGTCAGGGTTATGTACCAAATCCATGAAAGCGTTTTCTCAGTCTTGATAGTGAGGTAAAAACTTTGTGTCGATAACTCGGAGATCATACAATCCCTTTTTGAAGGGTGTCTCAGTACTGGCATAAAGTAGGCAAAGAGTTGTTAGAAAAATGAAACGTTTCTGAACCTTCTCTTCATGTATATGGGTCATCCTGATCTCAGGTCAAAATGAGTTACTTCCCTTCGGGTCTCATTTATTCCTGACTTTTATTCCTTCTCTGGAGAGGAAATCGATTTTTTTACATATTTAGAGCTAGCTTTTCGTAATGTGTTATTAATATAAGCAGGTTCGCGATCGTCGATAATGATTTTTCATGGTGTTGTGTAATTTTTGAATTGCAAAGGAATTGATATGTAAGACAGTTTCAAGCGAGCTATCTTTCGCGGGTGTATTTACTGTGCAAACAACTCTAAATATGGCAAAAGTGTCACGTGATAATCAACTTTGGCTACGAAGCAGACGACACTTTTTCCGTAACTAGTTGGGAGTGATGCAACAATATCACGGTCTCCTTCCCACAGCAGTCTCAAAATTTCGACTTGTTTTGACCTTAGAACGATGTCTTTATCATAACTGTGAAGAACAGAACGGAGATCACTGTCGAAGTCGGCCATTCTACAATCACGTTCGTCTTTCGTCTGTTATCAGAAACATTAGCGAAAAACATATGGGAGATAACTCTGTTTTCTTGTTTTAATAGATTTCCCTTTAATGCGCGTAGTAATTATTCATCCTGTCAGAGAGACCACTGAGCGATAGCGTGGACCGATGATTATCAGAATGGTATATGGGTGAGACCACGTTTTCTTGAATATCGCCCTAAAAGTAAGCCCTTCAGTTTCTGCGACTAGCTAACAGGCCTGTTTGTTCAGCTGAGCACTGAGAACTAAAGTTATTCAGTTTGTAATGTAAAAATTTTTAAAAAAAATCTTGCTTTAAATGAAGTAAATCATTGAAATGATGGAAACAACAAAATAAAACCAAATGGGGAAAAAAAGAAACGCAAACACATGCACACAAGAACATTAAGCCATAGACCTATATTATATCTAAATATAGGTCCCTGATTAAGCTCACGAGGCTGAAAATGAAAGCCCCAACTTTAAAAATATTGCGTATATTTTACCGTTTGCGGTTTGAAGGTTATAGCTACTTAAATTTTAGGTTCCAGAAAGCTAGAAATATTGAGGTACACTTCCACCAGCAAGAGAAGCGGCAGACCGTGCATCCTGCAGGGAAGATCGCCTCAATCTCTGCGCCTGCTGTCCTTTGGGAAACATGGAAGCCAATGCATAGCCCCTCCATAGGAGCATAAATTGATGACGTCACTGCAATAAAGTCTGTGGACTCCATAAAGTCTCTTATTTCTAATGCATGGACCGCGCATAGAGCCTTATGCCATCCAGAAAGTTATAGCAGGCCCCTCCTTCCAATAAGAGTTATGGTTGTACGGGCAGTGTGGTCTTTCGCCGGGCGAAGAGTGTTCAAGGCCTCATCACTCCTGGCTCTCAGCTGTCTGGCTTTAGGCTGCGGAAAGACCTGGTCAGCGTTTGATCCTTGGGAATGTAAGGTGGACCGGCATAGCAGTTCCAACCGCTTCCAACCTCAGTGCCTTCCACTCCCCGGTTCTTGCGTGCTGACGGAGTAGAATTTGCCTCTGTTGTGAACCATCTGAACTTGTCCGGGGCTGGACTTCCTCTTCTGCTGTTGGCAGCGTGAGTCTGAGACAGCTTGGCTGCGTTGTTCACCCAGGCCTTTACAGAATGAGATGCACGTTGAAATGGTTGAAGTGATGGTGAACGGATTGGACTTATTGACGAAGGTGATGTGGATTGGAGGGGTGGAGACTGTGCATTCTTTCTGCTGAGTGGATCGGGTGAGATTGTGTTAGCTGCAGAGCTGGGTTGAGTGAATGAAGACTGGCGATACAGCTTGACACGGGGACGTTTCTGGTGGTCCTGCTTTGCCTGTCTCTCTTCACACTGCTTCTTGTCAATGGCATCTGGTCACAAATAATGGCATCTGGTCACACACAAGGGCATCTGGTCACAAACAATGGCATCTGGTCACAAACAATGGCATCTGGTCACACACAATGGCATCTGGTCACAATGGCATCTGGTCACAATGGCATCTGGTCACACACAATGGCATCTGGTCACAATGGCATCTGGTCACACACAATGGCATTTGGTCATACACAATGGCATCTGGTCATACACAAGGGCATCTGGTCACACACAATGGCATCTGGTCACACACAATGGCATCTGGTCACACACAATGGCAACTGGTCATACACAATGGCATCGGGTCACAATGGCATCTGGTCACACACAATGGCATCTGGTCACACACAATGGCATCTGGTCACACACAATGGCATCGGGTCACAATGGCATCTGGTCACACACAATGGCATCTGGTCATACACAATGGCATCTGGTCACAATGGCATCTGGTCACACACAATGGCATCTGGTCACACACAATGGCATCTGGTCATACACAATGGCATCGGGTCACAATGGCATCTGGTCACACACAATGGCATCTGGTCACACACAATGGCATCGGGTCACAATGGCATCGGGTCACAATGGCATCTGGTCACACACAATGGCATCTGGTCATACACAATGGCATCGGGTCACAATGGCATCTGGTCACACACAATGGCATCTGGTCATACACGATGGCATCGGGTCACAATGGCATCTGGTCACACACAATGGCATCTGGTCACACACAATGGCATCGGGTCACAATGGCATCGGGTCACAATGGCATCGGGTCACAATGGCATCGGGTCACAATGGCATCGGGTCACAATGGCATCTGGTCACACACAATGGCATCTGGTCACACACAATAGCAAATGTTAAGACCAGAGATGAGTGGCCCAGTCTCACATGAAAGCATATAATTTATTGGTATTGCAGTGGGACGAACATCGTCATTATACTTCTGCATAGTTATAAATGCTCACATGAATGTGTATGTGTGTGTGTGTGTGCGTGCGTGCGTGCGTGCGTGTGTGTGTGCGTGCGTGCGTGCGTGCATGCAAGCGTGTGTGTGTGTGTGTGTGTGTGTGTGTGTGTGTGTGTGTGAGGTTCACGTGACAGAGAGGTGACTGGGTAAGGATTGACCACAGATTGTGTAACCTCTTCCCTGACCTCTTCGCGTGCTGCGTTCCGCCTTGCGTCGTCATCTGCACAACACAGTATGCAGTCATTGCACACCGACATCGGGTGATGATGCCAAAGAATTCCGTCAGAAGATCACACATGTTGCATGTAAACAGGCAGACACTTATATGAATTACACTCAACCTATCAATTCAGCTGAACGGCGTATATTATTGTTTTTCTTGATGCTGGCAAGCTATAAGACCTGCCTTAAGTCCTTTATTAAATTGGTGCGATCTCACATATCCTTCCCGCCCCCAAAAACAAATAAAATAATATCTTTTTTTATAATATTCGCCGGTCGACCCTTACCTGGGACGTCATCCGTTTGCGTCATTGATGCCTGTTGTTTGCTCAACTGACGCAGCTGATGACGCAGCCCTGATCCTCTGCGACTGATGTGCTGCACGATGACGTGATGCTGATGACGCATCTCCTGCTGCTGACGTTGACACATGTGACGCTGTGCCGTGTTGCGCTCCACTGCTCGCTTTTCTCGCGGACTTTGCTGCATACCGGGTGGGTTGGTACCGGGTGGCTGGCCACCCCGCTCAGCCATGCTACTTGTGTGTACGTTTCGCCTACAATTCTTTTCTCTGCACATTTTTGGAGGGCGAAAGTATATATTTTTATGTTGGTTATGAAAAACCCAGGACTTTACGGCTTTTTTTATGTTCAAGAAACTTGCCGCACTAACGTAACAGTGAAGACTCTGAGAGTTTGAAGGTTTTTATTCCGGAGCATTCCTCTCGAAAAAAATTGACTTTCTAAAAGGGAATAGA
>NC_090258.1:36057626-36112626 GCF_037325665.1 Littorina saxatilis
AAAAGACCCAAAGCTCACATGGAAAACACGAAGACACGCATGCATTATCTCTCGTCTCTCATTATCATGATCGTATCTCGAAACTTTGACTAGACAAGCGCAATGATGGTTTGTCGAAGAAAACAGCCACAGCGGGCTTGTTCGAGTCAAAGTATCACACCATATCCTCAGCGTATTACCGATGCCTCTTCCAATATAGGCCAACTGGTCTAACGTCAACTCAGAAGAGTCAGTCAGTCTTCGATGTCACAATAGTGATGGCAATGTTTTAAAGTGTATTGGTATGTCTGTCTTTCGGGATGATGCACAAAACACATTCCCTGTATGGTACAGACGTCTGTGATCATGGCGGACACAGCCAATCACGTGATTTCCGGGGAGGATAGTTGAAGTAGTGGTAGTGCTCGAAGTTGTGGCAGTCACAAAAGTTGTAGTAGTGGTAGTGGCCGACGACTACTTCTACTACTACTACTGCTACTACTACGGCGACATCTTCTACAAGTTGTTGCAACGACTGAGTTATAGCTACTACTACAACTACTACTACTGTGCTGCTGCTTCTACTACTGCTCCTCCTCCTACTACTTAGTAGTAGTAGTAGTAGTACTACTACTACTACTACTACTACTACCACTACCACTACCACTACTACCACTACTACTACTACTACAACTACTACTACTACCACTACTACTACCACTACCACTACTACTACCACTACCACTACCACTACTACTACAACTACTACTACAACTACTACTACTGTGCTGCTGCTTCTACTACTGCTCCTCCTCCTACTACTTAGTAGTAGTAGTACTACTACTACTACTACTACCACTACCACTACCACTACTACCACTACTACTACTACTACTACTACAACTACTACTACTACCACTACTACTAAGACGACGACGACGACGATGTCTTCTGCCACGACTGCGTTAGCTGTTAGTAGTGGTATCTTGAATATCTAATGATATGTTACAGTGGAAGCATTCTCGGTATAAATCAGACATGGCGGACGCGGCGAGCCCCGTGCAGACGGGGGAGGGGGGGTCACAGAAGAGACAGATGCTGTACGACATCTACAAGAAGGAGGCCGACGACTTCATGGCTCAGCAGCATTACCACAAGGCTCTAAAGAGCTTCAATCTGGTGAGTGTTTCATATCTCAATAACAATATCGGATGCTTTGTTGTGTCACGTGTTTAGTTTCTGGCCCGGTATGCAAGAGTCGTGGTCGGAGACTTTGGTTCGAGATAAACTGTACCCTCAATGCAGTTTATCCTGGAGTAAAGTCTCCAAACTCCTCTCCTTCATATCGACCGTGCTGCTGTCTTCCTATTTCATAGAGTAAGGTTACTCATACACTTATCACGCATTTCTTTTTTCCTCGTATGTATCGGGTTATTAAGTCCCTTTCATATGCCAATTGTTCAGACTCCGTGCTCTTGTCTTATGCTGCCTACGGGTGTCTGAGAAAACATCACAGGTATTTCATGCCGTTTTTCAACTTTCAGATACACAAATGAAACCCTTATTGCGGTTATCATTCGTGTCCCTGAATGAGTAATTCCGATTTTAATTATTAACATCAACTCTTTCCCAGAATCATAAGACTCATCTCCCAGCTTTGATTCCCTTTTTGTAACTCATTTGAGAACACTTCAGTGTGCCTACAATGACCGTCAAAGCCGTCCTTAATTCAGCCCGAAGTCGACTTTGCGAAGTCTTTTTTTAACCAAAAACTCAATGCCAAAGCTTCGTGCGGCGATCTTCGTCAAGTTGTCTGCGCGAAGTCGTTGTCGTTCCAATTACTGACAGACCGCTGTGTGCACCATCCCCAGGCCATCAAGCAGGCTCCCCACGAGAAGCGCGCGCTGGTGGGTCGGTCCCGCTGCAACCTGCACCTGGGCAAGACCTTCTTCGCCATGCAGGACGTGGAGCGGTCGCTGTCCATCGACGCTTCCGACTTGGATGTGAGTAGCGTTTTACCCCCGTATGAAGATCTCCCAATTTAAGCAGAAATTGGTGCATTCCCTGTAGGTGCACTTCCTGTAGGCGTTTTCCTCTATACATGGAATCCACCCAGGTGTATTTTCTGTTAGAAACTACGATAACGCCCAATCTCGCGCCAAGCGCCTAACTAAGTCAGCGTTGCTTCCCTTCTTAGACATCCAGAATGCGGCTCAACAGGAGGACTTGATAACAGATAATTTGTTCTGTTAGTTGAGCGAGTGTATAAGCCCTGTGCATCCAAGGTCAGATAATGGAGCCAGCTGTGTGCAAGTGAGAACGGAAGAATGTATATGTTTTTGACACACATTCCTGCCTGTTACCTTTTGATTGATTGACTTGTGTTTACTGAGAGAGGGGATAGTGTGAATTCAGACGGTGCACCAAAAAAGCGAGATCTTGTACCTCACGGGAAACTACCAGCTGACTACAAAATAAAATATGTATGTATAAGAGTGAACGGTGTGATTCCAGGCAGTGCACCAGAAAGCAGAGATCCTGTACCTGATGGGCGACTACCAGCTGGCTACAGTGTACTACAAGATAAGATATGTTTGTATAAGAGTTGTGTGATTCCAGGCGGTGCACCAGAAAGCAGAGATCCTGTACCTGATGGGCGACTACCAGCTGGCTACAGTGTACTACAAGAAGGGACACAAGCTGGAGCCAGACAACCCGCGCTTCCTGCAGGGCATAGAGCGCTCCGCTGAAGCGCAGAACAGATTTGGTGGTGGTAAGTCAATGCATGTATCTAATAGTGAATATTTTTACAAAAAGAGGAAACAGGTTTGGTACTTTCTTCATCAATATTTCGGCAGCAATAAACTGCCTTCTTCAGGATGGTATGATCTGAATATTTTAGTCAGAGTAACGTGACTAGCTGTGGTGTCCCGTGCCTCCACTCCCGTGTAAAGCAAGGGGGTTTGTACGTTACAGTATTTGTGTTCAAGTTTGTACAAATAGTCAATATTAGTATACATGCTAATACTGTGGTGGTAGAGCATTGGACTTGTGATCGTAAGGTCGCAGGTTCGAATCCGGGCGGAAGGGACACGGGTCAACTTTATGTGCAGACCCAGAGGCGGTATCCATCTCCCACCCCCGTGTCACCACAGTGGCACGTACAAGACCTCGGTCATTCTGCCATAAGTGCAGATGGCTGAAACTACCTAAACACGCATACACTTGTGCATCTTATCTAAAGTCGGGTTAAACCCCAGGAACATGCCCCTAACGGCTTTGCCGTAATGGCGTAAAACTTGAATTTCTCTAAACCTAGCAAGCAGTCATTTTAACCTTGGGATACTTGGATATTGACGATTCATGTCAAGCAAAATACGTTTTCTGTTCACAATTTAAGCACTTCTATTTGTAATGGTTTATTGGTGTCATTTTAACATCTCTCAACATTTCAGGAATGGTTTCTAAAAACAAACTGTCGGCAGTTGGGGACTTATCATTCTTTCTCAACAATAAGGTGAGCTATAGTGTTCGTCTACAATATATGCATGTGATTCCAATCAATCAACGCCTTCACCCACCACCAATTCGTCAATCACTCACCCATCTCTCCACCAACCAACAACCAGTACTTATTTTATGAAATCAGCGTAGAATCGTATCGCCTTAGCCTAACACTTGTATTACCTTCAATAGATAGACACTTAATGATGGTGGATGATGATGAAAGTCGCTTGTTCATTTTAATGCTTGTTATTCTCTCATGCGCCAGTAGATTGGTTACCGGCACGGTTGGCCTAGTGGTAAGGCGTCCGCCCCGTGATCGGGAGGTCGTGGGTTCGAACCCCGGCCGGGTCATACCTCTAAGACTTTAAAATTGGCAATCTAGTGGCTGCTCCGCCTGGCGTCTGGCATTATAATAATAATAATAATAATAATATGGGAGATTTATAGAGCGCTTTACATTCTCAAAGCGCTTTACAATGGGGTTAGTGCTAGGACTGGTTGGTCCGGTGTCAGAATAATGTGACTGGGTGAGACATGAAGCCTGTGCTGCGACTTCTGTCTTGTGTGTGGCGCACGTTAAATGTCAAAGCAGCACCGCCCTGATATGGCCCTTCGTGGTCGGCTGGGCGTTAAGCAAACCAGAGATACTGTAGCAAGGGGATCGCCAACTCTGCGCGCGCCGCTACATGGCGATCCCCTTGCTACAGATCTCTGAGCAAACAAACAAACAAACAAGTCGCGAAAGGCGAAAATACAATATTTAGTCAAGTAGCTGTCGAACTCACAGAAGGAAACTGAACGCAATGCCATTTTACTCGTAGCATCGTCAGGCCACCGCTCATGGCAAAGGCAGTGAAATTGACAAGAAGAGCGGGGTAGTAGTTGCGCTAAGAAGGATAGCACGCTTTTCTGTACCTCTCTTTGTTTTAACTTTCTGAGCGTGTTTTTAATCCAAACATATCATATCTATATGTTTTTGGAATCAGGAACCGACAAGGAATAAGATGAAAGTGTTTTTAAATTGATTTGGACAATTTAATTTTGATAATAATTTTTATATATTTAATTTTCAGAGCTTGTTTTTAATCCAAATATAACATATTTATATGTTTTTGGAATCAGCAAATGATGGAGAACAAGATAAACGTAAATTTGGATCGTTTTATAAATTTTTATTTTTTTTTACAATTTTCCGATTTTTAATGACCAAAGTCATTAATTAATTTTTAAGCCACCAAGCTGAAATGCAATACCGAACCCCGGGCTTCGTCGAAGATTACTTGACCAAAATTTGAACCAATTTGGTTGAAAAATGAGGGCGTGACAGTGCCGCCTCAACTTTCACGAAAAGCCGGATATGACGTCATCAAAGACATTTATCAAAAAAATGAAAAAAACGTTCGGGGATTTCATACCCAGGAACTCTCATGTCAAATTTCATAAAGATCGGTCCAGTAGTTTAGTCTGAATCGCTCTACACACACACACACACACACAGACACACACACACACGCACATACACCACGACCCTCGTTTCGATTCCCCCTCGATGTTAAAATATTTAGTCAAAACTTGACTAAATATAACAAAAAGAAGATTGGTTACACATAGCTCTCACTGACTCTTGTTGCACATGTCGTATGTATTTAGAACGCTTACGTCCCTTTGTTTCTCAGATCTTTCAGAAATGGTTGCTTTAAAAATATTGCTTTGTTTGGGCGTTATCTTTTTAGTTAACCAAATTATAAATCGGCTAAACCTTTATTTTTTATTTTTTATTCCTTCTTACAATGATTGAAGGAAAGAAATTTTACATCACATCCCCTCTGCCTTTGTTCTCTTTACAACCAGCTTATGATCGGAGATTCTGTCATCAAGCATGTTGACTCACAAAGACTAGCACCAAAGGATGAGTCTCTGCACACAAAAAAGCGATGTTAGAGATATCTATTGGTGTGATTCTCTTTAATCAAGCTGGCTGTAATGTTATTGCAGAGATGTCACACACTGACGGACTTCGATGAGGACCCGGCACTCCCTACGGTTCCATCCGGCAGGGAGGCCGAGCTGCCAAGTGCCGGGTTCAGATCCCGCAACCAATGTCCCCTCGTCCGCATCAGTCGCAAACCCCGCTTCCCACAGTTGACCAGTTTCGAGTAAGTCAATTTGAATAGGGAGCGGGTATGGGTGGGGGTGGGGGTGAGGCATCAAACAGTTTGGTCATTGGGTATTGCTGTAAAAGCAATGTAGTCTGTATTCTGCAGTTACTATTTGTTTAGTCTCAGAATGTGTTCATCAGGAAAAAGCAGAAGATTTATGTTTACGTTTGCCATAATTATGTCCAATGGTTTAGAAGATGTATCATTCTGACAGTATTCCCCCCACATCTTTTCAAAACTGTGCTAGTATCTGTACAATTCCAGGAAGAACGATTAGTTATTTAGACTTTTTTGGGAAGCCGCAAAAAGATGTCATTCTGGATAGTTCAAATCCGTTTGGGTCAACAAAAACCTTTTACTTCGGAATGATTTAAAGGGTCGGGACAGAATACAGCTGCATTATCATTCTGTAGATTTAGACGGGCGCAGTGGCGTGGTGGTAAGACGTCGGCCTCCTAATCGGGAGGTCGTGAGTTCGAATCCCGGTCGCTGCCGCCTGGTGGGTTAAGAGTGGAGATTTTTCCGATCTCCCAGGTCAACTTATGTACAGGCCTGCTAGTGTCTTAACCCCCTTCGTGTGTACACGCAAGCACAAGACCAAGTGCGCACGGAAAAGATCCTGTAATCCATGTCAGAGTTCGGTGGGTTATAGAAACACGAAAATACCCAGCATGCCTCCCCCGAAATCGGCGTATGGCTGCCTGAATGGCGGGGTAAAAAACGGTCATACACGTAAAAATCCACTCGTGCTGAAAACATGAGTGAACGTGGGAGTCTAAGCCCATGAACGACGAAGAAGAAGAAGAAGATTCTGTAGATTTTATATCCGTACTTATGGATACGTCATATCCGTGCTAATAATGACGTCATCGATCTGTGTTTGAAGGACGGAAGATACGCCAGTGGTGGAAGCAGGAAGGCTGAGGGGACTGGATGACGACACAAGCAAATTACGTCAGCCTGACGAGGACACGATGAAGAAGATACTGGGCGAGCTGTACGGAGACCGAAAGTACCTTCATAAACTGCAGACAGACCTCCGTGAGTTGCCTATCTTGTTTTATCACATCTTCAGTCACCTAATATAAGTCAAAGTGTTCTAAATTTGATTTCTAATCTTTCTAGTCACTAGACACTGAACGTTCGACTTCGTTTTCGTGTATTTGTTGATTCCACCTGTCAGCAGTGAGGTGCACATTTATTAATTCTTGTGGTTGTTGCAACATGCGAACCGATTTTGTTCCTTCATTTTTATATTTAGTCAAGTTTTGACTAAATATTTTAACATTGAGGGGGAATCGAAACGAGGGTCGTGGTGTATGTGCGTGCGTGTGTGTGTGCGTGTGTGTGTCTGTGTGTGTGTGTGTAGAGCGATTCAGACTAAACTACTGGACCGATCTTTATGAAATTTGACATGAGAGTTCCTGGGTATGAAATCCCCGAACGTTTTTTTCATTTTTTTGATAAATGTCTTTGATGACGTCATATCCGGCTTTTCGTGAAAGTTGAGGCGGCACTGTCACGCCCTCATTTTTCAACCAAATTGGTTGAAATTTTGGTCAAGTAATCTTCGACGAAGCCCGGACTTCGGTATTGCATTTCAGCTTGGTGGCTTAAAAATTAATTAATGACTTTGGTCATTAAAAATCTGAAAATTGTAAAAAAAAATAAAAATTTATAAAACGATCCAAATTTACGTTTATCTTATTCTCCATCATTTGCTGATTCCAAAAACATATAAATATGTTATATTCGGATTAAAAACAAGCTCTGAAAATTAAATATATTAAAATTATTATCAAAATTAAATTGTCCAAATCAATTTAAAAACACTTTCATCTTATTCCTTGTCGGTTCCTGATTCCAAAAACATATAGATATGATATGTTTGGATTAAAAACACGCTCAGAAAGTTAAAACAAAGAGAGGTACAGAAAAGCGTGCTATCCTTCTTAGCGCAACTACTACCCCGCTCTTCTTGTCAATTTCACTGCCTTTGCCATGAGCGGTGGACTGACGATGCTACGAGTATACGGTCTTGCTGAAAAATGGCATTGCGTTCAGTTTCATTCTGTGAGTTCGACAGCTACTTGACTAAATATTGTATTTTCGCCTTACGCGACTTGTTTACATTTAGTCAAGTTTTGACTAAATGTTTTAACATAGAGGGGGGAATCGAGACGAGGGTCGTGGTGTATGTGTGTGTGTGTGTCTGTCTGTCTGTGTATGTGTGTAGAGCGATTCAGACTAAACTACTGGACCGATCTTTATGAAATTTGACATGAGAGTTCCTGGTTATGATATCCTCAGACGTTTTTTTCATTTTTTTGATAAATGTCTTTGATGACGTCATATCCGGCTTTTCGTGAAAGTTGAGGCGGCACTGTCACGCTCTCATTTTTCAACCAAATTGGTTGAAATTTTGGTCAAGTAATCTCCGACAAAGCCCGGACTTCGGTATTGCATTTCAGCTTGGTGGCTTAAAAATTAATTAATGACTTTGGTCATTAAAAATCTGAAAATTGTAAAAAAAATATATTTTTTATAAAACGTTCCAATTTTACGTTCATCTTATTTTCCATCATTTTCTGATTCCAAAAACATATAAATATGTTATATTTGGATTAAAAACAAGCTCTGAAAATTAAAAATATAAAAATTATGATCAAAATTAAATTGTCGAAATCAATTTAAAAACACTTTCATCTTATTCCTTGTCGGTTCCTGATTCCAAAAACTTATAGATATATGTTTGGATTAAAAACACGCTCAGAAAGTTAATTTCACTGCCTTTGCCATGAGCGGTGGACTGACGATGCTACGAGTATACGGTCTTGCTGCGTTGCATTGCGTTCAGTTTCATTCTGTGAGTTCGACAGCTACTTGACTAAATGTTGTATTTTCGCCTTACGCGACTTGTTTTTCTCTCTTGAGGATCTGATGTGTATGCATGAGCTGTTCTTCCTTAAAACATTATTGGAGTAAGCGAGCATCACATTCGTTGTGCTCTTTACAAATCTCAACAGCTTCTACGCCAGTCGGCTAGGCGCGTGTTTCATGCATCTACTAAATGCCAATTCTGTCATATTCTGGTTCCCTACTTATATCAACTACTAATCAATGCTGTCAGTTTCAATGCCTGGTACTGGGTACTAATATTTATTAACATTTATACATTTAGACCGTAAGCAGTTAATGAGTGTCACGTGATTTCAGCTCGAGAACGACGCACGCGCAGTGACGTCAGAAGACTGGCGAGAGAGGGGCTGGAGTTCCTCCGAGAGCGTACCACTCTGTGGTGGAGGGAGTCTGTAGAACACCCCCACACCTCCCGCCTACCCCCTCCCCCAGCCCCCATCCCCATCCCCAGGCTGTCCTACTTACGACACTGTGGCCGCATCACTGCCGTGCTCAGATTGTGACTCGGTCAAGTCTCCACAAAACTGGGATTCATTCTGAAACAAACACACACAAACTGAACACTTGTGCAGCACAGAGAACACTTGCGTAACACACAGAACAATTGTGTAACACAAAGAACACTTGAGTCACACCTTGTGATAAGATTGTCACGTTTTTGCACGGCGATGACGCCTGACGTTGCGAGTGCTAACAGGCACACACCCATGTTAAAATGAGTGCTAAGTAGTGGCTTTTGCAACATGTTTAGTTAAGATTTACAACTACAACTACATTTGACTGTAGATCATGTTTTGGACGAAGTGAGTGTTCAATACGAAAGGGACAGTTTGTAGACTACATACGTTTGACAATGCACACGAAACGTGTTTAAGTAAATATTTTCGCAAAGAATGGAGTGATATATCTATTAAGTTAGATAAATATGACCCATTCACAAAATATATTATACGAAATTGGACGTCAGTGCAAATGAGCTCTCTGTCGGGAAAACCTAAACTACACATACGAAACAACTTTCAGGATCTTTGGAGTTAACGTGCCCATTCCCTGTGGTTCTTTGTGTCAATGTGTTTGGAAAATGGAAAACCAAATACCTATTATGTTTACCGCTTTCTTGTTCTCTCGGTTATTCGACGCATTCAAAATGCCCGTTACTCATCTTGAGTTTGAGATTCATGGATACCAACACCTGATTTTGAATTGACATCTATATCTGCGCTGTGTGGGGGGCTGTGTTGTCTTTTTGTTTATTTTATTACAATTTTTGTTTAAGAATATATTAATCTTTCACGACGGCTGACTGTTTTACAGCTCTTGTTGGAAAGCGCACATAATAAAACAAACATGTACGTTGCATTACGTTCAAGTTTCATTAATCTCTCTCTCTCTCTCTCTCTCTCTCTCTCTCTCTCTCTCTCTCTCTCTCTCTCTCTCTCTCTCTCTCTCTCTCTCTCTCTCTCTCTCTCTCTCTCTCTCTCTCTCTCTCTCTCTCTCTCTCTCTCTCTCTCTCTCTGACTCTCCTAATTTAGACACAAAAGAAGCACGGACCTCTGCAAACAACACATGAAACGACCCACGTGAACTAAATTTCTGATATCTACGACGACGGAGATTCCACGCAACTGGAAGAGTGCAGGAGCGACAACGTTCTGGTCGGCCCAGAGTCACCACACAAAGAGAGGATCGCTTCATTCAGAGGCAGGCCATGCAACAAAGAATGGCTACGGCAAACAACATTAGGCAACGCCTACAAGCTACCACCAACACTGTTGTTAGTAGTCAGACGATCCGAAACCGCTTACACACCTTTGGCTTGCGTGCAAGGCGTTCAGTCCGAGGAACAACCCTGACTGCTAATCACCGAGCAGCTCTCCGAGCCTGGTGCACTCAACATGTGAGGTGGCAACGTCAGCAGTGGGCTCAGGTGTTGTTTACAGATGAGTCCCGCTTTTGCTTTGAACCTGCTGATGGTCGCATCCGAGTGTGGAGGCGTCGCGGAGAGCGCTTCGCAGAAGGCGCTGTTCTGGAACGACAGCGTTTTGGCGGAGGCTCTGTGATGGTCTGGGGAGGGATCAGCACACGTCTAAGGACACCTCTGTACCATGTAGTGGGCAACTTGACCAGTGTCCGCTACCACTAAATGAGATCCTGCAACCCCTGGTCGTTCCAGCCCTCCAAGCGATCGGCCCTCGTGCGATTCTTCAGGATGACAACGCACCTCCCCATCGCTCTGCAGCTGTAAACACCTTCATCCAGCAGGCCAGGGTCAACAGGATGCTGTGGCCAGCCAACAGCCCGGACCTGAACCCCATAGAGCACATGTGGGACGAGCTTTGTCGTCGGGTACAGCAACATCACCCTCCTCCTGCCAATCTGGGTCAACTGCTGCAATGGCTCCAGCAGGAGTGGAATGGAGTTCCCAGAGCATTCATATGCAACCTGATCCACTCCATGCGCCAACGATGTGTTGAATGCCTGGCACACAACGGAGGGCACACGCGTTATTGACACTGATTCACATTGTTGTGAATTCCATTTTCGAGGGTTGTCACGTTTGACACACTCTAGCTAAATTGTCGCTGCCGCGTTTGATCTTTGCTTTGTTTGTCATTACTCCTTGGTTGTTCAATTATATAATTTTTAAAAAATGAAAGAATTCGGTCTTGTCTGTTTTGTGAGGCGTGCTTGTAAAAAAATTATCCTTAACTTTTTTTTTGAAGAGTGTATGTCTCTTCCCTTCCATCCATACGAAGAGCATACTTACAGATTAGACGGGTGGGTTTTTCTTCGAATCTTGAGGTATTTTTGTTGTCGTTTAAAGGCACAGTAAGCCTCCCGTAAACCATCACAGAGCTCCCCGAGCGTCTAAATACAGTACAAGCATACTTCCATTTGAACGCTCACCGAACGGGAACATCCTGGCTGCTTTCTGTCGAGCGTGAGACATTTTCAAAGAATTTATTTTCGTAGACTTGTTCCGTTAACAACAACGGCGCCTCGTTTTTGCGCTACTACCTAACTTTTAAAATCTAAATAATAAATTGACAGCTTGTTACACAAACATTCTTTAATCATAAAAGAATTCGTTTTTCATCAAGACAAGATCAGAACAATTCGAAGTTGTGAAAGTTTAAAAAAAGAAAACCCCGGAAGCAGGGTCACGCAAGGGTCGTAGCAGTGCAAATCGCCGTTCCTCTCAACAGTCAAAAGCCATCGCTGGAGTTCTTGTGAACCACAGCCGTTGTTTCGTGCATAAAAAAAACGTGCTATTGTAGATAAGCTCACGTCGAGTCGCATTCAAATGACTAACTATGACGACTGCATTGTGAAAAGGGAAAACTGGATCACACGGGTTCACGATGGCTCAGGGGTAAGATAAACCACGCAAAAATAAATTCTTTGAAAATTGTTCGCTCTTTACGGAGGGCACCTAGGATGTTCTCAATTGGTGAGTGTTTAAATGAAATGGTGTTTGTACTGTGTGTAAAAGCCTGACCGTATCTGTGATGGTTTACGGGAGGCTTACTCTGCCTTTAACCACTGCCTCACAAGATGGTTATCCCAAACAATTGCCTTGATACGTCCTGAAAATGAATGGCAGACATCTTCACTGTTCGTCATGACCCCTCCTACTGTTGCAGGAGAGGGGTGGAAACGCGCGGCCAAGGATGGGGAGAGGAGAAGGAAGGAGGCGGGAAGAGGGAAGTGAAGGCCATGACCTTCGGTGCAGGGGTCAAGGCCAAGAAGAGGTCGATGTTCGTGGGATATGATGACCCCGAAGTGAAGCGACGCCGCGAGCTGACCTATATGGTTAATATGGAGCTTGACGTCATTGATGAAGGTTTGTTCTGGCGTTTGTACATAGTCTGGCAGGTGAAGGACGTTTTTGATTATTTAAAAAAAAAATAGGCAACTTTTATATTGCGCTCGAGAAGAAAATTTGTTTAAGACGATTAGTACTATTTTCTGTTACACTGGCTTGTTTCCAGGTTTCGCAGTTTGAGCCCTGTACACGTAGTTGTTCACAAATCAAGAAGAAAAACCCTGACAATCATACCCGAAACGAGCCCCACGCTCAATGTCACATTTAAATATATTCGTTTGAACTCTTGTGCTTTTTAAAACTGTCACGCTCATAGGACAGAACCTGACCGAGGAATGCAGTGGAAGGAATTTGACAGATGTGACAAAACGTGCACCCGACACAATAGAGAGGTCATTAGGGTGCGTCAATCACTACTTGATTATATGTTCGGCAGCGTTCAAGCTCCGTCAGAACGAAGACTGCCTCCACGAGGCTGCCGGACGCCATCTGTGCAGACCTTGTAGCAGTAACTGTATCATTCTGTGTGCGACAGCGTTCAAGCTCCGACAGTACGAGGACTGCCTGCACAAGGCCGAGCTGTGTCTGCGCGCTGTGTCGACTCTGCCGAACTCCATCTGTGCAAACCCTATTTGATTCACTGTATCATTCTGTGTACCGGCACGGTTGGCCTAGTGGTAAGGCGTCCGCCCCGTGATCGGGAGGTCGTGAGTTCGAACCCCCGCCGGGTCATACCTAAGACTTTAAAATTGGCAATCTAGTGGCTGCTCCGCCTGGCGTCTGGCATTATGGGGTTAGTGCTAGGACTGGTTGGTCAGAATAATGTGACTGGGTGAGACATGAAGCCTGTGCTGCGACTTCTGTCGTGTGTGTGGCGCACGTTATATGTCAAAGCAGCACCGCCCTGTAATGGCCCTTCGTGGTCGGCTGGGCGTTAAGCAAACAAACAAACAGCGTTCAAGCTCCGACAGTACGAGGACTGCCTGCACAAGGCCGAGGTTACTGTCTGATTGAGAGAGTTGCTCACAGTTTTAGCGTAGGCCGTTGCAGGCAAGATGGTTACTGTCTGATTGAGAGAGTTGCTCACAGTTTTAGCGTAGGCCGTTGCAGGCAAGATGGTTACTGTCTGATTGAGAGAGTTGCTCACAGTTTTAGCGTAGGCCGTTGCAGGCAAGATGGTTACTGTCTGATTGAGAGAGTTGCTCACAGTTTTAGCATAGGCCGTTGAAGGCAAGATGGTTACTCTCTGATTGAGAGAGTTGCTCACAGTTTTAGCGTAGGCCGTTGAAGGCAAGATTTTGTTTGTTTGTTTGTTTGCTTAACGCCCAGCCGACCACAAAGGGCCATATCAGGGCGGTGCTGCTTTGACATATAACGTGCGCCACACACAAGACAGAAGTCGCAGCACAGGCTTCATGTCGCAGCACAGGCTTCATGTCTCACCCAGTCACATTATTCTGACACCGGACCAACCAGTCCTAGCACTAACCCCATAATGCCAGACGCCAGGCGGAGCAGCCACTAGATTGCCAATTTTAAAGTCTTAGGTATGACCCGGCCGGGGTTCGAACCCACGACCTCCCGATCACGGGGCGGACGCCTTACCACTAGGCCAACCGTGCCGGTGAAGGCAAGATGGTTACTGTCTGATTGAGAAAGTTGCTCACAGTTTTAGCGTAGGCCGTTGCTTGCAAGATGGTTACTGTCTGATTGAGAGAGTTGCTCACAGTTTTAGCGTAGGCCGTTGCAGGCAAGATGGTTACTGTCTGATTGAGAGAGTTGCTCACAGTTTTAGCATAGGCCGTTGCAGGCAAGATGGTTACTGTCTGATTGAGAGAGTTGCTCACAGTTTTAGCATAGGGCGTTGCTTGCAAGATGGTTACTGTCTGATTGAGAGAGTTTCTCACAGTTTTAGCATAGGCCGTTGCAGGCAAGATGGTTACTGTCTGATTGAGAGAATTGATCACAGTTTTAGCGTAGGCCGTTGCAGGCAAGATGGTTACTGTCTGATTGAGAGAGTTGCTCACAGTTTTAGCGTAGGCCGTTGCAGGCAAGATGGTTACTGTCTGATTGAGAGAGTTGCTCACAGTTTTAGCGTAGGCCGTTGCAGGCAAGATGGTTACTGTCTGATTGAGAGAGTTGCTCACAGTTTTAGCGTAGGCCGTTGCAGGCAAGATGGTTACTGTCTGATTGAGAGAGTTGCTCACAGTTTTAGCATAGGCCGTTGAAGGCAAGATGGTTACTCTCTGATTGAGAGAGTTGCTCACAGTTTTAGCTTAGGCCCGTTGCAGGCAAGATGGTTACTGTCTGATTGAGAGAGTTGCTCACAGTTTTAGCGTAGGCCGTTGCAGGCAAGATGGTTACTGTCTGATTGAGAGAGTTGCTCACAGTTTTAGCATAGGCCGTTGAAGGCAAGATGGTTACTCTCTGATTGAGAGAGTTGCTCACAGTTTTAGCATAGGCCGTTGCAGGCAAGATGGTTACTGTCTGATTAAAGCTCTCCACAGGGCTCTCTTGCAAGGGCTTGAAGCAGTTAAAATGTGGTGTTTTTTAACGTTCTTTCAACTAATCTGCTTATGCGGGACCGTATGGTTATCTGTAGAATATTGTTTGTGTGCCTTTCATTGCTCACATTTCGAGGGAAGGCCGTTGAAGGTAAGATGGTGCCTTTATGATTGAAGCTGTCCACAGAATTGCAACGGTTTAAAGCAGTTAACATGTGGGTTTTTTTCAACGTCCCTTCAATCGATCTGGTAATGCGATAGTGTTTTGTTTGTGTGCGTTTCATTATTACGTGTCAATAAGCTGTATGTAAGTATCGCACTAACTTGTTCATTACACAACAGATACAAGAGATATAAGTTACACACTCCGAGTTCTGATTATCTTGCATATTTTCCAGAGGGTCGATTTTTAGGTATTACCGAGCCTTTGGCGAGGTAATACCTGAAAATCGACCTGAGGGAAAATATGCAAGATATTCAGGACGAGGTGTGTAAGCTATTTATCCCATTACTCCGACGTTTTCATTAAAAACACTTACTTTTTCCACTAAAACCTGCCCGTGCCTGTTTTCAGCTTGCCAAAAGCCTCCGCAGTCGAAATTTATGTCAATGAATTCATGCGCAAAGCTAGTTCCCATTTGTCAGCATAATGGACGGCGTCATTCGACTTGTATGTGGACATTCAGTCATTCATATTGCTTATAAAAAGGTCTGCTATCTGCTTTTACATTTTGAAAGTCATTTTAAAATATCCCTGTGTATATTTGACATCGGCTTTCGTTATACTCAATTCGGCATACCGGGTTTATATTTTTACCAGAATTGCGCACGATAATGGCAGCGCAACAAATTCAGTTCGGGCCGTGCTGGTTTGATCGTTGACCCAAGTCAGTTGCATGCAGTGTTACTGTTTGTCAGTCGGGGATAGAAATGTTGGCTGTCATCGCGCTGTTCTGTTTCAGTTTTCACACGTGGATCACTTACATATTCAGTCGCCGGGTTCAGGTGAGCTAAAGCTTCAATACTTCGCCTGTTGTAGACGTTAAGCAATACAGCTTGGAAGTTGTATGTCGGCACTGAGAGTCGGTCGCGGTACACTCGCTTTCTACTTTGTCCCGGTCTTGAGTTTGAACACCTAAGGTTGGCAACATCTAACACCTCACATCCTCTTCTCTTCCCCATATATCCGTCTTAACTGTATCTCCAACTTCTTTTCGTCTTCTTCTTCTTTTCATTTTGATGCCACTCCCTCATTTGTCGCTGAACCCCGCAGTTTACTCGACTCTGATTCACACAAGCCCGTCTAGCAGACGACAGTTCGAACAGTCTTGAACAGCACGGTTGCAAGCAGATTCAGCTATCAATCGAAGCAATACACTTAAATCCAAAGCAAATAACCAAATGAGAAAACCTAACGTTTGATTTGACTTCATGGTGACTCTTCTGATAATGTTTTTGGCGTTGGAATGGATCTGAACGGGTTCCCAGCTACGACAACTTTTCCAGAGTTATGCACCGCAGGCATGCCTTCGACAATCGATGTCAGTTTCAGATTGAGTTTTCGAACTACCAGGTGACTGGGGTGTTTTGATTGCACTCTCTCTTCTCTCTCTCTCTCTCTCTCTCTCTCTCTCTCTCTCTCTCTCTCTCTCTCTCTCTCTCTCTCTCTGTAGATGGCTGTCTGTGTAAAAATTAGAGAGTATCGTCCCTTGATCCCACTCGCGATACTCGTTGAACATGCCTTTGACCATGCAGTCGCTTCAGCCAGCGAAATATCTCGACTCCGCTCTTTAAATCCATGCAGAATGTGCGTATCGTATGAAGTATTCTTTATTTTCTCAATATTGACACATGTAGGCCTGTACCTATACGTGATATTGACTTTGACACCTAAGTATTTCAGTCGTATATTGAAAAAAGTAGTCCATCTGTAAACTCTGAATATGCAGATGACCTCTATAAATTATTCAATTGTACTCTGAAATCAAAGACAATGACCAATGACAGTTGAGATCGAAACTCGGTTGTGATGGGTAATCCATATGGTTGCGATGGATAATTCAGAATAATCACCTCCTCAGCTAACAGAGACAAAGAGGCAGGTCATAGGATAATGTTCAGTTCACGTCACTCCCATTGTATATCATAAATCCGAGATTGTCTGCTTCTCACGAAAATAACTCAATTGTTGCCAAATTTTATTTTATATCCTTAGTGCCATGGGTCTCAAGGAAACACATCTGTTGTTGTAAAAGAATGGGTTAGCAGGGACGTAGCACACCTAATAAAAGTGGTAGGGCGGAAAAAAATGGAAGACAAAATGCTGAGACAGCTAAGGAAATATGGGGCTTACACTACCGCCCCCCCCCCCCCCTTCCCGTCCCCTTGTAATGGTCTAAAAAAGAAAGAAAACATGATGCGATTTCGTGCCTTCTGAGCTCAGTTCCATCTAATCATCTTTCCATCCTCCACCAAACAACGGGCTGGTGAATGTATCAGTGATTATCAATCGACTTACATTTATATCTAAATTCCGATACGTTGAATGTGATGAGCACTTACTTCAAATGACTTTCGTCTTCATTATTGTCTAGTGTGTTAAAAAGCAAGGATTGACAAACTGGTTTACTTCTAAACAAGCAATTTATTGATCCGTCCAGCCATCAACATTGGCAGCCTGAGTGATGACTGAAAAATAGAGGGATTTGTCAGAATATTTTTAGCGCGTTTTCGATCCATCACAACCAGGATGCACACTTGTGTCCATTGTTCAATTCTCTCTCTACATGTTGTTTCATGTGACACTGTTAACCCCACAAGTTACTGTGTTACTCAATTGTTATGGCGTACTTACGGTTGACACACAATCACTCACCCCTCAGTCTGACCCCAGCTTCACACACAGAATATACAAAACATTTCTTACCTCCATTGTTTCTCATGGGAGCAGACGGACGAAGAAGCAATTTTCACTAAATTGGCGCCAATACTTTTATGGCCTGACGGAACTCGTCACGTGTGACGTTCTCGTCAAAATAAGACGTCATCCTATTCCAGCAGTTGACCAAGACTAACACACACACACAAAAAACAAAAAAACCGACCTTATGCCATCGCGTGAATACTACGTGGGGTGTTCTGTTGGTAGATCTCTCTCTCTCTCTCTCTCTCTCTCTCTCTCTCTCTCTCTCTCTCTCTCTCTCTCTCTCTCTCTCTCTCTCTCTCTCTCTCTCTCTTCCTCTCTCTCTCCCTCTCTCTCTCTCTCTCTCTCTCTCTTTTTTTTTTTATGGAAAAAGTGGTCGGGCGGTCGCCCTACATGCCCTACCGGGTGCTACGTCCCTGGTTAGGTGATAAGACTTCTTCTGTACTTGCTGACTTGTTGATGACGATCGGGGTTTTTTTCACGCACGCATGCGCGCACCCATCCACCCACCAACACACACACACACACACATACACACACACACACACACCACAGTGCAGTTCAGCCAAGCACCGCACACCATAATAAGCCACACACACAACCATTGAAATACATTCAAAGCTTATCCTTGTATTCAATATATAAACCAAGTAAGAAGAACATAAAATAGACATAAATCGACATGTATATTCAACTCGATGCTGATATAGCGTCATTAAACTGTGTCTTTCATAACGTGCTATGCAGTGAAACATGCATTGCATATATCACAGTATTTGCCTGTTTGGTAGCGGCTGACATGGAGTGTATCACACTTCAGCATCACTGGACCATCAGCTCTATTCCAAAAAACTTGGCGCTCTCACTCGTACGTAACAGTACTTTTAAAGCAAGCCTGTTTTCATGGTCATTTCTGGATCTGATGAGAGCCACATCAGGGAATCATTATAGAGATCAGCTCTTGTAGAAACATCATTAAGTTAAAAAAACCATGAGAACTTTGTTTGATAGCAGGAATTGCTTTAAACAAATATTTCCAGCATTTCATCCGTTAATTCTAAAAATACCGGAAATCAAATCGACAATCGGCCATACATATTGGTTGGCATTTTTACAATTTGTTCCCTGGCAAATGAAATGTTATCCCTGTGTTTTAGACTTGGTTTGACAGGCCAGCGTTTCAAAGTGACCAGTTTCTGATAGAACAAGGATTCTAACTTACAAAGAAATACTTGTTTTGAAAATGACAGACTTTGCATGTGTGTACTCGTAGCTCACTTGAGGGACCTCTCAATGTCGTGTTTTCTACCTGTTTTCAAGACCAACCATTCAGTGAACTGCTTTTTACACTAAATCCCTTCCTGACAAGGAGACCATTAACCTTTTTCTAATCAAATAGTTCAACGCACTTGGTCGGTCACCATACAGGCAAGCACATGGAATTCTTCATGTCATTCCATTTACCTCGCTGCACGTGTGACAAATGCTCTGCAAAAGAATGTGACCGACCTAGGAACCTGAGATACCTTTCCGAGTTGTGGAATTGCTCGAATTTTAAGTAGTGTTAATGAAGCTATCATAAACATCTAGGTCTCTGAATCAATGGTCTCGGATTGATTTCCAGAGAAAAATACGAGAAAAAAAATCAAAAACTTATGAGAAAAAGGAGAACATCGAAATACCCGAGGGTCGCGAATATTCAATTCAACTGAATTTCTCACTATCAAGTTTCACTGGTTATGGCCGGTTATCGAGGGATCTGTTCTTCCTAGCTTATAGACCTGTAATACTTGTTTGCAAAACATCAAGCGCAGTCACTGACAAGTGCGGATACGATTAGTTTAAGAGTTTTAAAGCTTTTCCTATGTCTGTGAAATTCAAGCTAGTATCTGATCTGAAAATTGGCTCATCATGAGTCTTTAAAGATTTTTCAATGTTAGCGTGAATGAAATTTCCGTATTCTGAAATGCACACAGTACCGACTTGTCAGAATCAAACTTCAATTGGTACCCCCACTATCTCCAACATTCAACGTTCGACAGTAAACCCACTTGTGAAATGCTGAAAGTACACATGTAAACGTTCTGAATTCTTAAAGACAGGTCTAACACTTATCCATCCACTGCATGCCAACATCTCTCTCTCTCTCTCTCTCTCTCTCTCTCTCTCTCTCTCTCTCTCTCTCTCTCTCTCTCTCTCTCTCTCTCTCGTCGTATTCACCGATCGGATCCAAATACTCCACTTACGAAGCAGAATAATTTCAATCTTTTGATGCAGGTAAATACAACAATTAAACGAATATTCACCCAGAAAGTCAACAGTCAATGCACATCCTTCAATTGGAAGACGCTTGATGTCTGGTCACTCATGTTGAAATCTATATTGCACCGGATGAGCTTCACTCAGTTTATCTGTCACCAAAGAGTGTACTGTGTTATTTGTTTATTACTCAGTTTTAGTTTGGTTAAAGCGCAGGAAACAAACTTCTTCTTCTGCGTTTGTGGGTTGATACTTCCACCACGTACACTCGTGGGTTGTTGTACTTTTAACTGCACGAGTGGGTGTTTACAGGATACGTGATAGCACCAAACTATCGTCTGCATCAGATAAGGCACGCTGAATTAAATCACACTGCAACAACCTCACGACGATGTGCAATTCCTGGTGATGCGTTAGCACCTCATGTCAAGGCCACTTGAGAAGTACATGTATCACATATTATCACGTTTCAAAAGATCTCCCCGTCTCTCTGGAATGAAATTTACACTGACCAAAAAAACCACACACACAAAACAGAAAACCCCAACTCTCAACAGCGGCACTAAACAGAGAGAAGGGTGATGTCCACACTGCGACGACCTGAAGTCAACATAAACTCCTCATTTCGCTTACGATAGGTATCTGCACTTCGTCTTCCGGATAGTGGGACTGATTGACTCGTTGAGCCATAAAGCTGATGACACAGCTCATCAAAGGAGTCTCTGCGAAAAGTTCTCTTGTGGAAAGAACCGTCTCCCGTCATGCCTCCCTCGCCTTGCTCTGTCTGCTGGTTCCGCCGCTGAGCGTGGGCCTCTTGGGATTGGTAAGACCGTTGTGCTTTTGACGGATGAGTGTGAGTGGCACTGTCAGTGAGAATTGCCGTGTCTTTGATGGCGTGGTCGTGCTGCGTGCTGGGGTTGATTGGAGGCTGCACCACTATCACCTGGTCTTCTACAGCGTCCAGCTCCGTGCGACCGGACACGTCCCCCACACAGCACAGTAAGGGAATGGCAGCGCAAATGGCCCCGAACAAACACCAGTTCATCCATGTTGTGCCTGCAACGGGCAACACAAGCGTCAAAACGCAGACCACCTACTTCTGTGCAACAAGCACCCAAGAGACTTCAAATTAAAAGGCAACATAAAATTCGAGCTAAACAAAATGTGTTACCAGAGCTCTGATTCAAGTTAACCCTCCGCTAACAAAATGTGTTACCAAAGCTCTGATTCAAGTTAACCCTCCGCTAACAAAATGTGTTACCAAAGCTCTGATTCAAGTTAACCCTCCGCTAACAAAATGTGTTACCAGAGCTCTGATTCAAGTTAACCCTCCGCTAACAAAATGTTCTGACAGTTGACTTTTTGTGGTCTTTGTGGTATTTCTACCTTGCATGATAAAATTGAGAATGGGTCTAACCTGCTACATAAGAGCCAGCACAGGCCTCCCCGACAAAAACGTACATAAACGCCCTACCCACATCAGACGTCGTGCATCCTCTGTCTACTTGTGTCCAAACAAGGTGAGAAGTGCGCGACGTAACGTACCTATATTGGGGATCTCCTGCACGCTGGTGAATGCGATGCCGGCCAGTACGAACAGCATCTGCAGGAAGCAGGAGGACACCCCTTCCCCCGCCGGGTAGGCCGCCTCGCACACTAGCTCGTACACAAGTGGAGACACCCCGTCAAGAAACACCCCACTCAGAATGATGGCAGCATATATACTCACTGCAACACATGACAACATTCTACATTGTAATTGTCCAGAAACGACCCCATCATAACGATTGCTGTGCAGATACTCAATGCAGGATGACAAAATAATGATTACAGCTATTCTAAGTATTATTTGTTTGATGGCTTCTGTCTGTTTCACAGCCTGCCAAGCCAAGGCAACTTTTACTCGAGAAGCACCACACTGCAAAACAATGATAATAATTACAACTACACAGGTTAAAATATGTCACTCAAAGCTTAAAGGCATGTCCAGAAATCTTCACCTGTAATATTCATTCAAACAAAGAAACGAATGTTTGATAGTATCCTCCTCTCTAACAGAAGTTTGATACACATAATTACGGGCACAACACCAAAATGAACACCAAATTCAAACACGATCATAAAAATCGACCATTTCAAACAACAAACAAATACACACAAAAAAGAAAAAGGTTTGCACTGACCCAAGTCAAACGGCAAAATATTGATGTAGATGAGGATGAACCAGAGAACAAAGATGGCGGATACCACATAGGCGAGGATCAGAAACAGACGAATCTGACGGAAGAAGATGTCGGCAAGCCTGAAACACAGCATACTTGTTATGAGCACCATGCGTCACTCTGACATCTATCCAAGACAAAGGTGCAAGTCTGATCAACTCAAACTCATCTGAACACATAACATGATAAATCACTGTTGTGTACACTTTGACATGACAATATATTTTGTGCACACATTTTTTCAAAATTCGAACACTTACGCCGCAAAGGAACAATGTTCAAAACATTTAAAACGACATTATTTAAATTTGACGTTGAACACAAGAGTTTTAAGCACGTCTTAGCAGTTGAAGAATGTGTGCATTCATTTGACACCTAGGAGCACTTCAAACAGAATCATTGGACACAACTGTCGCAAGAGAACTGCTTCAAACAACAACCACAACATCAAAAAAGAAAAGAAATTGATTGCCTCTTTAAAAAAGAAGTAGAACCGGAGGACAAACAAGAAGATCCAAAGCCAAACACAGTACGCCATTGATGCATATGATTGAGAGTCATGATATAAGCTCCATACCTGCAAATAGCCAGGCCTGCAATACAGCCCGCCATCACACAGTAAAACCCCAGCCAGCCTGCCTCCTCCTGCACACACACAGTCAGTCACTGCAGGATTTTTCTCCATTGCAACTTTTGTTTAATTCACAGGTTGTTATGTTCCAAAACATATGCATATTGACTATACACAAGGAAGGAAAGACACGATCGACTCTCTCTCTCTCTCTCTCTCTCTCTCTCTCTCTCTCTCTCTCTCTCTCTCTCTCTCTCTCTCTCTCTCTCTCTCTCTCTCTCTCTCTCTCTCTCTCTCTCTCTCTCTCTCTCTCTCTCTCTCTCTCTCTCTCTCCAATGTCTTCTTTACCTGTGAGATGTCAATGTAGCTAAGGATGACGTCTAGCACCACGTCCCAGACTTCAAAGACACCCAGAGACATGCAGAATGCTATGGAGATCAACCAGAATTGTTTGTTCCTGTTACACACACAAACACATTAAACAACAATCATAACACATTTTATTGAAATTCATCCAGTGCTTCAAATACAACCAGTGGTACGCAGATTGCCATGAAAATCAATCAATCAATCAATATGAGGCTTATATCGCGCGTATTCCGTGGGTAAGCTACAGTTCTAAGCGCAGGGATTTATTTTTTATGTTTTTTTAAATATTTTTTATGCGATTTATTTATGCCGTGTGAGATGGAATTTTTTTACACAATACATCACGCATTCACATCGGCCAGCAGATCGCAGCCATTTCGGCGCATATCCTACTTTTCACGGCCTATTATTCCAAGTCACACGGGTATTTTGGTGGACATTATTATCTATGCCCATACAATTTTGCCAGGAAAGACCCTTTTGTCAATCGTGGGATCTTTAACGTGCACACCCCAATGTTGTGTACACGAAGGGACCTCGGTTTTTCGTCTCATCCAAAAGACTAGCACTTGAACCCACCACCAAAACAACTTAAGATATTAAGAAGTTGAATACACAAACGAATGTATTAAGATCTCAAGGCTTCAAAGACAACCAGAGATTGCACGATGAAGAGATCAACCAGTTCTCTTAATTGCTACAATACAATTGTACATATATCTCAACGATTTTCAATAACGTGAGCCAGACTAATGAAATACACGTTTGAGAAGACATGTATGAAGGAATGACAGGTATCTTCCAGAATCTACCCTTGTTCCCCTCGTTGACAGGGTTCCATTAACAGTGTAATAGTCAACAGGGAGGGAGAGAGAGAGAGAGAGAGAGAGAGAGAGAGAGAGAGAGAGAGAGAGAGAGAGAGAGAGAGAGAGAGAGAGAGAGAGAGAGAGAGAGAGAGAGAGAGAGAGAGAGAGATGATGATGATGGAACTTTATTTTTCAAGGATAGAGGTTTAAGGCGACGCCTTTTCTTACAACCGGTCCTTACTTCTAATACAAATGTCTAATAAATGATAAACAAGTAAAGCAACATGACAAATAAACAAAGTAAACGAACGAACCAGCAAACAATCGACAAGTAAGCAAACAAGCAAATAAACATAAACAACAAAATGACAAAGTAAGCAACATACAAATCGAAAGCGAAACATGCAACATGTTAATTGAGGTTACACATGTAAAGTGATCGACGATACAATTCACACGATACCAACGTTTACACTAATGCTGACAATGATTATAATAATAATAATAATAATAATAATGGACATTTGCTATAGCGCATAATCATGTAGGCCTATATGCTCAATGCGCTTTACAATAACTAGAATTAACATAACTAATAATAAAACCATACACAATGAACAAGACCCACAATCTACATAACATAGCATACTCAGCATACTCCATGCAAGCAAACACATAGAGAATACTACATGGCTTGCTGTGTCGTACCAGATTTACACGAGTTGTTTTTTTAAATATTGAACTGCGAGCGAAAGCGAGCTGTTCACTATTTGAAAAAGCAACGAGTGTAAATCTGGTACGACACAGCAAGCCATGTAGTATTCTGTTTATCCTACATACTGTACTTACGTGTATTTTACTGAAAATGTCTTGCAGACGAGGCAGCTAAACTTGAAGACGCTTGTTTTGGGAACCTCGATCTCTTCTAAAGCCTCGTGCAATCTATTACGTCAAAGCAAAGAAACGTCACTCTGAAAGTGTGGCGTGACGTGTTAGTTCTAAAGATTCATAGAGGGTAATTAGCGAGCGCAATTTTTGTTTCTATAATGACGTTTGTCTCGGTGACTTTGGCATCATAAGCAGTGGAAAAACAGGTCCCTGCCAGACTTGCTTGACATGACCTCATTTACATGATATACACACGTGTGATTTGAATGATTATTATCTCACGGGTGTCTCTCTCACGTATGTAGGATAAAAAAGCTTAACACACTCCAAGCACGCAAGACCAAGCAAACAGGGTAAAGACAAAACAAAGTCATACAAGCAAAACCATACAAGCAAACTTAATACCGAACTCCATGCAAACAATACTCAAAACTCAAAAGAAATGGTGTAAATGATGATGATGAAGATGAAGATGAAGATGAAGATGATGATGATGATGACGTTGATGATGATGATGGAAAATCGCAACATATACTGTTCAAAAAAAGAAACGCATAGCTTGTAATATTTGGTTAATTTAGTTATATGGCTACAAGGATATCCACCAAACTGCAGAAAATGTTTATCTGGTCGTCGACCTTTCGTCCATTGCCACAAGTGAGCTCTGCACGTGACGCATGCGTTATCAGTGGCTACAATGTCAAAATTGCTTATTTGGCATGACCACTCGTCATGCTTCAGTGTAATCTCGTGAAACTCGGGTAATATTGAGCTCTCACCATGTCTTCCAAAACCCATAAAAGCGGATTGTTCGCCACAAAGAAATCAGACGACAATTCAGCGACGAAAGATGGCCCGATTGAGCAGAGAAGACCGCCAAATTGCATTGGGTCGTTTACAAGCAGGCCAAAGTCAAAATGCAATCGCCAGGCACTTCCACGTGTCCCAGAGCACCATCAGTAGACTGTGGGTCAGGTTTCAAGCCACTGGCTCCGTTGCTGACTTGCCACGAGCGGGAAGACCAAGGCCGACAACTGCTGCTCACGACCGCTTCATACGGCTCCGCCACCTCCGGAATCGTTTCCTGTCGGCCTCATCTTCTGTCCAGGCTCTCGGGCCACACCGATTATCGGACCAGACCGTGCGGAACCGCCTGCATGAAGCTGGTTTGAGAGCTCGCAGACCTCACAGAGGAGCTGTCCTCACCCGCCGCCATCGCCAGAACCGAGTGCAGTGGGGCAACCAGCACCTTCGCTGGACCGTCCGGAATCACTGGAGACACGTGTGGTTCAGCGACGAGTCCTACTTCCTGCTCCAGCGACATGATGGTCGGAGGAGGGTCTACCGGAGAGTAAACGAACGTTACGCGCCCAACTGTGTGGATGAGGCACCCGTTCATGGTGGTGGAGGCGTCATGGTGTGGGGGGCGATCAATACCGCTGGAAGGAGCACCCTGGTGCACGTCCAAGGGCGCATAACTGCCCAGCAATACGTGGAGGAAATTCTGCGCCCACACGCCCTTCCTCTTCTGGCTGACCAGGATGCCATATTCCAGCAGGACAACGCTCGCCCGCACACAGCACGACTCACCACCCAGTTCCTCACCGACCACCATGTCCAGGTGCTTCCCTGGCCATCCATGTCGCCAGACATGAACCCGATAGAACACCTCTGGGATGAATTGGACAGACGTGTGCGCAGGCGAGAAGCGCCGGCAAATCACCGCGATCTATTGCAGGCACTTCAGGAGGAGTGGGACACCATCCCACAGCAAGATATCCGGCATCTGATCCAGTCCATGCCCAGAATGTGCCGGGCAGTTGTTGCTGCTCAAGGCAGTCACACCCCCTACTGACTTGACAGCCTCGGCACCCAATCGTATTGATTGACTGATTGATTTGAAGATGCAAATGAACTGTGTGTGCATTCAACTGTGTCCATACCAAATTTCAAACAAATAATCTAAATATTGGATTTTCTGTTAATTTTTTCGACAAATAAAACAAATTTGGCAAGTAGCAACTATGCGTTTCTTTTTTTGAACAGTATAAATTCCACATAATGCATGTATATAATAAAGAACATATTTGTGTAATTCATAAAGCTTTGCCAATTGTTGACAGCTACTTGCACGTGTTAAGACTAGTATAGCCATCTAGGTAGACATAAAATGATTAAGCAGAGCTTGCTTAAAACTCTTTAGTGAGGTTAATGATCTTATTACAGACGGAATGGAGTTCCACACCATAGCGCCAGAGAAGGCTTGACTAGTTTTGAACAAATCAATCCTGGGTATTGGTGGTAGAAAATTGATAGACCCGTACCTTTCGATGACTCTGTGAAATAGGTCCTGAAGAGAGAGAGAGAGAGAGAGAGAGAGAGAGAGAGAGAGAGAGAGAGAGAGAGAGAGAGAGAAATAGACACACAGCCAGCCAGCCAGACAGTCACACAAACGTAAAGAGACATAGAAACAGAAAGACATACAGAGACAGACAGACAAAGACAAGGAGACAGACACGAAGACAGAGAAGAAAGACAGAGAGAGGGCCCGGAGAGCGAATGGAGATGCCTCCTCACCTGACGAGCATCTTGAGTCCTGCCTTGAACTCCTCTCGCTCCATGGCAGCGGAGATGCTGGGGGGCTGAGGAGGCTTGTCCGGAAAGTAGGCCAACACCAAGAGGAACACCAAACAGGACCCTCCCGCCTCTGTTCACAGTCACACATGTATCAACATTTAGAATAGGAAATGGCCAAAAAGGAGGGAAGAGGGTTTACAAGTCTTACAATTAGAAAAAAATGTCAATGTGAAAACAGGCAATGTTTCATACATGACAATGGCGCTGATCACTGCTTCACGCTGAATGAAACTTGTCCAACTGTTCAGACCTGTTGAGCTGGGGCTACAAAGAAGGAAGGATCTCTGGTGTAGATCAGAACAGAAGGTTAATGTGTCATTGTGCACGTTGTCAACACACTCTGTGAGCAGAAAGCCATTTTGATCCATCTGGATCTATCTTCGAACATATCAAAGAATTGCGATGGCCCTAGGGCACCCCAACATTCTCCAACAGTCTCCCCTTCCATTGACCTTGCCCGTGCCACCACTACCACCAACCCCTTTGGCGACCATTAGCTGCCTTCTGCCATTTTTCCAATCACTCTGTCAAACACCAAAAGCGAAGCCTTCCCCCAATTCTGTCTGCGGCATTAACATTTCTTTAAAAAAAAATAAAGAGGAAATACTGTATGTACCCAAAAAACATGAGTTTGCTATTGTGACTGCTCAATGTTCTCCTAAGCGTGTTGTTGTTGTTGTTGTTGTGTGGTTTGTTTGTTTGTTCTGTCTGTTCGTTTGTTTTTCTTGGGTTCAAATTAATGAAAGAGGTTCTTGGACTTTTGGTCAGGTAACGATAACCAGCGTTTTGGTTGCTTGCTTGTTAAAATTAATGGTCGTCAGACGAAATGTCCACACATTCTTCCTCATCACGAGACTACACATTTACATTCCAGGGTACCAGGTCAACTAATGTTTTTGATATCTTCTCATGATAATCGACATACATAACTGATGACCTTAACCTACCTACTTTTTTGTTGACAATAAAGCGGAGCTATGTAGTGCTAGTCCCAGTTCAGATTGCACGATCAAAATGTGCATGCAGCATATTTCTTTGTGCCTACAGTAGCAATCTAGGCTGCCGAATGATATCACATGGCTGAAGCCGACATATCCAACCTATGATGTCATTCTCCTGTCTGTACATCGAACGTTATCACCCAACTAAAACGTCCCAAAGGATTAAAGATACATTCCTTCACATGCACACGATCATGTTTATCACCACAGACCTGACCAGGCTTACATGGCATAAAAGCATTCTTCCGCTTGTGAAGATGCCCAACACCTACCCACTGCTGTCTTTCTGTGGTCAGCACGATCGTTTTCTTCTTCTTCTTTGTTGTTCTTGTTGTTTCATGTATGTTGCTGTTGCCGTTGGTTGAATTAACTGACAGCTATCTCATCATGCAAGACTGATTCAAGAACAATGTCCTGCTGTGCATATAGCAAGCAGAAAGGCTGTTGATTGTGAGTATGTGTCCAAGTGGAGTGATGCTCTTGTTCCACGTACCCTGCACGGAGCTGTGCCACCATGTACCCTGCACGGAGCTGTGCCACCATGTACCCTGCACGGAGCTGTGCCACCATGTACCCTGCACGGAGCTGTGCCACCATGTACCCTGCACGGAGCTGTGCCACCATGTACCCTGCACGGAGCTGTGCCACCATGTACCCTGCACGGAGCTGTGCCACCCAGCTGTTTACTTAAAGCTCAGTGGTCTGAGGTCACCACAAATCATTGAGCTCTAAATAAACAGAGAACCGAGTCTCTTGCCTGATGGTTTACTCGGGAAGGAAGGTGTCTTTAAGCCTTGCATGACACATTGATAACTCTTGATAACACTTGATAACCCTGCTTCAAGCTACAACACCTCGTGCTAGACTCAATAGTACAAGACATGCATCCTAGCCAGTACACCTTGGGCGGTATGCAGGGGTCGAGTTCAGAAACTTTATACTCGCGGGGCCACGTGCTACACTGAACGTGACTCTCATCCAAACCGTGGGCTGAAAGGTCGCCTGTACTGGTGTTATCTATCATCCCGCTATATAGGCAGCCGTACGCCCTCTTTGGACGATGACAATAAGGTCAACTGCCACAGCAGCAAAGAACAAGTCGCGTAAGGCGAAAATACAACATTTAGTCAAGTAGCTGTCGAACTCACAGAATGAAACGGAACGCAATGCCATTTTTCAGCAAGACCGTATACTCGTAGCATCGTCAGTCCACCGCTCATGGCAAAGGCAGTGAAATTGACAAGAAGAGCGGTTTAGTAGTTGCGCTGAGAAGGATAGCACGCTTTTCTGTACCTCTCTTCGTTTTAACTTCCTGAGCGTGTTTTTAATCCAAACATATCATATCTATATGTTTTTGGAATCAGGAACCGACAGGGAATAAGATGAAAGTGTTTTTAAATTGATTTCGACAATTTAATTTTGATAATAATTTTTATATTTTTAATTTTCAGAGCTTGTTTTTAATCTAAATATAACATATTTATATGTTTTTGGAATCAGAAAATGATGGAGAATAAGATGAACGTAAATTTGGATCGTTTTATAAAAAAATTTTTTTTTTACAATTTTCAGATTTTTAATGACCAAAGTCATTAATTAATTTTTAAGCCACCAAGCTGAAATGCAATACCGAAGTCCGGGCTTCGTCGAAGACTACTTGACGAAAATTTCAACCAATTTGGTTGAAAAATGAGAGCGTGACAGTGCCGCCTCAACTTTCACGAAAAGCCGGATATGACGTCATCAAAGACATTTATCAAAAAAACGAAAAAAACGTTCGGGGATATCAATCCCAGGAACTCTCATGGAAAATGTCATAAAGATCAGTCCAGTAGTTTGGTCTGAATCGCTCTACACACACACGCACGCACGCACGCACGCACACACACACACACACACACACACACACACACACACACACACACACATACACCACGACCCTCGTCTCGATTCCCCCCTCGATGTTAAAACATTTAGTCATAACTTGACTAAATGTAAAAACAAGTCGCGTAAGGCGAAAATACAACATTTAGTCAAGCTGTCGAACTCACAGAATGAAACTGAACGCAATGCATTTTTACAGCAAGAGCGTATACTCGTTCTTTCTTTATTTATTTGGTGTTTAACGTCGTTTTCAACCACGAAGGTTATATCGTGACGGGGAAAGAGGGGGAGATGGGATAGAGCCACTTGTTAATTGTTTCTTGTTCACAAAACCACTAATAAAAAAATTGCTCCAGGGGCTTGCAACGTAGTACTATATATGACCTTACTGGGAGAATGCAAGTTTCCAGTACAAAGGACTTAACATTTCTTACATACTGCTTTACTAAAATCTTTACTAACATTGACTATATAAGAAACACTTAACAAGGGTAAAAGGAGAAACAGAATCCGTTAGTCGCCTCTTACGACATGCTGGGGAGCATCGGGTAAATTCTTCCCCCTAACCGTATACTCGTAGCATCGTCAGTCCACGGCTCGATGCAAAGGCAGTGACATTGACAAGAAGAGCGGGGTAGTAGTTGCGCTGAGAAGGATAGCACGCTTTTCTTTATCTCTATTCTTTTTAACTTTTTGAGCGTGTTTTTAATCCAAACATATCATATCTATATGTTTTTGGAATCAGGAACCCACAAGGAATAAGATGAAATTGTTTTTAAATCGATTTCGGAAATTTTATTTTGATCATAATTTTTATATTTTTAATTTTCAGAGCTTGTTTTTATCCAAATATAACATATTTATATGTTTTTGGAATCAGAAAATGACGAAGAATAAGATAAAATTGTTTTTGGATCGTTTAATAATAAAAAAATTATTTTAATTACAAGTTTCCGATTTTTAATGACCAAACTCACTCATTAGTTTTTAAGCCACCAAGCTGAAATACAATACCGAAGTCCGGCCTTCGTCGAAGATTGCTTTGCCAAAATTTCAATCAATTTGATTTAAAAATGAGTGTGTGACAGTGCCGCCTCAACTTTTACAAAAAGCCGGATATGACGTCATCAAAGATATTTATCGAAAAAAGGAAAAAAAAACGTCCGGGGATATCATTCCCAGGAACTCTGTCAAATTTCATAAAGATCGGTCCAGTAGTTTAGTCTGAATCGCTCTACACACACACACGCACAGACAGACAGACAGACAGACAGACAGACAGACAGACACACACACACACACACACACACACACACACACACACACACACATACACCACGACCCTCGTCTCGATTCCCCCTCTATGTTAAAACATTTAGTCAAAACTTGACTAAATGTAAAAAGCCAAACAAAGGGGACAAACGAAATAAAAGTACAATAAGGAATTAAAGAATCAAGAAAACAACGAAATCTACAAACAAAGTAAACAGACTCACGGTAGTAAAGGTAGCTCTTTATTCCGTTCATTTGAACTGTGTAGTCAGTTGTTACTGGCGAGAAAGACAACAAAACATACTTTACTTCTGAAACTAAAAAAGCAACCAACAGCAAAGAAAATCAGACAGCTTACATAAAACATATACAAATTTTAAAATCAAAACAAATAAAAACAACCACCATAAAAATCGAAAACAGTACAAAAATAAAAGATACCCAACAAAAGCCAAAAAGCTTGGAATTAAGGCATA
Source organism: Littorina saxatilis (assembly GCF_037325665.1). Classification (NCBI taxonomy): domain Eukaryota; kingdom Metazoa; phylum Mollusca; class Gastropoda; order Littorinimorpha; family Littorinidae; genus Littorina; species Littorina saxatilis. The sequence goes on from NC_090258.1 coordinate 36,089,829, forward strand.
TGCTTGTATATGTATACCAATACATTTGACTAAGATAAGAGTCGGCTCTCACTGTATTTCATCTTTTGTTGCTGTTACTTTCCTAATCCCATAACGTAAACAGCCTACATTGAGTATTTCCACTTCAAGTCAGTGCAAATAAAGATCATGTTGCGTGAACATGTTGAGGTCTTTTGCACTTGTTATGTTTTTGAACTCAAGGCGAGGAAAAGACCCACTTAGATATCACACAGGTCGGTCATTACCGTGCAGGTGAGCGACAAACAGCGATACAAAGAGAAACTAGTTGTTTCGAGAAGATGATGTTTACCTGTACTGTTATCGTCATAGGATACCTGTCGCAGGTACTTTTCCGCGACTGATAGATTTCTGCAAAACAAAAGCACGCACCTAGGAATGTACACACAGACTCGGACACAGGCGGACAGGCAGATATACAGACAGATAGACATGTAAGCACGCATGCGACACATGCATATGTTCATACACAGAGACGGATATAAACAGACACAGACCTAGACACACGTACGCACGCAAGCTCGTACACCCCCCCCCCCCCCCCACACACACACACACACACACGTACACGCACTCTATCATGCACACACACATACACACACACACGCACACACACACACACTCAATCATGCATGCACACAGACTGACAGACAGACAGACAGACAAACACACACACAAACACACGCATACACACACACACACACACGCACACAAACACACTCACTCAATCATGCATGTACACAAACAGACACACACTTAATCTCTACCACAGCAGGCAGAGGCGCTAGCTATATCGGCTTCCAGTTACACTGTAAATAACTGGATCAGTGACCATGTGATCTTCCGTCAGTAATTAACTAAGGTGTATTATTATCTGTCACAGCAGACTATAATCAATGTGTGGACCAAATTATATTACAAAACAAAACAAACAAAAAAGCTTACTTTAGCTCCGGAAACAGGTCAAATAAATACAACGCAATGTGCTAAGTCTGCATAGTACTCACCCTCCATCAGGCAGGGTAGTGTTAGGGTTTGGTTCATCGGCAGGACTAGGAACGATCTGTGGGCCTGTAGATCACACACGTCAGTCTTCATAACAAGACAAAGTGCAGGTGAAACTGTACAGTCAACAGCAATGTACAGACTGATGCCCACTGAGAACACAACTTCTTGTAAATACTCATAGATTCTTTCAGGATTTTACGAGGGCTATAAAGATTTGAAAATTGGTGCTACTTACGCGTGGTTTTTTACAGAAGATCATTTTGAAACTCATAATAGAATAATCTAGGCTTTTGCGTGGCATAAGAGCACCCCGGCTTCCACGTTGACGTTCACTCAACATCCACAGCCTTACTGTTAAATGGGAAATCTTGTGCAGTCAATTTCGTCACTGCACGTGCCACCTTTGTCAATCTAAAAATGTACCTCGCCAGCATCTTGCAAGCGAGTTTCATCGAAGACTTTTAGATAAGTTCATTATTCGTATCCTAAGTGATAAATCTGTATTGAGGAGGGTTTTGGCATTCGCGTGCCTTTTCTACCAGGTAGCCATTGCCCGGAGAAGGACTCATCCAAATAACTTCCATAAATGTGTCGTTCCTGATATTGGAACTTGGATAGATTCCGTATCTAGGGATATAATCTGAATTCCGATCCCAACTGGATGAAATGGGACTTTTTGGTCATAACTTGAAAATACTGTTTCTAATTTCAGCCGTTATACAGATTGGAATTCCAGTCAGTGTATCTAAAGTGCACTTGGTAAACTCAAATTTCTACTTTATATCTAGCCTTATCATCAAATCCATAAATCAGCTGGATAAGATTAGATTTCCGATCTCATCTAAAAACTTGTTAAACAAGAATAGTGGTCCATGAGTTAGACAGGAACAGGGGCATTAACTCAAGCCCAATCTGCCCGAACCCGTTGTTGCCTTGGGCCAAGAAAGAAAAAATACAATGTTCCCAATTCCTTGACCGACCCCATGTTTGCTCCTGATCCTACAACCTTTGTTTGTCCCTTCAAAAATATTAATTAAAAACGTCAAATCTCGGTTAACTCGACATAAAATGGAAATGTACTCTTCTCCAACATCCAGAGGACACACGCACTCACACGATGTTCGGTCAATAAAAGCATCATGCGCCCTTGTAAACAATAAAAACAAATTCTTTAAAAAAAAAAAAATTGAACGACCCACCGAACTTGATTCTATTGGCTTTGCCATTGAGAAAAAACATTTGTGTGTTGGCCTTACCTACGACGAAGGCGAGGGCACTGCCCAGGTATCCTATGAAGGTGGAGATGGCGGTGGAGGTGGCCCGCTGGTTGGTGGGGAACCACAGGTTGGAGAAGAGTGCCCCGCCCCCCTGGGCCACCGGGCCAGCCATGCCGTTGAAAAACTGACCAGCGTATATACACCTGCACAGTAAGCAGTGAGAGTAAGGGGGGAGAACTGGAGATGTTCTTGAACTCAGGAGGCAGATTGGTAAGGAGGGAGGCAGACAGAGAGACAGACAAACATCAAGACAGCAGGACACACACACACACACAGAAACAGACACACATACACACAGACACACAGAAACACAGACACACATACACACATACACACAGACACACAGACTAACACAGACACACATCCACACACTCACATACTCTAATACACACACGTACTTATACGTACGCACGCACGCACACACACACACACATGCACACACACACGGCACACACCTTCACACACACACACACACACACACACACACACACGGCACACACCTTCACACACACACACACACACACACACACAGTGCAAATATACCTTTGGAGGTACATGTATTCATATTCTCTCTCTTCCCCCTTCAAACTCACTCCTAAGCACTCACCCATTCACTCCCTCCCATCCAGCAGATAATGATATTCTAACTCTGAATCACTTGAAGTTAATTGACAGAAGAAGACTCACCAAGTAAAGTAGGATGTAGGCACGAAGTGAATGAGACAGCGTAGCCCAGCACCAACCGTCATGAAGAGACACGTCAGCAGCACAGAAATACGTAGCCCTGTCACATAAAAACATCACTGACGTCATTCGGGATTCAACATCTGAACTTTAGCCTACATGGTGTTGAACGAGTGATCACAAAGTAGGCTACAGCAGTCCCTCTCATGAACGGACACCCTTGGGCCATAGCAAAACTGTCCGTACATTGCAGGTGTCCGGTCACGGGAGGGGTGACCACACCACCCCCTCCCCCATACACTCACACAGAGACACACAAACAACAGGATTGAGTCTATGCTAATCACTTCTTGTGGCTACTAAACAATAACGATAAACTCCTAATACTTCTTTTAAACGTTCTGTAAAAATGATTTGTATGAAAAGTGTTGAAAAGAAGAGATAAAATAAATCCTCAAGGCAGTGAACACACTCACCATGCACTGACATACGAAAGCAGCCACACAAACACAGCACAGAGGAGCATGTGCAGATGCTTTGCAAGAATAAGCTTGAAAACCAGTTTGAATAAATAGCAGCAGATAGAGCTGCATGTCATAATCATGTAATTTATTTTCTTCTTGTCTGGCTTTATTGACTGCATGTCGATCATGTGGCATGGCAGTGACTTTTCACTCTTCAGTCGGAAATACACTGTACATAACACAGCTCCCACTCTCCCTCACTAATGCCTACCCCAAGCGTGACAACTGATGCTTGGAAACTGTGTGGAAGAGTACACCTGTATTTCTCTCCAATGCTCTTCCTGCTGACATGCAGTGACACCGGACATCCCACAGAGTTAAGCCAGCTACCCCTCCACCCCCCTTCTCTCTCACTCCCTCCAGCCATGTACTGTTTGGGGCTGTGGCCAGAGAGGCCAGCTGCACTGTTCACTCAGAGCAAAACCATTTGACTGTGTCGTAACTTTTGACAAAGCAAGACAACTGAAGGGTTCACAGATTAGGCAACCGACTCACTGGTCAAGGCTGAGGGGAAACAAGAGTATCTTGTCAATGAAAGAGGTTAGAACTGTGGCCGGTTTTTCACTCTCTTTTGCTCAGGACCTTCATCGACTGTGGTTTCTGTTGTTTACGTCCAACAGACAAGATTAAAGAGCACAGTGCAGTTTCATGTTGGCATCTTCGCATGTACTCCATTCCTGACCCCCCCCTCCTGATGGGTACACGAACACTCAAGTTATCAGTGACTGTCATCACGCCTTTGTACGAAGAGTATCGATTTTGTTGTGGTGAAAATTTGACGATGGTCTGTCCGTACATTGGAGGTATGACCTACTGTTGGGGCCGAAAATGATTGAGTGTCCGCTCCACGTTTTGCAGGTGTCCGTTTAAGGGGGGGGCAAATATAGAAGGAAAACACTCCGTGCCGAGCAAATGTGTCCGTACATGTCAGGTGTCCGCTCACGCCGGGGGCCGTACATTGCAGGGACTGCTGTACCTTCAAAACAGCAAAAGGTCAAAGTAGTCCATCTTTTTCAAAATGTAAAGAAAGAGATAAAGAAATAAAGAAACACAAGTGCGACAGAGACAAAAAGACTGTGGAAGACACAGAGCTAGGTCCCAGATCCCAGATAGCTTTTCGCGTGCAGTCACTTTTCCCAAGTAGGACAAGGGGGGAATAGAGTTTGTGGAAAAATCAGCCAATAGTGTTACCCTCAAAAAGCTGTATGTGCAAGTGCCCAGTCCAGATAAAGAGGGACTCGTACATCCTGTGCAAACACTGCTTAAGAAACTGTAAAAACAATAGAAAACGGCCCCGCACCCCCAACAAAAAGACAAGTCGCGTAAGGCGAAAATACAATATTTAGTCAAGTAGCTGTCGAACTCACAGAATGAAACTGAACGCAATGCCATTTTTCAGCAAGACCGTATACTCGTAGCATCGTCAGTCCACCGCTCATGGCAAAGGCAGTGAAATTGACAAGAAGAGCGGGGTAGTAGTTGCGCTGGGAAGGATAGCACGCTTTTCTGTACCTCTCTTTGTTTTAACTTTCTGAGCGTGTTTTTAATCCAAACATATCATATCTATATGTTTTTGGAATCAGGAATCGACAAGGAATAAGATGAAAGTGTTTTTAAATTGATTTGGACAATTTAATTTTGATAATAATTTTTATATATTTAATTTTCAGAGCTTGTTTTTAATCCGAATATAACATATTTATATGTTTTTGGAATCAGCAAATGATGGAGAATAAGATAAACGTAAATTTAGATCGTTTTATAAATTTTTATTTTTTTTTTACAATTTTCAGATTTTTAATGACCAAAGTCATTAATTAATTTTTAAGCCACCAAGCTGAAATGCAATACCGAAGTCCGGGCTTCGTCGAAGATTACTTGACCAAAATTTCAACCAATTTGGTTGAAAAATGAGGGCGTGACAGTGCCGCCTCAACTTTCACGAAAAGCCGGATATGACGTCATCAAAGACATTTATCCAAAAAATGAAAAAAACGTTCGGGGATTTCATACCCAGGAACTCTCATGTCAAATTTCATAAAGATCGGTCCAGTAGTTTAGTCTGAATCGCTCTACACACACACAGAGACAGACAGACAGACAGACACACATACACCACGACCCTCGTCTCGATTCCCCCCTCTATGTTAAAGGCATATGTACGCGCTCCCGTGTTTACAAAGTGTAGTTTGCCCATAATCGATGTCAAACGCACCATAAGACCATGTAATGACGATATGTCGCCATGCGCGGACCATATACATGCATTACAGCTTGTTCTAGCCTCTGAAAAAGTGAGGATGTCAACAAAGACGCGGAGTTATTTCCCTTGCGTCAACGTTCCCTCTGTTGGCAAATCTATAAATAGGACGATCTAGATCAAAATAAAAATTCAAATATCTCAATATCTTGCAGGGAACTTAATTTAGCATGTCTCCAGCTGTTGGTAAAGCAATTAGCGTGTATAGTCATCGAGTACATATGGCTTTAAAATATTTAGTCAAAACTTGACTAAATATAAAAAGCATAAAAAAGCAGAATAAAGAAAGCAAAATAAAAAGAAGAAAAAAACTAAAAAGCAAAAATAAAACCAAGTCGCGTAAGGCGAAATAACAACATTTAGTCAAGATGTCGAACTCACAGAATGAAACTGAACGCACTGCATTTTTTCACCAAGACCGCATACTCGGAGTTTCGTCAGTCCACAGCTCGTGGCAATTGCAGTGAAATCGACAAGCCAGAATAGTGCGGTAATGGTCGCGCTGAGTAGGATAACACGCTTTTCTGTATATCTATTCTTTTTAGGTACTGAGTTTGTTTTTAATCCAAACATATCATATCTATATGTTTTTGGAATCAGGGACCGACAAGGAATAAGATGAAATTGTTTCTAAATCGATTTCGGAAATTAATTGTAATCATAATTTTCATATTTTCAATTTTCAGAGCTTGTTTGTAATCCAAATATAACATATGTATATGTTTTTGGAATCAGAAAATGACGAAGAATAAGATGAAATTGTTTTTGGATCGTCAAAACCCCTTCACTGCCACAGTATAACAACATTTTGGTATTGCTGTGTGCCAGGGCAAAATTTTGTTTTCTTCGGTAGGTTCACTAATCTGTTCACTGCTCGATCATTTATTGAGATATCTCTTAGATCTTTGGCATGTGTTTTGCTTATACCCTTGGCTATTATAGGATGACATGATCATTGGACTTTGTTTGTGATTGTAATAGTAAAAATAGATATTATGACCATTTTTGTCAAAAATTACAGTTTCCGGACTTACACACACACACATTGCAGCACGTAAAACCACACAAAACACTGCTAAAACTGGTGTCAAACATCAGGTACTCACATTACAGCCCATAAAAGTATTCTTCTGTGTGGTAATCCATAAATCACTTCTTGTAGAGCTTCCAGAACACTGTATCGCTTGAAAACAGGTCTACGAGTTGAGGTCCGACTTTCGGCCGCCATTGTGAATGCTATAGATCGGTTCTACATTTCTAACACAGTTTTCACCACGTGGTACTAACTTATCCGAACGGTCTATGGGAAAGAACTGTGGTTAGAACCCTTACAAGTACTTGGACAGTGGTTACCTCCCATTTAGTTTTCAGAAATGTCCTGAAATGTTGCTGACGCAAATCCCACGTACTAGGTACGGTTATGGGCGTACGACAAACCGAAAATCACCACGTACCTAGTACGGGGTGGGCAGTGAAGGGGTTTAAAAAAAAATTAATGACAAGTTTCCGATTTTTAATGACCAAATTCATTAATTATATTTTAAGCCACCAAGCTGAAATGCAATACCAAAGTCCGGCCTTCGTCGAAGATTGCTTGGCCAAAATTTCAATCAATTTGATTGAAAAATGAGGGTGTGACAATGCCCTTCAACTTTTACAAAAAGCCGGATATGACGTCATCAAAGACATTTATCGAAAAAATGAAAATAATTCCTGGGATATCATTCCCAGGAACTCTCATGTCAAATTTCATAAAGATCGGTCCAGTAGTTTAGTCTGAATCGCTCCACACACACACACAGACAGACACACACATACACCACGACCCTCGTCTCGATGTTAAAACATTTAGTCAAAACTTGACTAAATGTAAAAAGCAAGCAAACAGACACAAACATGCAAACAAACAAACAAACAAACAAACAGCTAAAAAAAACAACATCGCTTCTCACCTTTGTGGTCCATCAGCCATGACAGCGGGATGCAGAGCAGGGCGAAAGGCACGTTGCCCATCCAGACGCACATGGTGATGTTGGAGTCGTCCCACGACAAGGCGGCCTCTGCTGACTGCGAGATGGGCCCCCACGTGGCCCAGATCAGCGTCTGGAACAGCGCCACCAGCGAGAACAACAGCAGCAAATACCAGCGTCGAGGGTACACGGCGATGACAGTGCTTTCAAGGCCTAGCAAGGGGGTACTCTCTTCTTCGTCGATGCCGTTGGGAGAGGGGTGGATGAGACTGGCGCGGGAGGTGGGGCGGGAGGTGACGGACTTTCCTCTGACCGGGTAGTGGTTGTTGAGCACTGGGTACGGTGAATTGGACCTCATGGTTCTTTCCTTTCCTACCACGATTTGTGGACTTGGACAAATCTGAGACGAGGTTTCACTCTAAAGTATATCATAGTTAACGCTGTACTGTCTTCAGGCCCTGAACAATAGGTTTCTTTGGTTAAAAGTTTCCAGTGGAAGCGAGAAATCTCAAGGCACTTTTTTAAATAACGAGTTCTGAGGTACCCGTGCTATGTCATGCAATGTCAGAAACGTGAAAATCACACGATTTTGAAAACCATAAAGTCACAATGAGACATGTGCAATCCAAAACTGCTGTAAATGCCAAGGTATGAAAAAAAAACTCGTGGAAAGATAGCACAACAAATGTTTTGCATAGAAAAGGACCTTAAATACACTTTAAATACGACCAAAATATTGTTTCGATGATAATGTCTTCGAAATGCAATGATCAGCCGCCTGAGACGTTATGTGAGAAAGATGTGGTGGCAGTTTATCCAGACCGCAGCCAACATTAAATGTCTGGTAGTCTTTGTTGATTATCTTGATGAACGTTTATCCAAATCCCAGCTTAGCATACACAGACACCCCAGAGAGTATAGTCTTTGGATAACTTCAGTGAAAGTCTATCCAGACCACAGCCTAGCTTATACAGACTCACCAGCAAGGATAGTAGGACTGGTATTCACTTACTTATTGTGTTGAAAGTTGATCCAGATCAAAACCAACACCGACCACCAAGAAAGGGTAATTGGTGAAAGGATATCCCGATCACAGCTAAGCCAACAGCGAGTTCCCAGGAAGGACGATCATCGGAGTTATAACACTACTAATTATTCTTCTACAGAGGTTTGTGTCGACAGTGTATCTACAGACCACACACTCGCCCACACCAACACCTAAGCGATGGGTATCAAACTGGTAGTCACTGGGTTACTAAAAAAACGTTTCATGCTGAGACCAAGCCTCTCTAACAAGTTCCTGGGTATCATTCCCTGTTCGGAGCTGCGCCTCAGTAGGTTGGCCCTCGTCGACAGTTTGACTGTCCTGGCTATGCTCATCCTCGCCGCCAGGTCGCTGTGCTTATGGGCCGCAAGCCTCACCGCGTGCATCGCCGCTCTTGTTTCACGCGTCGCACGTGCATGTTGTGAAGAAATAGGTCACACACACACACACGCTGTGGTGGACTATTACATGTACTTGAGCTGGAAGATCTGCATTGAGGCTGGTTTACGTCAAGGTCTTGGTGTTGGTGATCATGTACATGTAAAGTTACCTGAAACAAACAAAGTGCATTGCGAGTTAGTAGGTTGCTTTTGGCATACACTTGAGGTCCATGGTCTGGACCACAGAGATATAGAATATTCTGGTTTGCAAAGGTCAGTCTTTAAGACAGACAGACAGACAGACAGACAGACAGACAAGACAGACACACAGACAAACAGACACACAAGCCAAGACAAGCCAAGACAGACAGACAGACAGACAGACAGAGAAAGGCAGATAAATTCAGAGACAGACAGCATATGAATGACAATTCCTCTCTGAGGGCAATATACTGCGGATCCAAGATATTTGTTCATAAATGTCTTGTCTTCCAGAGCCTCTGCTATTTTGTTTGAAGTTTAATTCACGTGAAACAGACGCAAACACGCCCTTCGAGTTCCAAACAGAAGGGCACCTTTGTAAATTCTTTTGTAACAATATAAGCGTTTCAGGGAACGACAACGTCGACGACCACAACAACAACACAAAGACAACAACAACAACAACACAAAGACAACAACAACAACAACAACAACAACAACAACAACACAAAGACAACAACAACAACACAAAGACAACAACAACAACAACAACAACAACAACAACAACAAGTGTCTAGCTATCGAGTGACCCTTTTTCTGTATTGCAGGTTATGTGAAACGTTTCTGGCCTGGAGAATAGCTTGTAAGGCGACAACTCTTTTCCAGTTTACAACAGTGTGTGCATAATTAGGACAAGAATGTAAATAAGACGTCTTCTTGTCAACTTTAGATGGCATGAGTTTCGTGTTTGTGTGTCTTGTATGCAAACGTCAATGAAATATTCACCACTTATGACGAAAGCCAGACCGAGGTGTCAGGTCAGGTTTGCTCACAAAACCTAATGCAAATCGGATATGAAGATCACTTACAAAACGCACTAGCTCAATGTGATTTTCATGGACGGTGTCAACAACCTGCCCTGTGTACGTAAGGGCACGTGGTATTGTGCAGACACAGAAGCTACACCCCCCCCCCCTCTCTCTCTCTCTCTCTCTCTCTCTCTCAGAATCTCTCTCTCTCTCAGAATCTCTCCCTCTCTCTCTCTCTTATATTTCTTCTTGTTTGAGGGCCGGATGAAAAAAAGCATTGCTTATTCTGTCACCCTCGTAAAATAAATTTCAATTCTTCTTCTTCTTCTTCTTCTACGTTCCCGGCCATACATCTAGATGTCCAGTCCAGTGTTGAGTGCAAATCCCGCAGTCAGCCGCAGTGATACCGCTGTCCCCCACAGCTTTTCGCGGAGCTCCACTTCACTCGGCCACGTTTGGCGCCTCAGGGTGTCGAAGGTTGGACAGGCCTGCAGTACGTGCTCTGGTGTCTGGGGGCCTGTGTCACACGGGCATTGATCCGTGTGTGAAATCTTCAGGCGATAGAGGTGGAATTTCAATTCAATTCAATTCAATTCAATTCTCTCTCTCTCTCTCTCTCTCTCTCTCTCTCTCTCTCTCTCTCTCTCTCTCTCTCTCTCTCTCTCTCTCTCTCTCTCTCTCTCTCTCTCTCTCTCTCTCTCTCTCTTCCCTCTCCCAGTAATCTTGAACAACTGAAGGTCAGTAATTTCAGTTTTTTTAGTTTAAAGAAGTTGTTGTGTCCACTGTATTCATAAGTGTCACTTTACGCAATAAGGGCGTTGGTCGTCAACAACAACAAGAACAAGTCGCGTAAGGCGAAATTACTACATTTAGTCAAGCTGTCGAACTCACGGAATGAAACTGAACGCACTGTATTTTTTCACCAAGAGAGTACAGCCGCTTCGTCAATCCCCGCGTGAAGGAAATCGCTCACCTTCCACGTGCAAAACGTAGTGATATTGACACGCCAGATTAGCGCGGTAGCGTATTGTGCTAAGCAGGAAAGCGCGCTTTTCTGTATTCTTGTTAACTTTCGGAGCTTGTTTTGAATACAACCTATCATATCTATATGTTTTTTGGAATCAGGAAATGATAAAGAATAAGATGAAATCATTTTTGGATCGATTTCTTAAATTTTAATCGTAAGACTAATTATTCTTTCTTTCTTTATTTATTTGGTGTTTAACGTCGTTTTCAACCACGAAGGTTATATCGCGACGGCTAATTATTCTATTTTTGTTAATTGCGATCACATTTTAAGAGTAAACATAACATATGTATATATTTTTAGATTTAGAATGTGATGAAGAATACGATGCAATCAATTTTAAATCTGTTTGCGAAAAATTGATTTTAATGACAACTTTAATGAGCAAACTCATCAATTAATTTGTAAGCCTCCAAGCTGAAATGCAATACCAAAGTCCGGCCTTCGTCGAAGATTGCTTGGCCAAAATTTCAATCAATTTGATAAAAAAATGAGAGTGTGACAGTGCCGCCTCAACTTTTACAAAAAGCCGGATATGACGTCATAATAATAATAATGATAATAACGATTACTTATATAGCGCGTAAACCTCGTGGTGACAAGCCCAGAGCGCTTTACACTTACATAATCATAATACAAACAAGGAAAGAGAACTAAATCCGAATAAATGCAAACATGGTCACACAAAGACATTTATCGAAAAAATGAAAAATGCGTCTGGGGATATCATACCCAGGAACTCTCATGTCAAATTTCATGAAGATCGGTCCAGTAGTTTACTCTGAATCGCTCTACACACACACACACATACACCACGACCCTCGTCTCGATTCCCCGTCTTGATGTTAAAACATTTAGTCATTACTTGACTAAATGTAAAAATCGACGGTCCCAGTTCCAATACTGTGCGCGTTAAACAGACAATAGAACACGAGGAAAGATCAGGAATAGAAAGCTCTGGAAAATAAACGAAAGAATCTTCATTGGAGGGCACTAGAAAATAAACAAGAGAGGGTAATTTGCTCTGTATTATTAAGCGCTTTAAACTTTATTCTTGCGGATTAAAAACAACCAACTTGTTTTCGACGATCTAAAACTCAAAAAGAAACACGATCTGATTTCAATATAATAATTATTTAAACACAACAACAACAAAAAGCAAACAAAAAAAAACTGCAAAAAAACGGCCTCGTACGATGATGTTAAAAATAAACGTAGAAAAAAAAACCCGACCTGATTTCTATAGTGTGATATAAACACTCACAAAAAGCCCCATCAAGTTCTGATGAACTGTAGATACACAAATTACAAAACATTTAATAGCCTTACTGCACTTATCTGCTGATGGACCAACAATCAATCCATGGTGGAGACTACAAATAACGAGCACAGAAACATAGATCATTTACACAATCAGCCGCCTAAGTTCACATATATATATGCTCTAAAGTTCACATCTGTTTTGCACAGGTGCATGATGTCACCACTGAATGTTGTAACTGTGTTACGGGTGTGCATGCGTGGCTTGAATACAGTCAAACCCCAATTTTAAGACCTCCACAAACCTGAGAAAAACAGGTCTTAAAAAGGAGGGAGTCTTAAAAAGGGGGTAATTTTATAGAGGTTCTGAACAGAAAGTCCGAGAAAAAAGGTCTTAAAAGGGAGGAAGTTTTAAATTGGGGGGTCTTAAAAGGGGGGGTTCACTGTAGTGGCGCGTGATCAAGTCACGAGGCGGGTAACAGTTGACATGACTGTATGGGGTAGGCGGCAGGTCACTTGTTCAACGTTAGGTATAGGCCATGTAGGCTGTGCACATTTCACACACGCACATCTATATATATAAACGGCTACCAAGGATACCCGGTGTCACGATTTCATCTTTCGCCTGTGTACATGTTTCCCCCTCGACATATACTCAAGACTGAAATGTTGTTTCCTGGTAAAATTAAGAAGTGAAATTATTTATGGACGTAAAGCATGTCAGTTTCTTGCATGTGAAGAAAATTGGTGGTAAAATGTAATAGATTTCACCCCCAAAATCGAATTTTTCGAAAACGTGTACTGGGAGTGGTTACGTCCCTTGAGTAAGAAGGAAAACATTTTAGGATGAATCAAATTTCTAAGTTAAATAAAACAAATTGGTTAGACATATTTGGCCCCATGAATGTAAGGTACACAAGGTCGCTCATCAGTATTATCGAAGGGTGTTTTTTGTTCAGTGTAGAGTTTATACTCGATCAACGAGGCCGAGAAGCGAAATATCAACACGGCGAAAGATGAAAACGTCACACCGGCTCCCATCGAGACACAGCCAAATACCTACCCGTACCCAGTTCATCTTGAACACGCGGCCAGTAAGTACTGTAACTGACCTTGATACGGATCGATCCAAGGGGGGCAATCTCAGTCATCTCAAAGAGGGAAATCCAAACGCAATCCGCTTTGTTCGATTTTATGGGCTTGGACGATAGAGAAAAATAAGAAAAGCAAAAGCTGGAGTAAACCTGGACGAAATTGCTATCAAGAACGCAGATTTGATTTTTTCTGATTTTTTTTTTTTCCGTAAGCGCCATGTTTATCGGAGCAGGAAACTCTTCCAGAGTGAGGCCCCTTTGTTGATGCATGTCAACATCAGATGTGCGAGACGCGAAATTGTGCCGCAAATTCATGGCGCTTACGGCAAAAAAAAAACTCAGAAAAAATCAATTCTGCGTTCTTGATAGCAATTTCGTCCAGGTTTACTCCAGCTTTTGCTTTTCTTATTTTTCTCTATCGTCCAAGCCCATACAATCGAACAAAGCGGATTGCATTTGGATTTCCCTCTTTGAGATGACTGAGATTGCCCCCCTTGGACCGATCCGTATCAAGGTCAGTTACAGTACTGGCCTTGTGTTCAAGATGGTACCCAGTTACACACGGAAATGTGGGAGAGGGGGTGGGGTGTTGGGGGGCGGGATGTCCCGCCAAGACACAATCAAACACCCACACTTATATATATATATATATATATATATACAGAAAAGTTTATCATGCAGAAAAAAAATCCTCTCTCGGCTCACAAACAACTAAATAACTGACAACCCACGTACGCATGCAGATCGTGGGAGCAGAGTTGGAACATCTTATGAAAAAATCATGTGTAATTATGGTTTTGTCGCGAGAACGCTGAGTCAAAAGCTGAAAATAAGTCATTCTTATGGGCTTTCACGCAGAAGCCATTGTTAATTCGGACCTTTCTGATCTGCAGTCTCTAACTTGCGGGCATTGCTTTATACAAGCATCATAAATCAAATTAGGTGCAGAGTTTACAACAGTAATGAAATAAATCAAACCTTTCATCCGCATGCGGATAGGTCAAATGCACACACACAAAGAGAGAGAGAGAGAGAGAGAGAGAGAGAGAGAGAGAGAGAGAGAGAGAGAGAGACAGAGACAGAGACAGAGAGACAGAGAGACAGAGTCTGAGAGATAGAGAGAGTCTGACAGATAGACAGAGAGAGATAGACAGAGCAAGTTAGAGAGAGAGACATATATAGTCACAGAGAGAGAGAGAACTCAGAACGCAGAACTCAGAGAGAGAGAGAGAGAGAGAGAGAGAGAGAGAGAGAGAGAGAGAGAGAGAGAGAGAGAGAGAGAGAGATTGAGACACACAGAGAGACAGACAGACACAGACACAGACACAGAGAGACAGAGACACAGAGAGCGTTAAGTATTATAATACCGAACAAGTAAAGATGGTATAAAGGTAAGTACTACGAACTGTGACGGAGGCACTCACCCTGCATACCCCGCTGTTGCTAACCAATGACGAGATGCGACCGTTGTGATCTAAAAAGCTCTATTCGGATCATCTGCAAGGCTTACCCAAAAGGACTTAATTACTCAATAGTTAACGACCAGTGCAATGGTGTTTACACAATGTGTGATAAGAAACTTTAAGGCTGATACTGTGCCCTGCGTTACGCATACCGTGCCACGACCTTTAAAAGGTACAGTGACACCTGTTTTAAGACCTAATTAAATCTGAGAAATGCAGGTCTTTACAGAAAGAGGGCGTCTTTTAAATGGAGGTAAATTTAGTGACACTATGAAGAAACCCTCTGAGAATATGAGTTCTCGTAATATACAGGGCGTCTAATAACGGAGGGTCTTACATTGAGGTTCCATCGCACCGTGCTCCCCGCAAACGCTGTCATGTCTTCCGCCGCGGACGTGTCGAGGCTATCACGTGGAATAGGACATGTATCCTTCACCTGGACACCCGCTAAACATGAATAGCCTTGCTTCATTCTGTGCAGAATGGTAATTGTTTGCTGAATTAATTCAGCAAGTGCTATCATCTTCCGCCTCCGCACTGGACACTGCTGCCTCAAAGCACACCTAAGGAGGATAGGTGTAGCAGAGTCTGCCACATGTGACTGTGGAGAGGGAGATCAGACTCCAGAACATGTTCTCCAAGCATGTCCCCTCCTCGACCAACTGCGGATCCAGACATGGCCTGACCAAACAGATCTGAGGACCAAAATGTGGGGAGCACTGGAGGACCTGGAAAGAACGTCCATGTTCATGGCATCCTCCAGATTCCGAGTCTGACACAACCGTCGTACGAAGAAGAAGAAGAAGAAGAAGAATTCAGCAAGTTGGCATAGGTAGGTCTATGACTTACGAAATTAATTCAGCTGAAAAAGTTCACAGTGCGCAAGAAGCAACCAGTCTGTTGGTTTTGGTTATGTGTTTAATGATCAATATATACGATACCGATACATGCACAGCCTGGCGGGCACATTACGATTCATCTCTTTAAAGGATGCTCTTGTCCCATGTAAAAGCCTGAACAGATGTGTGGTGGTGAACATGTTTGCTTACACAAGAAGGGATGTATCTTTAAAGGGGCAGTGTCTCTGGGCTAGTCTCATTATTCTTAAAATAAATGTTACTCCCTTTACGAAAAAAGTACTCCCCAATTGCACGAGAAAATTACTCCCCACGACAGGTGAGTTCTGAGTAAACATTTAGTACAAAAATGTTACTCCCCTGTCGAATAAATAACGAATAAATCACTTCACCCTAACACGAGCAATTTTACTTCCCATGCCAGTTGTACGAAATTTGTACTCCCTTGTCCCCTGTTAGTCCTGGTGGGATGCGCGCGAAGGGATAATGCCAATATGTGATCTCGCGCTACATATTGGCATTATCCCTTCGCCCGCATCCCATTTTTGCATACGAGATTTTTACTGGAAATAAAAACAAGAAGAGCAAACGCTCGATCGAGTCACTTTCGCAGTTCTGAATATTATATGAGGCATCAGATGGACAGGAAGAAATTGCTATTCACAACACAATGAGTCACGTTCACATAAAATTTGAGCCCGGTCACTTTTATAGTTTCCGAGAAAAGCCCAACGTTAAGTTGTGTGTTGCCGAACAGAAAAGGCTAGTTATCTCCCTTGTTTTTCTGATAACGTTCGTAAAAGGCTACAGATGTAAATACTTTGATGTAAAGAATAATCCTACAAAGTTTCAATCACATCCGATGAACTTTGTCAAAGATATAAAATGTCTAATTTTTCCTTTGACGCTGCCCTGTGACCTTGAAAAAGGTCAAAGGTCAACGAAACCATCGTTAAAGTGTAGAGGTCATTGGAGGTCACGACTAAACAAAATATGAGCCCGATCGCTTTGATAGTTTCCGAGAAAAGTCCAACGTTAAGGTGGTGTCTACGGACGGCCGGCCGGACGGCCGGCCGGACGGCCGGCCGGACAGACTAACACTGACCGATTACATAGAGTCACTTTTTCTCAAGTGACTCAAAAAAATGGGGAGTAAAAATTTCGTGGAGGGAGTAATTTTTTCGCAACGAAATTTTTACTCCGGAGTAAATTTTTCGTGGAGTAAACATTTCGTGTTACACCGGTATCAATTTCTTCCAGCAGATTGTCTCTTAGTACGCTTCTACTCAAGTAAGGACGCCACGAACTCTGCAAGGTCGTGACATGATGGTGGACCATGGGCCCCTACTAGTATTGTACATAATTCTATTTCATCGCAGCTGTACTTTTGTGCAGTACTGTTTCAAATCATAGACCAAACTTAGAGGGAACTGTCTTCTCATGTTAGCCCCAACAGAGCTGTCTGGACCTGTGCTTGGGACGATAGCGTCTTTGAATGTGTAGACATACCAAAATTCAACGGCCTAGCTACCATCTAATATAGTAAACAAATCCCACTCTGCGCATAACGCACTTAATGTTGGTATGTGTTCAAGTTGAAGGATGATCTTATCTAGCATGGGCACATCTGTGGGATGTATTTCATTGATTACACAAGGACAGTACCTTGTAACGAGCTTATTGTCCGCTTATTCATTTATTCAAGTATCTATTCATCTATTTATTCATCGGTCTATTTTTGTGTGCTTATTGGTTGTGTTTTCTTGAATTACGAAATGTATTTCTTTGTGTTTGTCTTTATCTACTTATCTATCCCTCTATATTCACCTTTGAAGGCGTTTTATTCATTGAAATGTGTCCCTTCAAGTGTCTTCGGCCGGGATTTCAAATTACGTCTGATCTCATCTTTCTCCTTCGCAAGAACTTTCTGACGACAAATTTTATAAGCTTATCAAGCGCCTGTATTGCGAAAAAGGGCGCACACAGCGTTCAGGGCCGGACTACCGGGGGGGTTATGGGGGTTGCGCAACCCCCCCCCCCCCCCTAGCCTAAACATGTACCTTACTTATTTAATTTTTTTTATTATTGTTTATTTTATGCCGTTTCATGCAAGGAGCGACCATTTTCCTATCTCAGAATATGACCTACCCATCAGCTTCAGGGGGCTTCGCCCCCTGATCCCCTCAACGAGGGGGGTTCTAGGGTTTCTGGACCCCCCCCCCCCCCCCCAGCCAAAAATAAAAATATTGAATGAGGTATGCATTTCTTTATTTTACATTGAGTTTCAATTTTTGGGGTATTAATCAGTGACAAAATCTGCTGCCTGAAACTGGTAATGATCATCCTCAGAATGCACCAGATTGCACCATTTTGCATCCTTTTTTTCAAAATTTTCCGGGGGGGCATGCCCCCGGACCCCCCTAGCAAGCTAGGCGCTTCGCGCCGTCGGCTCGGCGCTTCGCGCCTTCACACCCATATCTTCACAATATACTTTTGAAAAAAAACACCCATAAAATGAACTGATCCGCCCCTACCGCCAGGGGGGACATCCCCCTGGCCCACCACTGGCAACCCCCCCCCCCCTCCTCTTCGCCTAGTCCGGCTCTGAGCGTTCACAGCGCAGCCAACACCCCCCCCTCCCCTAACCAACACGCCCCAGCCACTGCCATCTTCCGTTTCTCCTCTCGGGATCCCCTCATGTGACTGTGTCACACTGCAGACAGAGTGTGTTCACACAGGTATGCTATCCAGTGACACAACACCTGTCAGGTCTACACACTTCCTTACTCCAAAGTTATGGCTACTTTAAAGATACATTCCTTCACCTGCAAATAATTGTGTACACCGACAAAGATTTGTTCAGGTTTTTACATGGGACAAGAAAATCCTTCAACTTGGACACATACATACAATCAAACCCTGGATGCTCTCTGTGCACAGTGGACATTTCTTGCTGAATTAATTATGGCAGATTGACATAGGTCACAGTGACGCAATGAATTAATTATGGCAGATTGACATAGGTCACAGTGACGCAATGAATTAATTATGGCAGATTGACATAGGTCACAGTGACGCAATGAATTAATATGGCAGATTGACATAGGTCACAGTGACGCAATGAATTAATTATGGCAGATTGACATAGGTCACAGTGACGCAATGAATTAATTATGGCAGATTGACATAGGTCACAGTGACGCAATGAATTAATATGGCAGATTGACATAGGTCACAGTGACGCAATGAATTAATTATGGCAGATTGACATAGGTCACAGTGACGCAATGAATTCAGAAAAAAGTAAACAAATACATTAATTAAAAAAATCAAATAAAAATGGAAGCAGCTAAGTTGTTGATTTTAGGAGTATTGACCAGGTGTCAAGATGGTCCAAAGTACATAGCCAGGAAGGATTGATCGTGATAATTAACAACGCTAGCTTCACGAGAAGGATGGCATCTTGATGTAAGATCAAAGTCCAATTAAGTCACTACTGTGTGTCTTCACCACTGTTCCTTGAGGCTCTCACATATATTGAAAACAAGCTTACAGCCCACACGATTATACCTTTAGAAAAAACATCTTGAATATCAAAACAATCTTATCAGTATAATTATATGACAGCGTGGAAAGAGTAAATTTAGAACATAGCTCAGTTGCGGTCAACATCGTCAAGTAAAAGACGTGATCATATCACTGTTACGAATACAGATTCCGAATATTCCAGATAATGCTGTCTGTCTGTCTGTCTGTCTGTCTGTCTGTCTGTCTGTCTGTCTGTCTCTGTCTCTGTGTGTGTGTGTGTGTGTGTGTGTGTGTGTGTGTGTGTGTGTGTGTGTGTGTGTGTGTGTGTGTGTATGTATGTGTGTGTGTGTGTGCGTGTGTGTATGTGTGTGTATGTGTGTGTGTGCGTGTGTGTGTGTGTGTATTTATGCGCGTCTCTGTTTGTGCGTGTGCCCGTCTGTCTGCATGTGTCATTGTCTGTCAGTCCGTCGATCTACCTTTGGGCCCAGACTGCTTCACTCTCTCTGCTTCAGCGAGTCACCATGTGAAACTATGAGGCTGGACTTTTGAAACATTACTGTTTGTTCCCTTTATCTTACTGGGTGCCCCTCCGCCCCTCTTCAAACTCTACCTCTCCCCGTCCCACAATCCAATACTGACCGCTTTAAAGCCGATCTACTGAAGCTGTCAGTAAATGAAAATAAATCTATTGCAAGCCAGTTACAACCGCTTCAAAGCGGATATACTGAGAATGTCAGTACACGGAAACAGAAAATAGACCGACGATTATATAACAGTTGACTGTTTCACGGGGAAAGCCACTTCATCATACAATGTAGTTCGTGTCACATACAATGATACATACTCTTAAAATGCAACGCTGTGTGTGTGTGTGTGTGTGTGTTTGTGTGTGTGTGTGTGTGTGTGTGTGTGTGTGTGTGTGGTGTGTGTGTGTGTGTGTGTTTGTGTGTGTGTGTGTTTGTGTGTGTGTGTGTGTGTGTTTGTGTGTGTGTGTGCTTGTTTGTTTGTATTTGACTGAGTGTATGTCTCTATAATTACCTGTCTTTTAGCGTGCGAGTGTGTGTGTCAGTGTGTGTGTCAGTGTGTTTGTGTGTGTGTCTGTGTGTGTGTGTTTGTGTGTGTGTGTGTGCGTCTGTGTGGGTGTTTGTTTGTTTGTATTTGACTGAGTGTATGTCTCTAATTAACTGTCTTATAGCGTGCGAGTGTGTGTGTGTCAGTGTGTGTGTCAGTGTGTGTCAGTGTGTGTGTCAGTGTGTGTGTGTGTGTGTGTGTGTGTGTGTGTGTGTGTGTGTGTGTGTTTGTGTGTGCCTTGTTGTCAATCTGTCTATCTGTCCGTCTGTGCCAATGCCTGAGTCTAGCGGTCTTTAGTCAGTAGCTCAAACTTCCCACACATGTGTGCTGTTTCAGTCAATGTTTGTTTTGTGTCTGTGTGTACATGCCCGTCTAACGGAAACGTCTTTGTTAGAGTTTTGGGAACGGTGACAGGATTTTTTGAACGAGAGAGAGAGAGAGAGAGAGACAGAGAGAGAGAGAGAGAGAGAGAGACAGACAGACAGACAGACACAGAGACAGAGACAGAGAGAGACAGAGAGAGAGACAGAGGGAGACAGAAAGAGACAGAGAGAGAGAGACAGAGACAGAGAGACAGTCACAGCCTGAGAGAGACAAACAGACAGACACAGAGAGACAGACAGACAGGCAGACAGACAGAAAAAAGACAGACAGAGAATAATGGTACGACATGGAAATAGTTAACAAACAGAAAACTGTGTTACAGGGTTAAATAAACAAGCTCACTCACCTTTCGTCACAGTCCATCAAGTCCACGACCCTACAGAAGAACGTCTCGTACACACTTTGAACGCTCACTTTTCCTCTGACACACCTGAGACTAAAACTGAAATGGCGGCCAACACAGAACACTTGGCAGTGTGTCGTCTGTGAGCGTGTGCTTGATTTGCTAAACACGCAACAACCCCTTCTTGTGCAACCCTTCCTTTTTCCGTGAATGACACATGAAGTCTCCCACTACGCTGGGAAAAATATATTTCTGCTCAGTTAAAAACTATGACAACTGTACGACGCAAACGTGTGCTTTGTCTTCTTTTTGCCCCTTCAAACTTCTTTATGCACCCCGTATATTCAAGGATGTACGAAGCGTGCGCCGTCGTTCCCGGACTTCCGAAAAGTTGCCTCCGCGCCGCGATTGTTTGCTTGGGTGTGTTCAAAACATGTCACCAAATCCTAACAAAGACACCCATCACATGATGTCTTCCATTTTGTGTTTGAAGTAAGAGAAGACTTTGAAGTTTAACATTGCATTGTTTTAAGGTAGTTTTTATGGTAATTTAATGAACAGAAAACGAATCTTCTTAAAGACCGTTATAATTTCTCTCCTTTGTTTGTGTTTGATGGTTCATTTAAAAAACCTAAATGATTCTAAACCCTGAATGACATTTGGTCTTGAAACATTGGCTATTCCGTGACACATTTGGCAACTTTCAGTGGAATAATTGATTGTGTACCTGTGGTTTCCATCGCGCGGCGGCAATTTTATTTCCAACCAGACGTCGCGGAGGCTCTCTTCCACACAGTTTCGACTGCTTCATTTCTTTTTGTATTTGTGCGCAATACAGACCGTTTTGGATGACGATACTTCACATATCAACGCAGGACATATCAATAAACATGATAGTGTGGCTTTTCATGTAATTTATCGACAAAGAGGCGTGTAGGATGGCTTGAAAGTGGACGAACATGCTTGAATGAGGACAGATCTACACCAAATCGGTTCGTATGTTCGTTTACGTGTATATTTCTCGTTGAAAACCACACATGTACTAGATACACACCTTACTCATTGCAACAACCATAAATTTAAGCAGAACGTGGTTTCAAAGAGACATATTTTGCTTTGAAAGGGGGACACTTATCGTGATGTTGGCGGCAACGCTTTGTTTACACGTGGCGGCGGCGCGCTCTCGATACAGCCGAACATACGGCGTGCTATGTGTCTTGTCGTTTCTTGTTCTTTCTCTTTGTAAGGCTCTGTGCTTTAGCAATGAGAGAGAGAAACGAGAAAAACGAATCAGCAATGACTTTCAATGGCTGGAATATTATATAACCCGTCGCGATATAACCTTCGTGGTTGAAAACGACGTTAAACACCAAATAAAGAAAAGAATATTATATAACGACGGAAGCGAAGTTGAAAGCACACGTTGGCGTCAACTTGAGAGTGCATACTTTTAAACGAGCTACAGTCACAAACATCACTCACCAATCCCCTGCTGAGCTGCGCAGAGAGTGACCTACAAACAAACTGCGTCCTCGATGTTTGCGGTGCGCATGCTGCAGGGCCGGATCTGGGGGTGGGGGGGGGGGGTGGGGGGT
>NC_090258.1:36115126-36130126 GCF_037325665.1 Littorina saxatilis
ATTTAAGAAAAAAGTAAGTTTTGTTCTGGCATCATCTGTTTACAGCAGGGACAACCGTCGCGATATAACCTTCGTGATTGAAAACGACGTTAAACACCAAATAAAGAAAAGAAAGAAAGCAGGGACAATGAGATCCGCAGATTCCGTGTGACCGCTTCCGAGCATGATATCTTCGTCACCGAAGGATTGGAACAGCGCTATCTGGTTGAGAAAGTGATAATTCATCCGTTGTACAACTGTAAGTGTAGCATGCCTTGTTTGGTGTCGTGCGTCGTCTGGAAGATATATAAAAAAACCCACGAAAGACAAATACAGTGACGACACTATTCAATTTATTTTGAAACTACTGGTATATCTGTCATTAAACACATGGCGAGATTCCTCAAAATGGTTCTTGACGATCACACAGAAAACCATTTGAAACTAAAGCCTAGTCTAAGATCTAAAATAAAAGAAATTAACAAGTACATGGCGGCGGGATTCATTGAAATGGTTCACTTACTAACAGACCTACAAATAACAGAAATTCGAAACTACATTTCTAAAATGGTTGATTTACACAAACATACAGTGCCGCCTCAACTTTCACGAAAAGCCGGATATGACGTCATCAAAGACATTTATCAAAAAATGAAAAAAACGTATGGGGATATCAATCCCAGGAACTCTCATGTCAAATTTCATAAAGATCGGTCCAGTAGTTTGGTCTGAATCGCTCTACACGCACGCACACACACACACACAAACATACGAATAACACTATCTTTCAACTCCACCATTGTCCGGGTATGTTTGTGTGTACATGTGAAGCAAATCAATAGTCAGTCTCAATTTCTGTTGTTAAACCTTGTCAATGTTTTGTGTAATGTTCATGTGTAATATGTGATACATATTATGAAACCAAAAAAAGATGATTAAAAAAAAAAGAGGGAAAGTGAGAAACAAATAACACCATCGTTAAAGTACAGGGATGTCCAGAATATGTCATAAACGTGGTCATTTCAGAGCGGTCACTGGAAAACGACATCGCGCTGATCAAGCTGGAAAGACCCCTTGACCTTGGCCCAACGGTCGAGATAATTGACCTCAACACGGACGAGTCTTGTCCGGTCAATGACCAGTCCTGTCAGGTGGCCGGCTGGGGCGCCCTCAAGACAGGTAGGTTCTTCATTCCTACTCTCATGTATGTTGTCTTTGTTTTGATTTATTAATTACGCCTCGATTTTTGTGCAATTTAGTAACATTTTACCCAATCACAAGACGCATTAACCTTGTTGGTGTTAGTTTCTGTTTGATGTCAGACGAGCTTGCTTGCAAATTTACTCTGGTCTATTTGGACTCAAATTAATCAGTCACTTGTGACCTTACGTATACGCCATTTTCTCTCATCTGAAACGTGGTTTTGAATACGTCGCTCTTTCTGGCCAAAAAAGAGTAAATATAATTCCCGCTTATCAGAATGTTGTATGAACATGGTTCGGGATTTGACAATCACGTTGAACCGCTTCGGGATTTGACAATCACGTTATCAGGTGAGTGCGTGGGTGATGCTAGGCAACGTCGTAAAAATGTATGTTGTAGAGATCCGAAAAAGGATGCTTTTACGTTTCCCTTATAAAACGGAATACATCTTATATCTGACACAATAATATAAACATAAACTTATATCAACACAATATCTATTTTGCAACAATACCATCTAGGTAAACCATATACCGTTGTTTACAAAATGGGAACATTTGAAAATCTCATTGGAAGTACTTTTATCACAGCATTCGACTTTAGTGCAAAAATGCAGACACCTTTTCCCCTGAGTTAAATTAGTTCAGTTCAGTTCGTCCACAATTGGTGAGGGGGGCACACGAAACAAAGTAACTACAACTGCTTTCCGGAATTATTCTACTTTTGTAAAGTGTATTTCACCATGGACGAGAACGGGGAGGTCCATGTCTTGTACGAGCCAAATAGGCCCATCCACATGTTGGAAAGGTCAAGGTCATGTTTAGGGGTCAGATAATTTACTCTGAGTGTCGGAAAGATCACGGTGACAGGTCATGGACGTCAATCTGTAGGCTGTGAAGGTGAGGGGTCAGATACGCCACTCTGCGCATTTGAAGGTCAGAGTTATATGACGCGCCACTGACGTCAATCTGTTGGTCGGGAAGGTCAGTGTCAAAAGGACCAGTCAATGGCATCAGTCATCATGTTTTGAAGATCAAGGTCGAGACAATGGGTCAGCAACATCGATCGTCATGTTATAAAGGTCAAGGTAATGGTGAAGGGTCAGGGATGTCGACCAGCATATTGAAACCAAGAAGACGGTAAGCACGTTGGCAGGGTCAAGGTCATGTCGAGGGGTCAGGGACGTCAATCTCCATGTTGGCGGTGTCGATGTCGATGCGGGCGTAGTGTTCCCTCAACATGAGCAGCAGCGGCAGCGCGGCCAGCACCGTGCCCAGCAACATCCAGTTCATCCACGCCACACCTATCACGACAGTTACCACACATATCTACACTGGTCACCACAGATATGCCCCTATATTACGCTGCTGTTTATGTTAACTGATGAATAAGAGCTCACTCGCGTTGAAGGTAAGCACACACACAATTTCACACATGCATGTATATGTTCGCAAGCATGCTCGAACGCACGAGCGCACGCACGCACACACACGCATGCACGCACATACGCACATTCAAAAATTCACACACACACACACACACACACACACACACACACACATACGCACACGCACGCACACACACAGACACACACACACACATACACACACACACACACACACACACACACACACACACACACACACACACACACACACACAATCAATAGAAGGTTCATATTTCTTTCGACATAAAGAAGGAATATGACCAGCTATTGTGTTTTCAGCGTAGCAATAGGGCCCGATATTTAGACGAGACAAGTATAATGCCGACGAGTCGAAGACGAGTAGCATTATACTTGTTCGATTCTAAATATCGGACCCTATTGCTACGATGAAAACACAATAGCATTTATATATAGCTATTCTGACATTAAATTCTGTGTTAAAATCATGTTTTAGAATCAGAGGTGCACAATAACGTGCTATGGCAGATACAGTTAGTCGCATTGAAATCACAAACTGACGACTAAATTGTGAAAAAAAAGAAAGTGGATCACACGGGTTCACGATGGCTCAGGGGTTAGATAAACTACGAAATCTGGTGTGTGGTTTACGCGAGCTAAATAGCAATTCAAACGAATTGTTTCATTTAATGCTTTTAAATGCTATTGCAAGTGTGTTCCATAAGGTTTGAACTGCTTTTTTTATTGGAAGATTTAAATCGTTGTGTAAACCATTTGAGACAGACTGGGGCTTTAACAGAATGGCACCGTGAGTCAAGAAGAAGAATAAATGAAGAGGCCGATAGAGCTAGCTTCACATACACCAATATACACGAGGGTCTACCCCTACCAATGATCTAACGAACAAAGGGACTTGAAAAGGCTACAAATGCATGCGACATTTGCTAAAAGGGTAACTGCGGAACCAATCTCCTGGCACCTGAGAGAGCATTGACATGAACAAGCAACTTTTAACCTTTCTTCTTTTAAATTTTTAATTCAACCTACCTATGCCGGGGACGAAGAGAAGAGCGAAGAAGACGACGCCGACGATGTTGTTGAGGGCAGTAAGGACCCCTGTGGTGACCCCTTCAGCCACCGGGTAGGTCACCTCGCACGCCGCCTCGTAAAACAGCGGTATACCCCCGTTCACAAACACCCCCGTCAGGATACTTGAGGCGTACACGCTGACTGCACAGAGGATAAAACAATTCTAAGTTTTAAATATGTACACTGAACTGTATTCTTGACAACTCTCAGCCCGCTCCGTAAAACAGCGGTAAAACACATGCACCGCTTCGTAAAACAGAGGCCTACCCCCCCCCCCCCCCCCAGCATTTGAAGTGTTATTCTTAAGAATAAGTCACACTGATATTGTTAATTCCAATTTTAACTTTGTCTTGTTTATTTTTAGCTTGATAAACAAAAAGGGTCCCAGCCTCATCGTTATAACATTTAGATGGTCACCTAGAATCAGTCCTGATTGGTCAAAAAGCCATATGGTGCACTGGAATGGTAATATAAAGCCTTATAGCCCAGAATGAAGTGAATGTTATCTATAATTAAACGTACCATATATGAACCTAATCATGCTTGTTTTTCGACTCTTGATGTTAAAAGTAAACAGAAGGTCTGTTTCGGAATACATTAGGTTGTTAAAGCAAAACTGCGTTTCTCATATAGGTATACTACTATGCTCCTGAACGCTCACTAATTGTACAAAAAGTAAAAACGGATGCATAAGAACAAACAAGAAATGAAAATATAGGACTGTACCGAGGTCAAAGTGTATGTACTGGAGTACCAGCAGACAGAACCAGACCAGCGCGCCGGCCGCCCCCACAAAGAGCAGGAGTAGCAACAGCTTCAGTCTCCTCATGAACAGGTCCGCCACCCTGTACACACACACACACACACACACACACACACACACACACACACGCACGGACGCACACACACACACACACACACACACACACACACACACACACACACACACACACACATGCTCAGTATTCAAGAACACGCTGCTGAGTTAACGCAACATAGATACGTAAACATTCTACTAAAAACTCACTGCTACGACTATCTTAGGCACATTCTTAGATCAGTAAAAGCAACATATCTTTATTTTCTTCTGTCGTGTTTCTTGTTTGTCCACTCTAAAGGCTGTCAGGTCGAGGTTCTTGTGAACGTATTGTTTTGATTCGACCTAAACGTTCAAGAAATGTAACCTTTCTTGTTTTTTTTGATGATTGTAGAATAAGTGAGTTGGCAAAATATAGAAGCGTTACCTTGAAGCCATGAGACTGGCCACACAGCCCCCGATGGTGGAGTAGAACCCTAGCCACCCCGCTGTGGTCTGCAACAAACACACCAAACAAGCTTCTGGACATGTTCTTGTCTAAGGAGTCTTTCAGTCTCCATGCCTTCTAAAACACTGAGAATAAAGTGGCCAAGAAACGTTATGCTGATTGAATCGACCCCAGCGTAGACCTGATCTTATTTATAGTTATGATATAAACGCACGAATATTTATCTTATTTCAAGAGGTATGTCTCTTGGTGTGTTTGTTTGCCAAAACATCAATATGAATCCATTGGGAACGTGTGAGGCTGATGTTTTGCCTTGACGCTCATTTTATTCTGAAAAATATTCATGCACGAGTATATATGCATATTTTTTTTATCTGAGGTTGCCTTGCCTATTGCAAAGACTGTGACATCTGTCGCAAAAGTACTAATCGCCATGCCAGCCATGACACACTAGCAGGTGAAGCAAGACCTTGACACTGACCTGTGAGATACCTGTAGGGTTCAGATCGATGTCCATGATGCCACCAAAAGCCCCGTATGTCCCTACAGGCACGCTGTATGCCACAGCTATAATCCAGAAACGTCTGTTTCTATAGAGTACATGGGAAAAAAGGTAACGGTCAATATGAGCGTTCCTAAACGACAATTCTGATAAATCAGCTTCATATTTTAAAACAAAGTTTTTATTAAGGTTTAATAATCATTCTGGTTTTAAATTGTTTGCTCGAGTTCAAATAGGAAAGGGATATGAGCGCTCTAACTACAGGCAGAAGTGAGAGAGGCAAAGCATAGATTTCTTCAAGAAAGCCCATGGAGAGAGCTGTGTAGAACTAGTCTCCTTGCACCTTGTGTCAGCAACAGGCGTTGCTTGAGCACGTGATCTTCGTGCTTTGCATTGGTGGCAACATTAATGAATGATGTGTTTGGTAGGAAGTGTTGAAGTGAAGTTTCAAACCTCCCACAAAAACTCAAAACGAGCATGTATTAAATCCTACAGAAAACGTGAGGATCACTTCAATGCTAAGTTATTCTGTCAGGTGAGGTTCACTTCAATGCTAATTATTCTGTCAGGTGAGGTTCACTTCAATGCTAGTTATTCTGTCAGGTGAGGTTCACTTCAATGCTAGTTATTCTGTCAGGTGAGGTTCACTTCAATGCTAGTTATTCTGTCAGGTGAGGTTCACTTCAATGCTAGTTATTCTGTCAGGTGAGGTTCACTTCAATGCTAGTTATTCTGTCAGGTGAGGTTCACTTCAATGCTAGTTATTCTGTCAGGTGAGGTTCACTTCAATGCTAGTTATTCTGTCAGGTGAGGTTCACTTCAATGCTAGTTATTCTGTCAGGTGAGGTTCACTTCAATGCTAGTTATTCTGTCAGGTGAGGTTCACTTCAATGCTAGTTATTCTGTCAGGTGAGGTTCACTTCAATGCTAGTTATTCTGTCAGGTGAGGTTCACTTCAATGCTAGTTATTCTGTCAGGTGAGGTTCACTTCAATGCTAGTTATTCTGTCAGGTGAGGTTCACTTCAATGCTAGTTATTCTGTCAGGTGAGGTTCACTTCAATGCTAGTTATTCTGTCAGGTGAGGGTCACTTCAATGCTAGTTATTCTGTCAGGTGAGGGTCACTTCAATGCTAGTTATTCTGTCAGGTGAGGTTCACTTCAATGCTAGTTATTCTGTCAGGTGAGGTTCACTTCAATGCTAGTTATTCTGTCAGGTGAGGGTCACTTCAATGCTAGTTATTCTGTCAGGTGAGGTTCACTTCAATGCTAGTTATTCTGTCAGGTGAGGTTCACTTCAATGCTAGTTATTCTGTCAGGTGAGGTTCACTTCAATGCTAGTTATTCTGTCAGGTGAGGTTCACTTCAATGCTAGTTATTCTGTCAGGTGAGGTTCACTTCAATGCTAGTTATTCTGTCAGGTGAAGTTCACTTCAATGCTAGTTATTCTGTCAGGTGAGGTTCACTTCAATGCTAGTTATTCTGTCAGGTGAGGGTCACTTCAATGCTAGTTATTCTGTCAGGTGAGGTTCACTTCAATGCTAGTTATTCTGTCAGGTGAGGTTCACTTCAATGCTAGTTATTCTGTCAGGTGAGGGTCACTTCAATGCTAGTTATTCTGTCAGGTGAGGGTCACTTCAATGCTAGTTATTCTGTCAGGTGAGGTTCACTTCAATGCTAGTTATTCTGTCAGGTGAGGTTCACTTCAATGCTAGTTATTCTGTCAGGTGAGGGTCACTTCAATGCTAGTTATTCTGTCAGGTGAGGGTCACTTCAATGCTAGTTATTCTGTCAGGTGAGGTTCACTTCAATGCTAGTTATTCTGTCAGGTGAGGTTCACTTCAATGCTAGTTATTCTGTCAGGTGAGGTTCACTTCAATGCTAGTTATTCTGTCAGGTGAGGGTCACTTCAATGCTAGTTATTCTGTCAGGTGAGGGTCACTTCAATGCTAGTTATTCTGTCAGGTGAGGTTCACTTCAATGCTAGTTATTCTGTCAGGTGAGGGTCACTTCAATGCTAGTTATTCTGTCAGGTGAGGTTCACTTCAATGCTAAGTTATTCTGTCAGGTGCATGCCGGGAAATTAGTTCCGCATAACTCTCACAGTCTTTTTCTCGTTGCAAATGTCATCTATATGTAGAGCGCTTACGTCCCTTTGTATGTAGACCATGGAGAGCTTTTTTTCGTAAACACCAAACAAATAAAAACTACTGATACAAAACTTACTTTAGCAGTGCGCGCACACCTTTGCCAAATTCTGTACGCGGCAGGGAGGCGGTACGACTTGGGGGCCGCGGTGGCTTAGCGGGAAAGTACACCAAGATCAGTAGCAAGAGAAATCCTGCCAACCCTGCCTCTGTAAACACACATGAAAAAGTAAACACACATGCACGCACTCAAACACACACACGCACGCAAACATCCAGATACAATCACGCCCTCCCGCCAATACGACCGTCCG
Source organism: Littorina saxatilis (assembly GCF_037325665.1). NCBI lineage: Eukaryota > Metazoa > Mollusca > Gastropoda > Littorinimorpha > Littorinidae > Littorina > Littorina saxatilis. The sequence goes on from NC_090258.1 coordinate 36,123,029, forward strand.
CCCACTAAAACGCACCCCCACCCTCCCCCCCCCCCCCCCCCCACACACCGCCCACTCACACAGACCATCCGACCCCCCCCCCCCCCACAGACACCCCCATCTCCCACACACACATACTCGTACGCACGCACGCACTCACACACACACACGCACACATACACACACACATACACACACTCACACGCACGCACGCACGCACGCACGCACGCACGCACGCATGCACACACATACACACAAACACACTCACACAAACACTCTCTCACACACACACACACACACACACACACACACATACATACACACATACACACAAACACACATATATACACACATACACACACACACACACACACACACACACACACACACACACACACACACACACACACACACACACACACACGCACGCGTACGAACAGTGACTTCTTAATTCATGCGCATTCAATACGCGCGTGACATGAATTTGTAGGCTTACTCTCTCGATGGTGTGTCATTTAATTGTCTCCAAGCTGTCACACTGCGGAGATAAAATGTTGGTAATGGTTTTAGTTAATATATATAATGTCAGTTAATGTGTTGAAGGTGGTAACTTTACGTGGTACGTTTAAGCCGGTGTGCTGCAAATGACGATGATTCGTTAATTGTACGAGTATTAGTGCCATGTCAATGATGTCAGAGTATTTTCTTCATGTGTGCAGTATGTCTTTGTGTGCCAATTGAAAAATGCGCAGTAATGACTGGCACATACCGTAGTATAACAAGCGTTGGATGGCATCTCTTTGGTCGCTCAAATCGAAAGAACCTGTACATAAACGATGACAAATTGAACTCGTAAGTTTGTTTTATGATCCTCTTTCTCTGTGCACAAAAGCACACAACAAACAAGCACACACAAATACACATAAACGCACACACACACAAACACACATGTATACACCAACACACATACATACACACACACACACACACACACACACACACACACACAGACACACACACAAATACAGACATACACACACACACACACACATACACATACACACACACTGACACACACACACACACACACACACACACACACACACACACACACACACACACACACGTGTCTCTTCCTTACCCGTCAGGTTGGTGAAATTGGATTCCCTGAAAAACACGAAGACGTTATACTACTCACAACAAGACTACAAGACGTTCACAATGTTCAATCACTAACACAGAGAGTGATATAAGTATTAGACGTATGAGAACGCTGAGATCCAAAGTTTAATTATCTTATAAGAGGAGAGCATTAAATCGAAAGTAAGCGTAAGAGAGAGAGAGAGAGAGAGAGAGAGAGAGAGAGAGAGAGAGAGGGAGGGAGGGCTGACAGACAGACAGACAGATTGTCAGACAGACAGACAGAGACACACAAGCAAACAAACTTACGAGTTCAGAGAAATGTTCCATGATCCGGTCTCAGTTGTGTTAGGCAGCGCGGGCACAAGTAACGGTCCTGTACAGAATGCATGCAGATATAAACAATGTTTGCCTTGGTGGATCAGATATAACCATGCGTGGCACAGTGAGCATTGACAGACGGAACACAACCTTCATTTTGTTATCATTGTGGACCCAGTGATGGTCACTAGAATAAGTCTAATGGCCCTAACTCTAACCCTAAACCCTAACCCTAACCCTAACCCTAACCCTAAACCCTAATCCTAACCCTAACCATAACCCTAATCCACCACGGGGATTAAACCCTTTCATAAGAAAAGCCATAAAGGCATCACGTTTGACTAAGACCAATTGATGTCATTGAATAAAAATTAGAACAAGTCGCGTAAGGCGAAATAACATCATTTTAGTCAAGCTGTCGAACTCACAGAATGAAACTGCTTTTTTTCACCAAGACCACATACTCGTAGTTTCGTCAGTCCACCGCTCGTGGCAAAGGCAGTGAAATCGACAAGCCATGCAGAATTATAGTGCGGTAGTGGTCGCGCTGAGCAGGATAACACGCTTTTCTGTATGTCTATTCTTTTTAGCTTACTGAGTTTGTTTTTAATCCAAACATATCATATCTATATGTTTTTGGAATCAGGGACCAACAAGGAATAAGATGAAATTGTTTTTAAATCGATTTCGGAAATTTAATCATTTTAATCATAATTTTTATATTTTTTTAATTTTAAGAGCTTGTTTTTAATGTGAATATAGCATATTTATATGTTTTTGGCCCTGAATCTCTACTATCTTCTAAAACGTTCCTAAGGAAGAGAGATAACTCAAATCAAAGTTATTTTTCAGCAAACTGAGTATGTTGATGGTAATACTTTTACACTGTCTGATTCTTATAGAATATATAGAGTCGAAGTGAGAAACAAAATGCTAGTAATAACATAAGACCAAAACATTATTTGGCAAACGAGTCCGTACCACGGAACCACACACACCAATAAAACAAACTGCTACCGCCCAACGAAACATCCAAATATCGGAGCACGTAAAATGAAATTGAACAAAAGCATGGCGGCTGCCAAACCAAAACACTGATCTAAAAATATAGATCAGTGAACCAAAAAGGGGAAAGGGAAGTAACCTGCGGGAATTCCCGCACACGTCAGTGGGTTTCGTCCCCTGGTTTCGTCCCCTGGCTCGGTTTGTCCTTTAAAAGCTAATATCTTCCGTTTGACTACCGTTAGGAATGTAATTTTTTGTCATACAAAAAACAAAGCCTATTCCTAACAATTTCACAAAATTTGAGCTTAATATTGAACCAGAGATACAAGTCTCACCCGACAAACACCGACCGACTGACAGCCCGCCCGCCCGCCTTAAACAAACAAACAAACAAACAAACAAACAGGCAGAGCAAATCCAGTAAGCCCCCCATTATTCTAATGGCGGCTTAATAAAGCGACGGTTACTCACAGACAAGCGCGACATATAACGACACATTAAGAAGTCAGTCACACGGCAAAGACAGGGATCTTCATCTTCATCTTCATCCGTGTATCGATTGTTCCGCTGCTTTTTTGTGCATGCCGGATATTTTCGTGTTTCTGTAATCAACCAAACCATGCGCGACTGACAGGGAATTGAACTCTCAACCTTCCGCATAGGCAGGCCGATGTGTTATCCACCAGGCCACTGCGGCCGTCCCTCATACTGAAAATACAGCTGGATGGCTGCCAGCAGGGGTGTCTGAAAACGGCCCAGCTTTTCATGTTGACCAGGCTGTCAGTGTCATCCCGTGCGAGGGGCAAGGAGAACAAGATCGTAAAAGCTACGGAAAGAAGAACTGACGACAGTACGTACCGACGATGAAAGACGCACTGACACCAACGTAGGAGAAGATGGAGGCGATGGCGGTGGCCGTGGCTCGTTCGTTGGGACAGAACCAGGTGGCCGCAATGAGGGACACCCCACTGAACGGCACAGACCCTCCCACACCTATCAGGATCTGCCCTATGTTGATACACCTGTGTCACGAACAGTAAGCCATTTTGGCAAGGCAAGGTAAGGCAATATATATTTTTTAAACTAAGGTTACATTAATTTGAGAACAAAAAGTACCATAACATTTTTGTTTAAGTAATAATGATTAATGGGTCACAGCACTTCGTAATCAATAACCAGAACTATGTCAAACACGATTAATAACCAATCAAATCTACTCACAAATGTGTTAACAGGACAGGATTTTATTAAAGATGTAACAAAATGATTGGAGAATGTTCTGGTGAGTTTGATAATTATTGAACTGTAATCTACTTTCAATGTGCCACCAATGATGGCAAATCAATGTATAAACGGAAACGGCTTCCTTACGCAAACTCTTCCCGAGTCCAAAACTCAATTCTTCAACAAATGTTTCAGCACTGGCGGTGACCTCTATTCTAGCATGCAAACCTCGTTGGAATGTTGACATTCAAATCTGTGCAACTTTCCGGTACAGAGTTGATTAAGAATTGCAGTCTGTACAGATTACCCAATAACACGTTTTCACCAAGAATGATTGAACATTTAAATACTAATTTTGATTAAGTTATTCACATTATCAGATACACCAACATACGCACATACCATGTGGCAGTATTAGGGTCTGTGGAGACACACCGAAGGCTGAAACCTACAGCCAGAGAGAACGCAGAAAAGACCATGGCTATCCTCAGACCTGCACAGACAGACAGACAGACACACACACACACACACACACACACACACACACACACACACACACACACACACACATACACACACACATACACGCACGCACGCACGCACGCACGCACGCACACACGCACGGACGCACGCACATACACATACACACACACACACGCACAGACAGACAGACACACACAAATACACAAACACACACACACACACACACACACACACACACACAAACACACACACACACACACACACACACAAACACACACGCACACACACATACACACACACACACACACACACACACACACACACACACACACACACACACACACACACACACACACACACACATTATTTGCAGGCACACTTCTCTTGAAAATAGTTGGGCTCACCATGATGCATCTCAGATCTTTGACATGAGAAAACAGTGCACCATCCCTTCACTTTGTCTCATACCAAAAATCAACACCCTGACTGTTTTCTGTGGTGAATTGAGAGTTGTTTTTAATGAATGACATTTTGTAAGCGAAATCAATTCAACAATTAAAATGCCACTGCGCACAGAGGGCACACAGGCTGCATGTTCGTTTTTGGGATGTGACCAAGTGGAGGGATGGTCTCATCCCATGTAAAAGCCATGCCAGATTAGAGACAGCGAGCTTAAAGGATGTCCGACATCGACTTCGCGAAGACTTCAAGAGGTCTCTTTACCCCCAAAAATCAATGTTAAAACTTCGCGCATCCAGCTTTGTTAAGTAGATTTCGCGAAGTCAACTTCGCCCATCTAAGGGCAGGCTTAAAGTTTCGTGCATTCAGCTCTGTGAAGTAGTTTCCGGGAAGTCGACTTCACCCATCTAAGGGCAGGCTTAAAGCTTCGTGCATTCAGCTCTGTGAAGTAGTTTCCGGGAAGTCGACTTCACCCATCTAAGGGCAGGCTTAAAGCTTCGTGCATTCAGCTCTGTGAAGTAGTTTCCGGGAAGTCGACTTCACCCATCTAAGGGCAGGCTTAAAGCTTCGTGCATTCAGCTCTGTGAAGTAGTTTCCGGGAAGTCGACTTCACCCATCTAAGGGCAGGCTTAAAGCTTCGTGCATTCAGCTCTGTGAAGTAGTTTCCGGGAAGTCGACTTCACCCATCTAAGGGCAGGCTTAAAGTTTCGTGCATTCAGCTCTGTGAAGTAGTTTCCGGGAAGTCGACTTCACCCATCTAAGGGCAGGCTTAAAGCTTCGTGCATTCAGCTCTGTGAAGTAGTTTCCGGGAAGTCGACTTCACCCATCTAAGGGCAGGCTTAAAGCTTCGTGCATTCAGCTCTGTGAAGTAGTTTCCGGGAAGTCGACTTCGCCCAATTAATATAAGGCTAAGCAATTTTGCACGGGAAGGAGTGTAGTTTAAAAGCCCACTGACCCTTGACGTCCATGAGCCATGTGACGGGCACCATGACGAGGATGTAGGCCAGGTTTCCCCACAGGGGCTGCAGGGCCACGCTGGCGTCGCTCCAACCAAACACGGCCTTGGCGGACTGCGTGATGGGCCCCCACGTGGCCCATCCCCCGCCCTGGATGGCCGCCGCCAGCGAGAACACGCCCAGCACGTACCAGCGACGGGCGTACGACGCGGTGTCTTTGGGCTCCAGCAGCGGCGTACTTTCCCACAGGTCGCCCCCCTGCGGCCCGGACACCTCCACGTTGGAGTCGAAATGAGAAGTGGGGGCGTGTGGGGTTGGCTGAGGGACGTCATATCGGGGTGGTTTTGTGACGTCATATGGCGATGTTTTTTTGACGTCATTGTGGTGCGAGGTGACGTCGTGGTTAGAGTTAGAGATAAGGTGGTGATCGAGGTCGTTGCGGCTCTGCACGGTGAGATTGTTGACGTCACAACGAATTGCACCGGCACCGGGTTGATGATGATGAGGTATTTGTGATGACGTCATATCGTCAATAGCAGTATAAAGTCTCTAAATCAAAGTAAGTCGCTGGATACTCCAAAGAATCCTGCTTTCCCCTTCAATTGGTGATTCTTTGCATATTTGCCTCCGCTGTTGAGTTAGCCACTTGTTATTTTAGTGGGTCGTCCAACCATGTTTCATACTACAGATCTGAAAATAATTAAAAATATAAACAGTAAGTAGGGTATGTGTGTGTGTGTGCTTGCGTGTGTGTGTGTGTGTGTGTGTGTGTGTGGGTATGTGTGTGAGTGTGTGTGTGTGTGTGTGTTTGTGTGTATGTGAGAGTGTGTTTGTGTGTGTTTGTGTGTACGTGCGTGGGTGCGTGCGTGCGTGCATGTGTGTACGCGTGTGTGCCAGTGAGTGCGTGCGTGCGTGCGAGCATGCGTTTGTGCGTGCGTGCGTGCGTGCGTGAGTGCTGTGCGAGCGAGCGTGCGTAAGTGCGAGCCTGCGTAAGTGCGAGCGTGCGTAAGTGCGAGCGAGCGTTAATGTGCGTGTGCGTGTGCGTGTTCGTGTTCGTGTTCGTGTGCGTGTGCGTGTGTGTGTGTGTGTGTGTGTGTGTGTGTGTGTGTGTGTGTGTGTGTGTGTGTGTGAATACGTGTTTGTTAATGTGGGTGTGGGTGTGTGCGTGTGTGTGTGTGTGTGTGTGTGTGTGCGTGCGTGTGTGTGTGTGTGTGTGTGTGTGTGTGTGTGTGTGTGTATGTACGTATAAGTGTATGTGTGATTGTGTACGTGTGTATATGTCACAGGACAAACGAGTATCCAGGACAATCCAGAATTGTCCTAGGACAATCGCGGATCCTTGTTTTTCCTAGGAGAAACAAGGCTCCCTGTTCTTCCTGGAAAATATCAAGTACAAATGCAGATCCTCATTCTTCCTAGCGGCCAGTAGAAACTGAGATCTGGTACAATCCAAGATTGTCCTAGTGCAAACTGGAATCTTACAGAGGGAAAACACTAGAACAATAAATCAATGGTTTAATAATCGACAAAA
>NC_090258.1:36132626-36302626 GCF_037325665.1 Littorina saxatilis
GAATGTAAAACGCAGAGTAAGAGAGAGGGATAGATAAGATAACATAAGATAAGATAAGATAATGGAATGTAAGATAAGATAAGATAAGATAAATCCTTATTTCCGAGAGTTAGAACACGCACTCTCGTGTGTTTTTTTATTTAGTCCTCGCCCAAACTAGGGAAACGAGAAAGAGAGAGAGAGAGAGAGAGAGAGAGAGAGAGAGAGAGAGAGAGAGAGAGAGAGAGAGAGAGGGGGGGGGAGGGAGAGAGAGAGAGAGAGAGAGAGAGAGAGAGAGAGAGAGAGGAGAGAGAGAGGAAGGGAGGAAACAGTGATGTCTTTTCTTTTTCTTTTTACGGGTTTTATTGTTGCTTGTCAGTTTGTTGTTTGTTTCAGTTTTTCTCTTCGTTAAATTGGATTTTATTTGCTGTATTGGTTGTTTTTGTTTGTTTGTTTGTTTGTTATTATATGTTTTTGCTTTTTGTTTTGTTTCACACATGCCATGAGCTCAACTTTTGTTTCTCTATTTGTTTGTTTCCATCTACACTGGCTGTCTGCTCGCATACCAAACACACACAACATACGACAACCTCAGTACAAGATGCATAGTCCAATTTATTCGGGAAGAAAAATTACAACAAAGTTCAGACATCGATGCATATTTATGTTGAAAAAGAACTTGAACAAGGCACATCATTCAAAAATGCAGGCGTCTTTATTGCCTCGGTCTCACATATACGATTTTTCGGAAGTGTCGGGGATACTTAAGTCGGCTAGGTCGGAAGTGCCGGATGCAAATTCGGCTCCAAATTTCACTCCCGACCTGTCCTTACGACTGATCCGACCATGTAGCCGACAAGCAGACGACAACCACCCGACTTTAGGGCCGACAAATCCGACATGTGTCCAGACACTTCCGACTGCAGTAACGACAATTCCGACTGCAGTTACGACAGGCCCGGCTGAAAAACTTCCGAACAATAGCCGACTCTCACGACCAGTGTAACGACTAAACCGACTAGCTAACGACTGTCCTAACGACAAATCAGACTGCCCTTACGACTAATCCGAACGAAACTATGCTACCGACAAATCCGACCACCCTTACGAGTCTTCCGACTATCGTTACGACTAATCAGAATCGCCTTACGACTAAACCGACACGCTTACGACAACCACCCGACAAATTTCTATTCGTCTGAGTCGGGAGGCTCTTCCGACTGTTTTGAAAATTTCAAAACAGTCTGAAGGGCCTTCCGAACTATCCGACTTTTCAAAAACAAAATTGCTAATTCTCACGAACTCTCCGACCTCTTCCGACTTCCAGCCGACTACCTAAAGTCGGGTGACATTCGTAGATGTGAGACCGAGGCATAAGGCAGTTCTTGTGTGTTGATGGGTAGAGTATCGACATAGTGAACTCCGTACAAACGTGTGATCCAGTTCAGTTCTCTCTTTAACGAAGCAAAACTTTGGACGGAGAACGTGAAAGATTTCGCCGGACGCGATGGTAAAGAAAACACTCCATAAACAGTTATCCCCAAAGCTGACGAATTTATTCAAAAGGGAGACAGACAGACAAACAGACAGACAGATGGACACGAAATGTGCAACATACTGTTTTGTGTCATTCTGTTTGGCGTTGTCATTCGCGTTTTATCCTACATACGTGAGAGAGACCACTCATGAGATAACAATATCGTTCAAACCATGTTCACGTGTGTATATCATGTAAATGAGGTCCTGTCAAAATAGTCTGGCAGGGACCTGATTTTCCCGGCACTGCTTATGATGCCAAAGGCACCGAAACAAACGTCATTATGGAAACACTTTTGCGACTGCAGCTTTCCCAGGAAGAGTTTTTATAACTAAACTGAAAGCGTCACGCTATACTTTCTAAAATGACGTTAGTAGAGTATGTAGGATAAACAGAATACTACATGGCTTGCTGTGTCGTACTAGATTTACACTCGTTGGTTTTACACATATTTAAAAGCTCGCTTTTGCTCGCAGTTCAATATTTAAAAAAGCTACTCGTGTATATCTGGTACGACACAGCCATGTATTATTCTCTATATATCTGAATTTGAATTTCTTTCAGTATTTCAGTATGCTCGAAAATGCACCAGAACACAGGTTACCTCTCATATATGGTTGCATAAATAGACATTCATATACTGTTTGACACTTAACATGACAAAATGACTGCATATTCATGACATATCTATATTTATTTTGTCACCTCCGAGATACCAGGTACATTTCACCACTTTGATGTTAAAAAACTTGCCAGAGTTACGTTTCTCGAACAGAACTAGTCTAGTCCAGGTCACGAACTTTGCATAGCTTGTACAACTATTGAAAAGCTATCGCTCATCAGACAGCACTGGAAAATAAAATTCAGCCCAGATCAGTGTCGGGACACACACAAACACATTCAAAAATAAGCGGACATTCAGAAAATGTCCCCAGTAAAAAGATGACTGTGTCTTATCACAAACAGCTATCGCCAGAAACAAAATCAAAAGGAAAAAAAGAAGATTTAAAAAAATTGTTGTATGTCTGAAGTGTACACAGAATCTTAAAACGATATTGATTTGTAAAAAAATAATTCTCTAGACGACCAGTAGCTTTGACAAGCACCGAAGACTTTTTGAACGACTGTTCGTTGATCCATACTGTCATGTTTATGTCCCCAACTTATGCCAGAGGGGGCATTACAAATTTCATCATTAGTAAACGGTCCAAGGCAATTTACGTACGGCACATACACAAAAAGACAGGAGATTTAGGAGAAACGAAGGCTCCAGTGCTGCAAACATCTCTTTCATTAAAGTTTCACTCCACCACCAGCAACATCTTAGTTCAGTCAGCAACGTTGAACGTTTCATTTAATCTGCTGCACGACACAAACGCGATCTTTAAAAGCTGGCCCAACGACTTTCTAACTAAACTATCAGCCGCAAAACGGTGAGAAGCAATTATATCAAAGTGAAGCCAATAAATGTCAACAAAATATCTGTCAGAAACCAATACCAGCGTCTTCGGCTTCAATAGTGCTCGGAGCAACCGCCAATGACTCATACTTCTCTTTGCTTTTACGGGCTCATAATAAAAACAGTACACGTATGTACACCATGCTGACGTGTAGTTTTCGTGAGGAGTAAATACATTTGTTCTTTTGCCTCTTGTCACGTTTCTCTCTTTAATACGTTAATACAATTAGTACTCCCTCTTTTCAGTTCATAAAACAAAAATGATTTTGGTGGTGGATGTTTGCGTCCAGGCTTGTGAAAACAAATTATTTTCTGACATGCTCAAATTCTCCGAGATTGACTAAACAGACTACACCGGATGGGTATTTTCTGTCGACTGCACTCCTTAGTTGGATGTTAATGACATACGATACCGATACATGCACAGCATGGCGGTGACCTTACATGTTATTTTCGACTGCTGATATGATAAAGTCACCGAGACAAAGTTCGTTTTCGAAATTATATGTAATTTATCGGGAGTAATGCAGAAGAAGTGATAGAATTTTGTGTCTGTCGTCATTTATCGCGTGATGACGTCTTCTGGCACTTTGTTTCATTTTTGACGTAAGAGATTTAACTTTGAAGAGAGGGTTCAGAAGAGACGCCATGGTTTGTTTAGTCCGTGTCGTTTCTTATTAAGTACGGTGAGTTGGCACGCCGTTACGTCTTTCCACAACATGGTCTCTCAGTCAGAGTAGTTCATCCTGTGCTCAGTCACAAACAAGAACACGCAACAAATGTCAGTGAGAATCAAGCTTTTACTTGTTGTGTAATCTGACGAATGCGGACTCGTATGAATATCAGGAGTACTTCACCTCATTTGTTTTAATATTCAACAAAACCTACTGTGATTTGCTTCTGAACATCACATCTCGTGGGGGCGTTATGATTTGTGCAGAATGTCTTTGAATTCACAGGTCCGCTAATTATGTTGGCATAATGATCCCGAACAATGACATCTGACCAACGGAAGTACCGCGGTGCCTTACTCGTACACAAACTATGTTTGCGCCTTGACTTTGTACGACACTAAGAGTCGTCAAAAGCTGCATAATTATGCCACAACGTTCAAAACAAGAAAACATTGGCATTCAAACAGAAATCCTATCTTGTACAGAATGATATACAACAATAATCCACGTATAGGCAGTCGAACATCACTCGACGTTTAAGGCAAAGTTTTTGTGTTGTTCGTCAGGACTTAAAGTAACTAAAATACATAAAGAATCTGGGAAATGTTTGCGTTCAGCAACAAGTTGTGGTAAATTTTGATTGCAAACAAATTATTAGAACACAGTCAGAATCTTCGTTTGTCAATAGTTAATTGTGGCTTGCTCTTAATTTCTTTTAACAGTAAAAGCATACCGGTAAAAACAGTCCTGTTGTCTTACAGTTGCACCGCAGTGTGTTATGGGAACACGTTTCCTTTTTAAAGCCTTATAACACAGTCATGTGATCGTTTCTCGATCGCAGCTAATGGCCTTTGCCGATGACTGTGAACATGTCAGTCCAGCAACGGGACTGCAGTTTCTGTTTCACAGTGCTATTGTTGCAGACACACACTTTCAGCAACCGTTATGGTGACTGGGGTGACCCAGGCCACGGACGGATGACTTTACTCCACGGAGATTCACAACCTCACACACATATTTGCGCTGCAGAGGGAAAGCCACTCTCACGAATTGCGCTTCGTTCACCATTTGTTCTCCAAGTTAGTACAGACAGGCAAACGCACCAGTATGTCCATCTCTTTCTGACCAGCACTGGTCAACGACTTCAATATTCTTGCCGAGAAAGCAGAAAAATAATAACACATCCCTCGGCCAAGCGCCCGTTTCTGTCCACCTGCGAAGGCCTTTCTTGTCCTTAAAACTGGAGCAAGTAGAAGTAGACACATACATATGAACATCCCTTTCTGCCCAGCACTCAATGCGTCTGTCGCTGCTGCTGCGTCAAAGAAGGCTGTGATGATATATTTTTTCGTGTTTTTCCCCTCATTGAACAGTTCTGGACGCTGGTCACTCAATGGTCACTCCAAGCAGTCCGCCTTGACCATGGAGCCAGTGTCGGGTTCTGGGGCTAGTTCTAAAGAGTTCTGAGTCTTGTCCTTCAGCACCTCGGCAAAATGGCCGCCCGATGACGTCACGCAGGGCGTCATAAGGGGTTTGAGTTGCCCCGTCACCTTGTCCCTCACGAGTTGCGCCCCTTTGACTCGCTTCCATTTCATCCGTCTGTTCTGGAACCACACCTTCACCTGTCAGACACACGAACGAAAAACGTGAAAGTACAACACTTAAAGGCACACTGGAACGTTTCATTTACGACAAAATAACACTTTACATTCAATTGAATGTAGTTGGACTCAGTGGTCCTTAAGGTGGACAGACAGACCAACACTTATTCACCCTGTGTCTCATGTTTCTAAAAACACCTCCGCGCGGAGGGGTTTTGCAGCCAGCGCAGTGAAGATAAAGAGGGAACATTTTCTCGGTTCGCGCGGCAGCAAGCAGGATGTCTCTAGACAGTATTATAAAGATCACAAACTCCTCTGAAAAATTGTCGAAGAAACTCGCTCAGAAGACACAAGCGAGGCAATCTATCTTGGCACATATCCATTGTTAAGCGCGAGTGAAATCTTAGATGATCTGTGATGGTTTCCGTGACATCTTTTATAAATTGACATTTTGTTGTACAGACAGGCAAACAAATCACTATGTCAATCTCCTTCTGCCCAGCAGACTTCAATATTCTTGCTGAGAAAGCAGAACAATTATAACACATCCCTCGAAGCGACAGACCCATTTAGTGCTGGGCAGAAATGGATCTTCACATGTAAATGTAATTTATAGTTTACAAAAAGCTTTTACAAACGTCTGCAATAAAGAGACGCTGGCAGTCTATCTGTGTTGGGATGAAAGGCACATTGTAAATACAAACTGACAGACAAACCCACACCCACAACTTAACGAACAAACACGTACGAAAAAACACTTAACTTTAATAACAAATTCAACATATAAATACTCTTTGTTTGTCTCACCAACAGTCATTTTGGTGTTGTTGTTGATGGTGTTTCTTTTTAGATATAAACTGACAGACCAGAAATGCACACAAACGCACATCCATAGAATGCATTAGGCCGGTGCCAAATTCAAAGACTACAAATATACCGCAGGTACAAAAAGCTTTTACAAACGTCTGCAATAACTGCCTAACACTCCCAGTATTGACCACCCAAAAAACCAAATCCTTTTTCGAGGAAACCATCTTAGAAATGTCTGGCTTTTCACATGCGCATTACAATGCCATGCACCAACAGTCCACAGCCTGGTTGCTTGCAGAGCTAATCGGGATTTTGTTCAAACGAATTTAGTAAAGTTACTCTTTTTAATGCTCCTCCAATGACGCAACGTACGCGGTATGCTTCGCACAAACGCTAACCCGGGATCGTTTACTTCAAAAGCTGGTGTTGTTCTACACTAGTTTTGAATTTCAAGACTGTTTATTAGAATGTAAACTTCCTCTGAATCGGATCAAGAAAGGTGGGTTAATGTGACCCTTATAAAACCAGAAAAACTTGTATCAATAGATTCTCAGTTTGTTGTGTTTGCTGATACCACTGTATGTGAAACAAGAGACCTTAAAATAGCAAGATGCGTGTGTATACAGTGGTAGCTCAGCTACTGGCTGTCTGCCTTAATGTGTGTCGTACAATTAGCCAATGCGTATATCGGTCTTTGAACAAGTTTCCAAGACGGAAGAAGGCAGTACTTTGCCAACAAAGGATCGTTGTCAGCATTACACAGCCCCGTTGTGTGTTGAAGTGCAGCATACATAAAGCTATAGGCCCGGATTGTGGCAAACACTTGAGCCGCCATATTGTATCCGTATGATAAAGCCGAAGCGTAAACAAGGGAAAGGGTTGATTATTTAGCTATGCTCCCCGCGGGCGGGCCGTATTGAGGCGAGCCTGGTGTTGTTTTTGACATCCACAGTGGATGGGGGTAGAAACAGGTAAACCCAAACCGCTGTAGCGCTACAAGCATTCATACAAAGATAGCAAAACTCCGCGAGCACAGCGCTTCCAGCTGTACCGGAAATCGTCTGCTGCCGCCCCGGCCTCTAGGCAAGCGCAGTGGCGGAAGACAAGCGAGAGTCCTTCCGGTGCCAGCGCCTGACCTTTGTGGCATGGAGGGGACAGTGTGGGGTTTGTTTCGTCAGGCTCACACACAGACACCCTTCTTCTTCCTCTTGGTTTAAAACAATGTCTTATTATCTCTACATATTCATACAATTTATATTCATTGATATGAAAACTACAAGAAGCCTTCAGGTTGTAAATGTAGTTGTGTCTTGAAAGCAAAACTACAATATGAAAATCGCGAAAAGTCAGTTTTATTACATGATTTACAAAACAGTCTCTCAGTTCTTCCTCTTCTGCACAGCATGTGTATCGCGACAGTCCCCAGTTAAACTTTGATACGTACACAATGTTTTCTTTCTTTCTGTGTTAATGATTGCTCGAATAACTTGCGTGGCTTTCTATTTTCTTTTATTCTTGTTCTTAGAACTTTAGCAGTCTATCTGTTTGGGATTTTGACCATACGCACAGTTTCCTTCAGCTGATGGTGACAGTTATAGTTGACCATACGCACAGTTTCCTTCAGCTGATGGTGACAGTTATAGTTGACCATACGCACAGTTTCATTCAGCTGATGGTGACAGTTATAGTTGACCATACGCACAGTTTCCTTCAGCTGATGGTGACAGTTATAGTTGACCATACGCACAGTTTCATTCAGCTGATGGTGACAGTTATAGTTGACCATACGCACAGTTTCATTCAGCTGATGGTGACAGTTATAGTTGACCATACGCACAGTTTCATTCAGCTGATGGTGACAGTTATAGTTGACCATACGCACAGTTTCATTCAGCTGATGGTGACAGTTATAGTTGATAAACGAGTGATACGGTCTGGGGACGTCAA
Source organism: Littorina saxatilis (assembly GCF_037325665.1). NCBI lineage: Eukaryota > Metazoa > Mollusca > Gastropoda > Littorinimorpha > Littorinidae > Littorina > Littorina saxatilis. The sequence goes on from NC_090258.1 coordinate 36,140,634, forward strand.
ATGGTGAATTGTTATTCGGGCAGTTGGCAGGCTGAAAGATGTATTATATCTATAGTCAACTCGTCGGGGACTCCACCATTTCGTGTGGTCGCACAGTAATAGTCACGTGGGTGTTATTGAGAGGTGATCGCTAGGACAGATTCCACTCTGGTTATGAGTTATTTCGTGAGCGATGAGCGGCATTTAGCTTCAGTGGGTATCAACATGAGTGTTTCCAGCAGACCATCCAAGGGAGGTCATTGTGGGTGTCAACTGTCGGTGTTTACACACTTGCCTCCCGTGGTCTGCTAGGACCATAGGCAAGTATCCAGGTTTTTTTCTACCCAAATTAACTTTACTCAGTACTGTATTAGTAATTTTAGTTAAATATTGGAGATTTCACGAAACGATGTCCGAAGACAGAAACAACCATCCAAACGACAGACACACACACACACACACACACACACACACACACACACACACACACACACACACACGCACACACACACACGCACAGATACACACACACACACACACACACACACACACACACGCACGCACGCACGCACACACACACACACACACACACACACACACACACACGCACGCGCGCGCGCGCGCGCGCGCGCGCGCACACAGACAGGCATGCAGTGAGCGTGGTGAGACGGACCTGTCTCTCCGTGAGGTTAAGGGACACAGCGATCTCGTAACGTCGGAGCCGTGTGAGGTAGTTGTGGACGTTGAACTCTTTCTCCAGCTCCCGTATCTGGTGCTTGGTGAATGCTGTGCGCTCCTTGCGTGGCTTGGCCGACAGGTCCAGCTTGTAGGGGTTCGTCTGGCAGTCTGGAACACACATATAGCACGTTAGTCAAAGTCAAAAAGACAGGTAAATGACGGACTGGTGACGGACGATTCCACTCAAAACAAGACAGAACGCATGACATTTTGTATTTGTGTCTTTTACCTTTGTTCAAGTCCCCCAACACAAATAGAAGAAAATAAAACAAATACAAAATAAAACAAAGCAAAATAATCAATGAAATAAACAAACACAAAACAATAAACACAATCAAACAAACAATCAAAAGAACACAGTCAAGCTAACAGGCAAACAAACAGACAAACAAACAATCAAAAGAACACAGTCAAGCTAACAAACAGACAAACACACACACAAAAGGCTACTTATTCAAGGCTGAAGTCAACGGGTGCAATGGCCAATTGGATAAGAAATGGGCCTCCTATATGCGGAGGGTTGAGTGTTCAAATCCCGGTCAGTCGCAAGGGTGGAGATTTTTCTGATCTCCCAGGTCAACTTATGTACAGACCTGCTAGTGACTTATCCCCCTGTGTGTGTACAAGCAAGCACAAGACGCACGAAAAAGATCCTGTAATCTACGTCAGAGTTCGGTGGATTACAGAAACACGAAAATATCCAGCATGCACACAAAAAGCGGCAGAATAGTCGATTAGACGATTGCGGTCGCTAAAAGGATGAAGATGAAGAAATGTTTATAGAATAACGTCATCACGCGATTTTGCAAAACGAACCAAACGAACACACTGAGGTTTGTGACACTACAATAGCACCATTTGAAGTAGTACTCCTAGCGGTTATGCTGGAGATTGGATGAAAGGAAACTTTTTACATTTAGTCAAGTTTTGACTAAATGTTTTAACGTAGAGGGGGGGAATCGAGACGAGGGTTGTGGTGTATGTGTGTGTGTGTGTGTCTGTCTGTCTGTGTGTGTGTGTGTGTGTGTGGAGCGATTCAGACCAAACTACTAGACCGATCTTTATGAAATTTTACATGAGAGTTCCTGGGAATGATATCCCCATAAACTTTTTTTCGATAAATACATTTGATGACGTCATATCCGGCTTTTTGTAAAAGTTGAGGCGGCACTGTCACACCCTCATTTTTCAATCAAATTGATTGAAATTTTGGCCCAGGAATTTTCGACAAAGGCCGGACTTCGGTATTGCATTTCAGCTTAGTGGCTTAAAAATTAATTAATGACTTTGGTCATTAAATATCTGAAAATTGTAAAAAAACAAAAAAAAATTTCAAACGATCCAAATTTACGTTTATCTTATTCTTCATCATTTTCTAATTCCCAAAACATATAAATATGTTATATTCGGATTAAAAACAAGCTCTGAAAATTAAAAATATAAACATTATTATTAAAATAAAATTTCCGAAATCGATTTAAAAACACTGTCATCTTATTCCTTGTGGGTTTCTGATTCCAAAAACATATATATGTGATATGTTTGGATTAAAAACACGCTCAGAAAGTTAAAAAGAATAGAGATAAAGAAAAGCGTGCTATCCTTCTCACCGCAACTACTACCCCGCTCTTCTTGTCAATTTCACTGCCTGTGCATCGAGCGGTGGACTGACGATGCTACGAGTATACGCTCTTGCTGTAAAATGCAATGAGTTCAGTTTCATTCTGTTAGTTCGACAGCTTGACTAAATGTTGTAATTTCGCCTTACGCGACTTGTTTTTTATTGGCAAGGATTTAGGTCAGATGTCAGTCGGTGATCATTACTGCATTTGAAATGACCAACCATCAGTAGGATTCGGTCAACAGACCCATTACTCTTCTGACTCATCAGTCAAGGGGATCCAATGACGCCTTTGATTCATTATTTTGTTCGTTGTTGCGTTTTCTGGATTGATTACGTGAATGTACTTATTTAATTATGTATTTGTTGTTGTTTTGTTTCTCTTTTATTTAATTTGTTATTTATTTATTCCGTATCATTTCTTTCCTTCTGTCTTTCTTTCTTTCTGTCTTTATTTTTTTCATTCATTCATTCATCCTGTCTTTCTTTCTTTCTTCCTTCCTTTCTTAATGTATTAGTTTTTCTCTTTATTGACCTAGATAATCATTTATCTAATTATTTCCTTTTTTAATTTATATCAAAATTAATTGTCTAACACGTCGTTATAAACATTAAAGTCAGTTTATGTCTGTGTGCAAAAAGTGTGTGTGTGTGTGTGTGTGTGTGTGTATGTGTGTATGTGTGTGTGTGTGTGTGTATGTCAGGGGCGGACGAGGGGGGGTGCACAGGGTGCACGTGCACCCCCCCTCCAGCAACAAAAAAAAATAATAAAATTGGAAAGCTGATTCTATGACCATTTATAAGTTCAAATGGCACCAGATGGCACCATTTTGCTTCTTTGAGCCAAATTTTTTTTCCGGGGGGGCATGCCCCCGGACCCCCCTAGCAAATTCGGGCGCTTCGCGCCCATCACATTCACTTTCGATTCAAAGTGCACTCTCAAACTATCTATATCACTATCTATATCTCTATCTCTATCCCTATCGCTCTCTCTCAGCAACGTCAACATCGCTGTTGTTCCATGTTCTTGACAGTTCATTTTTCTTGCTCTTTTTTTACATTTAGTCAAGTTTTGACTAAATATTTTAACATCGAGGGGGAATCGAGACGAGGGTCGTGGTGTATGTGTGTGTGTGTGTGTGTGTGTGTGTGTGTGTGTGTGTGTGTGTGTGTGTGTGTGTGTGTGTGTGTGTGTGTGTGTGTGTGTGTCTGTCTGTCTGTCTGTCTGTCTGTGCGTGTGTGTGTGTAGAGCGATTCAGACTAAACTACTGAACCAATTTTTATGAAATATTACATGAGAGTTCCTGGGAATGATATCCCCGGAAGTGTTTTTCTTTTTTTCGATAAATGTCTTTGATGACGTCATATCCGGCTTTTTGTAAAAGTTGAGGCGGCACTGTCACACCCTCATTTTTCAATCAAATTGATTGAAATTTTGGCCAAGCAATCTTCGACGAAGGCCAGACTTCGGTATTGCATTTCAGGTTGGTGGCTTAAAAATTAATTAATGACTTTGGTCATTAAAATTCTGAAATTTGTTTGGATTAAAAACAAGCTCTAAAATTAGAAATATAAAAATTATGATCAAAATTAAATTTTCAAAATCATTTTAAAAACTATTTCATCTTATTCCTTGTCGGTTCCTGATTCCAAAAACATATAGATATGATATGTTTGGATTAAAAACACGCTCAGAAAGTTAAAACGAAGAGAGGTACAGTAAAGCGTGCTGTGAAGCACAGCGCAACCGCTACCGCGCCAAACAGGCTCGTCACTTTCACTGCCTTTTGCACTAGCGGCGGACTACGTTCAGTTTCATTCTGTGAGTTCCACAGCTTGACTAAATGTAGTAATTTCGCCTTACGCGACTTGTTATTTGTGTACTAGCTGGTTTGCTCTTCTGTTTGTCATCTATTACAATGTTGTATTATTTTGATGTAAGGACAGGTTGTATGAAAAGGCGTAGCCTTACACCTCTATTCTTGTAAAATAAAGTTCAATCATCATCATCATCATCATCATCATCTCTCTCTCTCTCTCTGCGTCTCTCTCTCTCTCTCTCTCTCTCTCTCTCTCTCTCTCTCTCTCTCTCTCTCTCTCTCTCTCAGTCTCTCTCTCTCTCCTAGCTTGGCAAAGGCCTCAGGAAGGCAGTATCAGGAAGGCAGCATCAGGCTTCCCTGGGAAAAACAACATACACAGGCCGGCAGTTGGCTGCGCTCTGATGAGCTTTCCAACGCTGGCGGGGAGGAATAAAGGCGGCTTGATGACTTGTGCAGACCAGCAAAATAGATGCTGAGTCTTATCCCTCGCTACGGCCCGACAAAAGCCGCCATGCAGTCAACGCACACAGACGTCCGTTTCTCGTCAGTGAGCGAAGCTAGGAAGCTGTCGTCCATTTGGAGTTAAAGACAGCCCACCGTTTGTTCTTTCGATGCTATCAACGAAGATGATTATTGCCCTTTCTACATTTTAACCGGAAAGCACCTGACTGTGAACGGAGTTGTGTAAGTAAGTAAGCTGCTTGCTGGGCGAGTAAGCTGTCATAGTTTGCTGTTGTTGTGTGTGTGTGTGTGTGTATTTATTTATGTATGTATGTATGTATGTACTAGATGAATACCCGCTTCGCCGGGTAGCCGGCTTTGCCGGAAGAAGTAGAGCCGAATACCCGGCTTCGCCGGGTACGCGATCGACGCCACACGAAGGAAGGGAGATAAACGCGCAAAACACTGGAGAAGATAAGGAAGAGCAATACCCGGCTTCGCCGGGATGAAAGCGTTGTGGACAGTGACCTTCTAAAAATAGTAACGGGAATATGGATTGAGCGTTGTGGACAGTGACCTTCTAAAAACAGTAACGGGAATATGGATTGACGCCACACGAAGGAAGGGAGACAAACACGCAAAACACTAGAGAAGATAAGGAAGAGTTACTGGGAATGGATGCAGAAAAACCAAAATCGGTTCAGCGCTCTCGCGCTGAGAGCACGTGTTGAAAATTCTCATCGACCAGGTTGTGTCCGGGGTCTACCTGAATATGCCCACCAAATTTGAAGCAGATCCGTCGAGAACTTTGGCCGTGCATGGCGAACACACAGACAGACAGACACAAGCCGTATATAGATATATATGTATGTATGTATGTATGTGTCCATTTTCAGGAGATAAATATTGTGTTATACAAATATTGTTTATCTTTGAATCCTGAATAAACTATGCTGATATGTATGTATGTATGTATGTATGTATGTATGTATGTATGTATGTATGTATGTATGTATGTATGTATGTATGTATGTATGTATGTATGTATGTATGTGTGTGTGTGTGCGTGCGTGTTGCGTGCGTGCGTGCGTGCGTGCGTGTGTGTGTGTGTGTGTGTGTGTGTGTGTGTGTGTGTGCGTGTGTGTCTGTGTGTCTGTGGCTGTGTTATTAGGGGCTAGCACCTACAGGGAGATGTTAACCTCTACTCGCCAAATCTTCAGGTAAACAAAGCTAGGAAGCTTGACGCTTGCGAGGTGAGTGGGCGAGATCGTCTATAAACGAGTTTTTCTAGCTAGGCAAAAGTTAAATACGAATGGCTGATATCGGAAGTACCATCCGTGAACTGTTAACAGGATTGATAGCTGTGCAACCTCTATTTGTTTAAGGCGCGATAGAACCTGCAGATAAACGGTCGCCTCTTCTCACGAATTCTCACGAATTCCTAGTCTTCCTCTCCGCGACCATTAGCCATCTGAGCATTAAAGAGTTTCCTCAATTTTGATCAGTGTTTTGGGTTACAAAAACGAGCGTTTTTCAACTAATACACTTTTTTTTTTCGTAGCAAACATACCGGCACTCTCGTTTTTGCTACCTCTTCTCATCGTTTAAGAAACGGCCGTCAGTTAAAAGCTCTGCGCTCTTCCTCTGCTACCGCCTCCTCCCTTCGTTCCGCCAACCGTCGTCTTCCTCGGCCCCCCTAGGTGGTCTTCGCTTTGGGAGAACCGACGAGGCGGGGGAAGAGAGAGAGAGAGAGAGAGAGAGAGAGAGAGAGAGAGAGAGAGAGAGAGAGAGAGAGAGAGAGAGAGAGAGAGAGAGTTTTGACTTTTGGATGGTTTATTGTACCTATGGCCATTGGCCCATATACAAACCAGGGAAGAGTGGATGTGGGTTAGGGGAATTTTACACATATATACGTCTTACACATTTATCCTCACATGTTATATAATAATCGTTTACAATTACAACAGAGAAAGAGAGAGAGAGAGAGAGAGAGAGAGAGAGAGAGAGAGAGAGAGAGAGAGAGAGAGAGAGAGAGAGAGAGAGAGAGAGAGAGAGAGAGAGAGAGAGAGAGAGAGAGAGAGAGAGAGAGAGAGAGAGAGAGAGAGAGAGAGAGTTTTGACTTTTGACTTTTGGATGGTTTATTGTACGTATGGCCATTGGCCCATATACAAACCAGGGAAGAGGGGATGTGAGTTAGGGGAATTTTACACTTATACACGTCTTACACATTTATCCTCACATGTTATATAATAATCGTTTACAATTACAACAGAGAAAGAGAGAGAGAGAGAGAGAGAGAGAGAGAGAGAGAGAGAGAGAGAGACAGACAGACAGACAGACAGAGAGAGAGAGACAGACAGAGAGAGAGAGATCAAAGTGAAATATCTGAAATGAAGGAAAGAGAGATTGTCGAAAAAGAGAATTTGACGAAGAGCCGAGAGAGAGAGAGAGCGGACAGTCTGAAAGTAGAGACAATTAGAAAGAGACAGAGAAACAAATGCGCGAACAAGAAAGACGAGACACAGACAGACAGACAGACAGACAGACAGACAGACAGACAGACAGACAGACAGACAGACAGACAGACAGACAGACAGACAGACAGACAGACAGACTAAGGTACGGATGGGACAAAGGATAGGCTGCAGACAAAAAGACAAACAGAGACGGAGGGAAGAAGCTGACAGTGTCCGTCATCATTGTACGGGTGTGTGTACGCCCACTGTTATACGTTCTATGTGTTTCTGTGGTGGATCGCCAAGACTAGCACACCTAGCAAACATGGCAACCAAACGTGACACACTCTTAGCAACGGTACTTAGCCACCACACGTAGCCACCATGCACCATACATTCATTTCTGAAGAACACATTAACCCAACACATTGAAATACATAACTATAGCACGAAGAAAAGTATGGTGTAGTTAACGAAACATCTTCAGACACCATGACGACGCCACCACGCACGGGGAGTTGCGCGTGTTGCGGTTGTGCTTGTATGTTGTGCCAATACGCACAACATACAAGCACAACCACAACACGCGCAACTCCCCGTGCGATATATCAAAGAAATATATACAGAACTATACAGAAATCCGCATGTTAGACGGAACAATGCAAATCAAAACATCGGAAGCAATGGAAAACAAACAAGAAAGAAAAAAGAAAAAAACTCGGATCGAGAGACAAGACAGTAAGATCGACGAGCAAAATAGAAATCAAAGAAGCACCCCAAAAACAAAAATAAAAGAAACAGCAACTTTACCGAAAAGGATGTTAGCAGTGCACGCAGGGTTGGGGTGGGGGTGCATCTTTATGGCTCGGAAGTGATGAAAACGCATTAGCTGTTTTTAACCATCATTATAAGAAACATAAAAATGACGAGTCCAAAAAGCTGATTAGATTCACAGGGAGGGAAGGTGAGCTCATGTGTTTCAAACTAAAGGGGAAAAAAGACTTGTGAAGTCATTCGAATGTTCACAGCTCTGCGCTAACTCTTCTCTTGTTGCGACTTGCAGAGCTGCAATGAGCATTTGTCTCAAGGTTGTGAAAAACAAATCGTCTTTGGGTAACTGGGTACATAACGGGCGTGTCTTTGATATCCTTTGGTTCTTTTCTCCCTCTTCAATTGTAAGCCTGTCGTGAAAATGACTACAAGTTAATTGTGACTTTAAGTTGAAACGTATTGTTTTGTCAATAACAAACGTTCCAACAACTTACGTTTCTTGTTTTTTATTCTGAATTTTGGAACATTGGCAGTCTCTTTGTTTTTGGATTTGTTGACAAAACATACAGCTCCTATTTTTTTTTAAAATAAAATAACTGTTTGATTTTTTTATTCATTTGTATGAATTACCAACGCAGTGCTCAGTTAGTGATACGAGTTTCTCAACTTAATTTGTGAGCATAATTTCATATGACTCAGTCAATATTACGCCCGCGTCTTCATGCAATCAATGCTCGATTGTTGCAAGTCATAAAACACGTCCAAAAATGATTAGCACACCGATATCTGAAAAGCTGCCAAATTGTTTATGCGATCGGCTAAAGATTTCGATCGAAAATCAAATCCCTCGCTAGGTATATTCAATTCAGCGGGGTTTGGGGGAGAAAAAGAAGAACAGAAAGCCGTGGCTTATAAAAGCAAATCCATCCATGAACAGCGTGATTTAGGCGCTGAAACGCAGCCCCAAAGCCGCAGGCAGTCATACAAAATGTTCAGTGAAACAAATAAATAAAATAAATAAAATTAAATCAAAAGAACGTGTTTTAAAAGAAGTGTCGTAGTGTTGTAACATGGCCCTTATTCAGACAGACGTCTGCTCCGTGTGAAAAAAACACCTGCATTTAATTAAAGTTACTTATTTAAGGTGCGTTCACCTGTCAATTGTTTTCCCATTCCAATCTTTACCTTTCACGATGATGTCTCTCTCGCTCTGTCTCTATCTGTCTCTCTGTCTGTCTCGCTCTTTCTGTCTCTGTCTCTCTCTCTGTCTCTGTCTGTCTCTCTGTCTCAGTGTCTCTCTCTCTCTCTCTCTCTGTCTCTGTCTCTCTGTCTCTGTCTCTCTCTGTCTCTGTCTCTCTGTCTCTGTCTCTGTCTCTCTCTCTCTCTCTCTCTCTCTCTCTCTCTCTCTCTCTCTCTCTCTCTTATACATATATCTATTACATTTCTGAATCCATTTTTCATTTTTTGCACGTGATACCTTTTGCCCTGAAACATCGGGCGGTTGTTTGCAGTAGGGGATATGCGTATTGCATTGCCTATTCTTTATACGCATAATGTTACATGCCTACTTTGTATCTTACATGCCTCTTGTTGGTTCGTTTGCTTCATCGTTTGCTTCTTTCTTTCTTTCTTTCTTTGTTTATTAATGTGTTTATTCGTTTATTTGTTTGTTTGTTGTCTTGTCTGTCTTCCTGTTTGTCCATCTGTTTGCTTTTTGCGCACCATATTGGTGTCGGACTAGTCAGGACTGATTCTAGCTGACCCGCTAAATAGTATAACGTTCAGGAAGGGAGCCTTTTTGTTTATCGCGCTAAAAATAAACGAGACATAATAAAAATTAGAATTAATAATGTCAGCGTGATTTATTCTGGAGAATGACACTCTTGACAAATGCTGTCAGATAATACGCTCTTTATTTACAAAATACCAACAAGCAAGTCTTGTCGGCGGGTGCTTTACGGAACGGCAAGGCACCACCCACCCTCGGAGTGTGCAATGCTGACCCGCTCACTTGAAAATGTCATTGTTAAAGTTCTGAAGAATCAAGTGAAATTGCGTCACTCAATGTACACTGAGCACAAAAAGCGCGAGTAAGGATATTTTTTCAGTGGTATAGCCCAGATGTTAAACAGCAGTTTTTGGTCAGAAATATACGTGTATTTAAAGATCAGTCTTTCTTCTGCCCAAAAATGTGTTTCTGGAATCTGAGCAATATTTGGGTATGACGTCACAGGTCCGTGACCACGCCTACCCTCAAAAATGGCGTTTTTTGAGCGATTTTAAATCTGTCGCTCTCTGTTTGACGTGAAAAATCTAAGCAACTGAAACGCAGTTTCAACATGGTATATCTTGTGAGATTGTTGTGTGAACGCATTTCACCTGTTAATATTCATCACGTCAGGTGAGTGATTGGCTGACCCAGGTCACAAGAATGCTTTGACTGCCAGGCATAATCCAGATAGGAGCGATCCAATTCCCATTGCGGCTGTTCTGTCTAACTTCGAGGGGTCGCTTCGAAGTTTCCTTTGGTCAAAATAAACGGTAATAAAACCGTTATTTATAATATGCTGATGGTTAGCAAATGGTAACAGACATGTCTCAAAAATGATATAAGCATTCGACTGACGGCTCATGCTGATATCTATTTTCTCTTCATCATTTGCTATCAGTCAGCATATTAGAAATAACATATATATTTTCTCGCAGTTGTGTGCGTTTACTTTGCCAATGACTTTTACCTAAGTTATGCAAAAATGTTTGACGCATTCGAAAAAAATCTCCTGTCTTCAAAAATACATGACACAAAAAAACTTACCAACAAGAACAAGAACAAGAACAAGAACAACAACAACAACAACAACAACAACAACAACAACAACAACAACAAGCAGAATGTATATTCACTTTGTCAGTACGAGTATCTCTGTAACACAAGATCAGTACAATTCGAAGTTTTGAAAGTTTGAAAAAAGAAAAGCATGGAAGCAGGGTCACGCAAGGTCGTGGTTCTCGTAGCAGACGACGGTTATGCCTATCGCCAGTTCCTCTGAACAGTCAAAAGTTCGTGTGAATCGCAGGCGTGTGTTGCGTTTAGATTCAGAAGTACATAATAACGTGCTATTGCAGATAAGCTTACAGCGAGTCGCATCGAAATCAAAAACTGACGACTACATTGTGAAAAAAGTGAAACTGGATCACACGGGTTCACGATGGCTCAGGGGTAAGATAAACCACGCAAAAATACATTCTTTGAAAATTGCTCGCTCTTTACGGAGGGCACCAAGGACGTTCTCAAGTAGTGAGTATGTAAATGAAAGGGTGTTTGTACTGTGTGTAAAAGCCTGACAGTACCTGTGATGGTTTACGGGAGGCTTACTGTGCCTTTAAAGTGCATTATTGCAGTATCTGTCTTCAAAACTCATGAAAAACATTCTTTAAAAGATACGTTAGCAGGGCGTATAAAACCTGATCAGTTCAAAGGTGTTTTTGTCTGATGCATTTTATGTTGGACACAAATCTCTGACGCGATTTTTTCATACTGACTTTTACAACAAAAAATAAATGACATGCAAGATACTTTTACATCAATACATAATCCCCTCCCCCGAGTCACACACACAACAACATCAACTAGAACAAGAACCAAACAACAACAAAAACAACAACAACAACAACAACGCGTCCCTATCTTTTCCTTTTACTGTAAAACAAAATATTGAACTACTTACTTTAAAAAATTAAATAAATATATTATTTTGTTCGATCTTTATGAATTTTCACATTACTCTTCTTTCGGATCAACATCAAAAACAACAACAACAAAGACAAACGGATAAACAAACAGATAAACAAACAAACAAACAAACAAACAACAAACACAACTTTAAAAACAAAACACACACTGTTCCTGTACCAAAAACTCATCCCTGTACAGCATGCAAACAGGCCAAAGAAGCAAGCGGTCCAGTTCACTTCAAAGGAGACTGGTAAAGTAATACCCTGCGTGTGGTCATACTTCGTGAAAGTCTGATCAATATATAACTGCTGAACTCTGTTTGAGTTAAGAAACAGTTGATGCTGAAGAGAGGACGCGAACAGTGTTTCAAACCAGCAGACTGCTATTTGTTTTAACCGTAACTATTGCAACAATAAACTGAATCTGGTTTGTTTTAACCGTAACTATTGCAACAATAAACTGAATCTGCTTTGTTTTAAATGTCATTGTTGTTTTTGATGTATGTATGTATGTATGTATGTATGCATGTATGTATGTATGTATGTATGTATGTATACATGTATGTATGTATGCATGTATGTATGTATGTATGTATATGTATGTATGTATGTATGTATGTATGTATGTATGTATGTATGTATGTATGTATGTATGCATGCATGTATGTATGTATGTATGTATGCATGCATGCATGCATGCATGCATGCATGTATGTATGTATGTATGTATGTATGTATGTATGTATGTATGTGTGTATGTTTGTATGTATGCATGTAGCTCTATTCTCATTTCTTTATTTATTTAACCATTTTTTATTCATTCATTCATTCATTCATTCATTCTTTTTTTTTTAAATCCATTTATTTATTTACCTAGTTTGCACAAACTTAAAAAATACAACAACAACAACAACAACAACAACAACAACAACAACAACAACAACAATATTATTTACTATAGAGTGAATATGACACATTAGTATTGCCATATCGATCTATTTACAAGAAAACAAAATTAAAAAACCTTTCAGCCGACCAAAAAACCCAGATTGATGTCTAAAATGCAGTACAAGTTAATGAGCGATGAAACCATATTCGTGCACTTACTGGTAAGAAAGACGGTCAAAGTTATCAGTTTTTTTGTTTTGTTGGTTCGGGTTCTTTTTGTTTTGTTTTTTGTTTGTTTGTTTGTTTGTTTATTCGTTTATTTGTTTGTTTGTTTGTTTGTTTGTCCTTATTCATTGGAATCAACGATGTTTTTTCATTAAACTATTTATCGTTGTTAGATTAGATTAAATTAGATTGGGGTCAGATTGACTCTGTTGCTCATAAAGAACATGTTACATATTACATGAACAGTGTGCGTGCCTTCCTTGCATGCCTGCCTGTCAGTCTGTCTGTCTGTCTGACTTTCTGTCTGACCGACTGTCTGTCTATCTGTCTGTCTGTCTGTCTGTCTGTCTGCCTGCCTGTCTGCCTGCCTGCCTGCCTGCCTGCTTGCCTGCCTGTCTGTCTGCCTGCCTGCCTGCCTGCCTGCCTGCCTGTCCGACCGTCCGTCCGTCCGTCCGTCCGTCCGTCTATCCATACGTCTGTCTGACTTTCTGTCTGACCGACTGTCTGTCTATCTGTCTGTCTGTCTAGTGCTGATTATCATAGACTCGCCAATTATGAGCAACAGAGTCAATCTGACCCCAATCTAATTTAATCTAATCTAACAACGATAAATAGTTTAATAAAAAAAACATCGTTGATTCCACAGGGGTCTGTTTTGGGACCTGTATTATTTTGCATCTATATAAATGATTTGCCCTTGTACCTACAGTCTGAATCTGTTGAGTGTCATATGTTAGCAGATGATACTACCTTACATGCAACAGGGAAAAGCCCTGCACAAATTCAAGACAAATTACAACAGAGCCTAAACGATGTTTCTGAGTGGTGTTCTGCAAATCGTATGCTTATTAATCCAGTAAAAACAAAGTCTATGATAATCAGCACTCGCCAAAAACATCAACTTTCAGAAATGACTCTGAGTCTGTCCCTAAATGAGCACTCCATTGAGCAAGTAGCTGAGCACCGTTTACTGGGACTTACTGTTGATAATAATCTCAAATGGCAGACTCACATCAATGGAATCTGCAAAAAAATTGCTAAAAACCTGTTTCTTTTGTCAAAGTTACAAAGCATTATTAATCTAGACACAAGAAAACTATTTTACAATGCCCACATAAAGCCCCATATTGATTATGCTTCCATAGTATGGGACGGGTGTAGTGAAGTTCACTTGAAGAAGCTGAACTCGCTCCAGCGTAGAGCTGCTAAACTAGTTCTGCCCAGTCCATCTCTTTCTACAAAGGAAAAGATGAAAAGTATTGGGATGTTAAGCTTAAACAAGTCGCGTAAGGCGAAAATACAATATTTAGTCAAGTAGCTGTCGAACTCACAGAATGAAACTGAACGCAACGCAACGCAGCAAGACCGTATACTCGTAGCATCGTCACTCCACCGCCCGTGGCAAAGGCAGTGCCCGTGGAATTGACAAGAAGAGCGGGATATTCGTTGCGCTGAGAAGGATAGCACGCTTTTCTGTACCTCTCTTCGTTTTAACTTTCTGAGCGTGTTTTGAATCCAAACATATTATATCTATATGTTTTTGGAATCAGGAACCAACAAGGAATAAGATGAAAGTGTTTTTAAATTGATTTCGAAAAAAAAATTTGATAATAATGTTTATATATTTAATTTTCAGAGCTTGTTTTTAATCCAAATATAACATATTTATATGTTTTTGGAATCAGCAAATGATGGAGAATAAGATAAACGTAAATTTGGATCGTTTTATAAATTTTTATTGTTTTTTACAATTTTCAGATTTTTAATGACCAAAGTCATTAATTAATTTTTAAGCCACCAAGCTGAAATGCAATACCGAAGTCCGGGCTTCGTCGAAGATTACTTGACCAAAATTTCAACCAATTTGGTTGAAAAATGAGGGCGTGACAGTGCCGCCTCAACTTTCACGAAAAGCCGGATATGACGTCATCAAAGACATTTATCAAAAAAATGAAAAAAACGTTCGGGGATTTCATACCCAGGAACTCTCATGTCAAATTTCATAAAGATCGGTCCAGTAGTTTAGTCTGAATCGCTCTACACACACACAGACACACAGACACACAGACACACAGACACACGCACATACACCACGACCCTCGTTTCGATTCCCCCTCGATGTTAAAATATTTAGTCAAAACTTGACTAAATATAAAAAGCAGCTTTTGTATAATAAATGTTCATTTATGTATAAAGTCGTCTATAAGGACGCCCCAACATATCTTATACAACTCTTCAATTCATCTCCGTCATATTATTCAAACACTCGAAATAACCTTGCCTTGTCAAGGCCCCGCATCGATTTGTTTAAAACTAGTTTTTCTTATTCTGGTGCGTTCCTTTGGAATTCACTACCTGTAAATATCAAGTCATGTCTGTCATTATCTTCTTTTAAAAGACAGCTCCGAAAGCACCTCTCTAACGACTAAGTCGGTGTACACTTTGTGCGAGTGTGTGTGAGGATGTGTAAAAGAGAAAGTGTATAGTATGCTTCCATTAACAAGCACACTTTTGAATTTTTTAATTTTTATTTTGTTATACCTTTCCCCATTGTTTTTTGTTATTTTTTTGGTTATTTGTTTTGTTATTTTTTTTATTTTTATAAATTCTTCATATTTGTTCTTTGTTTCATGTGTGTATTATAGTAGGGACTAGCTGTAAGAAAGGACCATATGGACCTAATGCTATCATCCCTCGGTAATAAAGTTTTCGAGTTCGAGTTCGAGTTCGAGTTCTGTCTGTCGGTCTGCCTGCCTGCCTGCCTGCCTGCTTGCCTGCCTGCCTGCCTGTGTGTCAATCTGTCTGTCCGTCTCCTTTTTACATTTAGTCAAGTTTTGACTAAATGTTTTAACAAAGACGGGGAATCGAGACGATCCGGGTCGTGATGTATGTGTGTGTATGTATGTATGTGTGTGTGTGTGTGTGTGTGTGTGTGTGTGTGTGTGTGTGTGTGTGTGTGTGTGTGTGTGTGTGTGTGTGTGTGTGTAAGCCTAGAGCGATTCAGAGAAAACTACTGGACCGATCTTCATGAAACTTTACATGAAAGTGCCAGAGTATAATATCCCCGGAAATTATTTTTTATTTTAATAAATGTCTTTGATGACGTCATATCCGGATTTTTGTAAAAGTTGAGGCCGCACTGTCACGCCCTCATTTTTTGATCAAATGGATTGAAATTGTGGTCAAGCAATCTTCGACAAAGGACGGACTGTGGTATTGCATTTCAGCTTGGAGGCTTACAAATGAATTAATGAGTTTGGTCATTAAAAATCTAAAAATTTTAATTAAAATCATTTTTTTATAAAACGATCCAAAAATAATGTCGTCTTATGGTGTCTTCATCATTGTCTGATTAAACAAACATATAAATATGTTACATTTGGATTAAAAACCAGCTCTGAAAATTAAATATATGAAAACAATGATAAAAATTAAATGTCCGGAATCCCTTAAAAAACAATTTCATCTTATTCCTTGTCGGTTCCTGATTCCAAAAACACATAGATAAGATATATTTGAATTAAAAACAAGCTCAGAAAGTTAAAAAGAACAGAGGTGAGTCATTCTCCAAAGCTGGTGAATTCTTAGGTCGGTCACTTAAAACGACATTTTTACAGAAGCAAATGTGGTTAGACCTTTCCCCCTGTTTATGTGGATACAGATATGTTTGAAGAAGCACCCACAGCAAAATGAATGAACATATTTGTATTTTGATATTAAATATAGTGTAATAATGTCAGTAAATCAACAAAAATGGCGTCAGAAAAATGGGAACAGGCTCGGTACATATATTGGAAGCTACGGTCCATTGACACGATAAATTCATTATGCATGATTTGTTGAAAAGTCACTTTGTGAAACGATAAAGGTTCATTCCTGTGCAATTGTTGTTATTTTCTTTGTGTTTGAGACCCCCAAAAATGAAGTTGAAAACAGCCTTTCGTACGCATCGGATGTTGTCACGCTCACTTAGATTTTTTCGACCTCTGTAACCAAACGAATTTCTTTATAATCACTATTTTTTTACGATCAAGTCAACAAGTGCAGCTTGAAGATGCAGAAAATGCATTCATTCAACCGAGGACACACTTTGGACGAATTTGATGTCTCAGAGAGTGTTTTGTGTCACACGTGATGGCTTCGTAACGGCCGTTTTCATTATAAGCTAGCATCAATTCAACTGAATGAAAACATAAATTTTTATGTTTGCACCTTTGTTAATCACCTAGCCATGCAGATGCGTGACGTTTTTTTCACAATTTGTCGTGAATAATGACGTAATTCATGAAAAAAGAAGGTGTAGTTGACATTTTGGACGGCTGCGTTCGTAACGCCCTCTGCTACCGGCGAGATGCAGACCCCGATTGCTTGAGCACCTGGGAATCTTGCATGACAAGGTTGGTATTATTTTGTTGCTCATTCATTTATAAGCATGTTTGTAAAAAAAAAAAAAAATTAAAACCACGCAAGTGTGAATTCCATGAAGTTCTTCAGCCCCACCGGGTTTCGCTTGTCAGTCCTGTAATCTCATGAAGTGAGCGTAACGGCATCTTCGGAATCTTGCGATTTAAAATAAAACCTTTTCTTAAAACAAAGGTGTATGGTCACGTAGATTGCTCACTTATGACATTGTATTGCATTCTCAAAAGCGAATATTATGAATTTGATACTTTATCCAGTGACCAAGTTTTGTGCGCACCAGTGACAACAATTAGACGTGTTGTGAATGATGTCTCCGGTAGAAGGCTAATTATCCCCCGGAAAATTCCCCCTTGTACATTTGCCCCTATGACAATTGCCCCCCAGACAAATGCCCCAAACCATGGGCGGACAGTTGCCCTCCCCCCGACAACTGCCCCCCGAATACCCCCTCCCTCCCCAGAATCGTGTGTGTGTGTGTTTGTGTTTGTGTGCGTGTGTGTGTATATGTGTGTGTGTACGTGCATGCGTGCGTGTGAGTGTATGTGTGTGCGTCTGTGTTTGTTTCTGTGTGTGTTTTTCTGTGTGTGTTTTTCTGTGTGTGTGAGTTTGTGTAAGTGCGTGCGCGTGTGAGTACGTGCGTGCGTGTTTGTGTGTGTGTGTCTTTTTGTCTCTGTGTGTCTGTTTGCACGTGCGTGCGTTAAATGTTAACGCGTGCATGCGTGTGTTTTCGAAATGTGTATCTGTGTGCGTGCGTACGTACGTGCGTACGTATGCGTACAGGACGCGGTTCAAGCACCGTTTGGAGAGACCTGCATTATAGTCTGCTTATTCAGTGACACACAAACCCAAACCTGTGTATGTGTGTGTGTGTGTGTGTGTGTGTGTCTGTGTGTGTGTGTGTGTGTGTATGTGTGTGTGTGTGTGTGTGTGTGTGTGTGTGTGTGTGTGTGTGTGTGTGTGTGTGCATCAAACGTTCTTGAAGGAATGGTGAATATAAAACTTAAAGCGTTCATTGTTGATATATTTATAATCATGATAGCAAGAGAAGTGTAAAGCGGTCATGCATAGCATACAAATAAAACACATATAGAATTGCAAGTTAATTTGTTTATATATTTGGACAGTAATAATACAATCCAAAGATTGATACTATAAACTTTATATTGCAGGTATTGACAGAAAGCCTGGTGAGGTGCACTTTGTTTCCATGAGTGGCAGATAAAACACATATGGACAGCACTTGCAGTATTAGTTGCCTTTTGCTTTAAGCTTTATTGTTGTATATCCGGCACATTTTGTTGTCAGTTGTTCTTTCGGATTTTTCAAAGTATGGTGTTTGTTTTTGCATGATCTGAATATTGTTGATCACAATAAAATTGATATAATTATACATTTTCTGGTGTGTTTTTTTAATTATATGTGTGATTGTCAAATACGTATTCAACACCTCGTCAAATTCAAGGTTGTTACGTTTTCACATTTACGCAGGATCTCTCTCTCTCTCTGTCTCTCTCTCTGTCTCTCTCTCTCTCTCTCTCTCTCTCTCTCTCTCTCTCTCTCTCTCTCTCTCTCTCTCTCTGTCTCTCTCTGTCTCTCTCTCTCTCTCTCTCTCTCTCTCTCTCTCTCTCTCTCTCTCTCTCTCTAGAGTAGGTAGGTAGTTTTTCGCAAAGGTGGCCACCTGTCAGCAAGGGAAAAATGGACCTTGGGAAATGAGAAAGTGGAGGTTGTTGGAAAATACAAGTACCTGGGACTAAACTTTTCAACAATGCTAAGTTATAATATTGGTACTGAGGACTTCGTATGCAGGGCGAAGAAAGGCACTCTTGAAATTCTCAAGGCCCTTAAAACCAATGGGTGTCATTCGTGCGCTGTATTCTTTAAGTTGTTCGATACACAGATCGTTCCATCATTATTGTATGCAGCAGAAATATGGGGCCACCAGAACAATAAACAGATTGAGAAAGTCCACCTCTTTGCCTGTAAGTTGTTTATAAACGTACCCCCGTCGACCCCCAACGATACGATATACGGCGAGCTAGGAAGATATCCACTTTACGTTGAAGCTGCTGCAAAATGTGTGCAATACTGGTTTCGGCTGTTAAAACAACCATGCTCTCGACTCTCAAAGATGGCTTACCTGTCTCTTTTGAACAATCACGACAGAGGGCAAACAAACTGGGTCACACATGTCAAAGACCTTTTGTGCAAGTCTGGATATGGTTTCGTTTGGTTGTGTGCTGGGGTGGCAGATGAAAAGTTGTTTCTGGGAGACCTGAAGGAGACAATGAGGCACCAGTTTTCACAGGAATGGTTTACACGTCTGTCAGAAAGTACACGCCTTGAATTTTACCACAGTTTCAAAAGTTGTATTGGGCACGAAGAATACCTGGACATGATTCATGTGAGCCTTTATAAAGTTGCTTTGTCCAGATTTAGACTGGGGGTCTCCCCATTCAATGCCCATCGACATCGTTACTCTCACTCTGACACCAGTCGTGACTGTCCTTTCTGCCCGGATAATGCTGAAGACGAAAGCCATGTTGTTTTTTATTGCCCCACTTACGATGGCATCAGGCAGAGATATATTGGCAGAATACAGTATTTTTCAGATGAAGACTGTTTACGATATTTGCTCACTTGTACGGTAGAGGATCAGCTTGTATCCTTTGCAAAGTACCTGTTCTTGGCCTCACGAATGCGACAAAAAAGACTTGCAGAAAACGAACCGCTCACGTGATTCTCGCGTTCCCTGTACGAACATATATCATGCTCTGGAAACACTGATGCATTCCCCGTAACAAGAGATTGACTTGAGGGTGCCGTAAACGTGAACTCCCTGGCATGTTACAACCTCTTCTTATTATGCATTTCATCTCGGAAAATATGTGCGTTAATTGGTGTGTGTGTATGTATGTGTGTGGGTGTGTGTGTGTATGTGTGTGTGTGCGTGTGTGTGTGAGAGAGTGTATGTGTATGTGTGTGTATGTGCGTGCGTGTGTGCGCGCGCCCGTGTGTGTATATGTGTGTGTGTATGCTGTTTAGTTTCATACATTTGTTGTATGCATTTAATGACTGCTTCATATGTGTATATAATCTGCTGTGTGTGTGCCCACACATGTGTGTATGTGTGTGTGTGTGTGTGTGTGTGTGTGTGTGTCTGTGTGTGTGTGTGTGTGTGTGTGTATGTGTGTGTGTGCCCGTGTCTGTACGTGTATATCTGTGTATGTGTCTTGGTGTCGTCTGACAATGTTTGCTTAAGTTATATCATCTTTCCAAGAAATGTTTCCATGATTATGTCCCAACATTTGGCAGGCTCTTTCTTTATTTTGCCTCACTTATTTGCATGTGTAGGCTATGTTTATAAAGCCCAATGTATCTCACCCTTAGTAATTTCGTTTTATGCACCAATTTCATTTGTCTGAAAATTGTCAAAATCAAATCATTGATTAGAACAATAAAACATCCATCTCTCTCTCTCTCTCTTTCGTATTCCCTTTTTTCTGTCCACAAACCTTTTCTGTCACCAATATAAATGTGTGTACATGTATATTGTATGTACGTGCCAAGGTATATTTTAAAAAAAATTTAAATTAAAAAAAAAATTAATTATAAAAAAAAATTATAAAAAATTATTATTTCTTTATATTTTTTTTTTATTTCTTTCTTTTTAAACAACTCCTTATACATGCTTGTCAAGCTATAATTAGTACAACATATAATCATTCAATATGACTGCATTATTAACAAATTTGTGTCACGATGATGCGCACGTAATGATACGGGTATACCCCCCTATCAGTCAGATACCTGTATTTTGTAAGGAAACGTATTTCTTGCTTTTTCGTTTCTTGCAAACTGTCATTCTGATAACAAAGAACCTTTGAATCAATAATTCAACTCAAATTAGTCAATTTTTATTTTTGGGCCTTATTCCCACTTTTGTTAACCAGTTTTGGAGAATGACTCAGATACAGAAAAGCGTGGTTCCCTGCTCAACGCAACCACTACCGCGCTATTCTGGCTTGTCAATTTCACTACCTTTGCCACGAGCGGTGGACTGACGATGCTACGAGTATACGGTCTTGGTGAAAAAAAATGCAGTGGGTTCAGTTTCATTCTGTGAGTTTGACAGCTTGACGAAATGTTTTATTTTCGCCTTACGCGACTTGTATTCGTTTGTTTCTGTCTGTGTTAAGACAGTGTCAGAGTTTTCTTTCACCTACACTCTACCCATATGACCTGTATTAAGAAATGTGACAGATAAACTAGCAAATTAGGTGTGGTTTGAGGTCTAGATAGAGAAATAAATTAATGTCCACTGTGTTGCACTGACTTGACCCTCGTCTGATCACGCCGTGATCACGCTGTAAACCGTGTGGCGTCACTTCTTAGTGGTTGACCCCCCCCCCTCCCCCCTCCCCCTTTTTAACATTTCTCCTTTTTTGGTTTGTTCATAGCCTCTGCAAATGTACCTCCAATTTAAAACTCCTTTCTCTTTTAAGATAAGCTTTTCTTAGATTTTTCGAGGTCTTAGGCTAATATAAGATGTTTGATGGGTTGTTGACAGACCAGCTTTTTTGTCGGTCCGATGGGGAGTATATCGTCTTTATTGACCAAGGCCGAAGGCCGCTGTCAATAAATATGAAACAAAAGTCGATATGCCCCCCGAGGACCGACAAGAAAGATGCTCTGACAACAAACCACCAAACATCGTTTTTGTCATAATTTTGATAGTGAGACAATAAGTGCCAAATCAACACAGGGAGCCATGCTTTGAAACACAAGTTCCGTTTTGATAATACATGGTTTGGTGCCCCAGCACGTTGTTGCAATCAAAGCTGGCGTGTGAAAGCAACTTTCTGTGTTTTGAGTTCATAAAATGTTGGGATAAGTATGTCAGGTTTGAGGATGCACAGTTCTGTAGGTTCCTCTCAGTATTCCACCCCCTCGGCTTTCTGTTCTAAATATTAAGCTGAGTGATCGAATGTGGAAGCTACGTTGGGTCAAAGGTCACAGAAGATTTGCGTCGTGCAGCGAAGGAAAGAATCGCGATCTTGTTTCCGACTCAGTGCCTCTTTGTTTTTCATTAGACCTGTCATTCTGCTTGCTCGGCTTTGTTAGATGTTTGCATATCTTGTTGCTCTGTTCTTTGCTTTTATTATTATTTCTTATTTGCGCTTCGTTTAGCGATACAACGTCTTGTGCACGGGTCAACATTTGTGTGTCAGGGGTCAATTGGTTTGACTTGAACTTGACGTTCGTGTTTCTCCGAACGTCTGTGTATCGAAACACAGATACACGCACTCCATGACTTTGTAAGAAGACAAAACATATCGCTAGGTTTCATTTGTTTGTGATGAATTTATGACCTTTCATGAAGTAGTTTTGTTTTTTGTTTACTTGTGCCATTTTGCCAGTTCGTTTTTGGAACTTTGCATAGCAGTGTCGTCTGTCTAGGTCTGGGGAAACGCCAATGAAAAGAGCCGAAGAATCCCCGAGCGTTTCTATTGGGTTTGCTTTTGATTATATAATCCATGTATAACCTGCTTCCTGCAACTATGGTAACCAGGGATTTATTGCATGGGGAACATGAGATTTATTTCCCAGGTGTTTGTGAATGAAAACTCGAGAAAATGATGACTGTATAAGGAATGAGGACAAGAAGTGTTTTCAGAGAGGCGGGTGAAAAGGGCGTGAAGGATGCGAGGGGGTGGGGGTGGGGGTGAATCAGGGAATACCGTTATAAACGTGACGACTGACAGGATGAACGCTTTGCTTTAAGCTACAATGTCAATGTCAGTGACAATCCTGGCTAAATGTCATCGATACAGATATAACTGATCTGTCAATCGGCACTAGCCGATACGTCGCTAGCGCACCTTTTACCCTCACCTCTTTCTTCTTATCCGTTGACCTTGGGGTCACTGCCTCTCTATCGCGGACCGAGTCAAGGCCGCATTTATTGAGTTATTATTATATTGGTAAAATAGGTATCGTCTGCGTTGTTGTTAACGGTCACAACAATGACGTTTACGACTTTAATTCTATCACACGCATTTACAAGTAATTAGACAAGTAATGTCATGTAATGTAATTTATGAATAATTAAAACAAAACAATCAAGCAAACTTTGACAGACAAAAGGCGACTGTAAATAGTAACGTGACTTGTCTCTGAATTGTTTGGAACGTTATATAATGGTCTATCTCTTTCGGATTTCAACACAACAGCAGCATCTTATGACAGCAAAGTTCGTACTGTATTAGTATTTTGTACTAGAGAAGAACTTTCACTGGTGGACGACGTCGCTTTAACTAATCCCAATGAAATGTTTGACTTTGTCTGTGCCGTCTTTTGTCTTGTCGTCCGCTGTGTTGGCAAAACTGACTGCAAAGCGAGATAAAGTTAACGATGATCATGTATGGATAAAGGAAGCAGTATTTTTATCTAACGATATTCAGGTCCTATTATTATCTCAAGTGACACAGTACCAAATGGTAGTGAAAATTCTTGTCAGTTAGTACGCGAGAATATTGAAATCTATGTCATTGCGATACTGGAAAACTGATGAAACGATCGCCATTTTCTTCCTCACCCCGCACTCATCTCATAACCTCTTTCGAACTACAGAGAAAAGGACGAGAGCTACAAAAGAAAAACGTACTGAGTGTCATCCGATGAATTGTACTTTTGAGTTATAATGAAGAACTTATTTCACCCCATTTTCGCACGCAGGTATACAAAGAGAATACTATATCGGAAAATTACAAACCAGAGAAGAAGTTGATGATTGTCACTAACAAGATTACACGGTGCTCAATACGCTTGTTTCAATGTGACAATGATTCTCACGGCTAGATAGTCTGCTTGGCAAGCTTTGCGAGACTATCTCAAATGGCGGAAGACCCAGCTGACGAGATCCATGTCGACGCACGACAAAATGGCGCTGCAAGAAAGATTGGAAGCAAGCTGCAGTGGCGCCATCATCACACGCACGATTACCTCCCCTCAGGGCGAGACAGTGACTGCGATTACGTCCCTTCGACCACACAAGGCGGTCTCGCAAGACGGAGTGCAGCAGTCTGTGCATGAACGGTGCGGGGGGATCCATGAACCTTCAATTAGTTAGCGGGGATTATCTGAGGTCAAGTAGGGGACGTAACCCCATCACCAGCATTAAGTCTAGCGATACGGGAGATAACCCGATTGAGATTGCCGGCATCTAACATTCCATTGCCTGCGATAACACATACAACAGCGTGATCGGGGGGGGGGGGGGGGGGGGTAGAGGGGGGCACAAAACAGAAAAATACAGATACGGAACGCACACGCACACACTTAAGTACACACACGCACCCAAGTCTGCTGCTTTGGAAAATGGAGCAGAGGCATGCTGAAACAAGGTGGAGAATCAAAAACATTGCATTCACCTGGCCAAAAAAGCTTGGATGATTTTGCCATAAGATCAAACTGCCCAGAGTACAGTTATTCCAATTACAGCCGAACCTGTGTATAACGAACACCAAAGGACCGACCGAAGTAGTCGTTATAGGCATGTGGTCGCTATTAAAAGGCAAATTACTAAAAAGGAGATTTCGTCGGTATTCCTTTCTAGTGGTCGTATAAGGGGAGGTGGTCGTAATCGAGAGGTGGTCGCAATTGCAGGTTCGACACAAAACACCAACACAATCTTCCTTTAACACAATCTTGCTGCAAACTAAGCAAGTATAATATTAGAAAGATGTCAATATTTAGGTGTTTGAATGTTATATCTCTTTTACACAGTTAGATAACAAAAAAAAATAAAGGAATTCGTCATTTAAGTGTTCTGTCACGAACATACATCATGCTCTGTTTTCTTCATATCTGTATTCATTGAGCAATTGCATGAAATGAACCGAACAGCTGATAGGATTGGATCAATAAGGCGGTGTCACACCGTCTGGCGTGGGTCTCGTGGGTCTCGTGGGTCTCGTGCATGCACACAGCTGTCACGTGCAGCAAGTGAACGTGCACGGTATCGACGTCCTTCAAGCAACGTATTGAATAACATGAATACCTGCATGTTAAAGATGTTGTGTACATGTACATAATTATGCAACATGTGGGGACGACGATTCCTTTTCCGGTACAGAAACAAGCGTCACAAAAACCTGTCAAAATTTAAAGGCAAACTCTTTCTTGTGAAAACAGTTCGGTGCACCATATCACATCTGGACAGGCTTTTACTTAGTCAACACCCTGTTTACGTGTTGTGGTGAGTTGGAACCTTTTGATAAGTTTATTTATAAAAAGGCGACTTATGCGAATTATTTCATTTTTTCATTTTTTTTTCATTTTCATTACTTTATTGTCCCATCGCTGGGAAATTCGGGTCGCTTCCTCCCAGTGGAAAGCTAGCAGCAACGGAGTCGCGCTACCCAAGTGTCTGCGTGTTTAGGTGTATTCAGCCACCTGCACTTGTGGCAGAATGACCAAGGTCTTTTACGTGCCATTGTGATGACACGGGGGTGGGACATGGCTTCCGTCTCTGGGTCTGCACATAAAGTTGACCCGTGTCCGTCCCGGCCCGAATTCGAACCTGCGACCTTCCGATCACAAGTTCAGTGCTCTCCCAACTGAGCTACCGGGCCCACATAACACAAACAAATTCCAACTGTGCACAAAGAGCACACAGGCTGTTCATTTTAGGTATATGAGCAAGTGGAGGACTGGTCTTATTTCATGAGAAAGCCTGACAAGGTCTACGACGGTGCGCCGAATTGTGCTTACGAGAAGGAGCGTTCCTTCAAACGTGCCTTTCTTATCATGTGTATATAATGATAGTCATGTTCATGTATATAATGATAGTCATGTTCATGTATATAATGATAGTCATGTTCATGTATATAATGAGGGACATTACCAACCAACCATGTATATAATGATAGTCATGTTCATGTATATAATGATAGTCATGTTCATGTATATAATGATAGTCATGTTCATGTATATAATGATAGTCATGTTCATGTATATAATGATAGTCATGTTCATATATATAATGATAGTCATGTTCATGTATATAATGATAGTCATGTTCATGTGTATAATGATAGTCATGTTCATGCATCGCCATTGATCTGTCCTGGCGTTCACCTATAATAAGAGCATTCTTCAGTTTGGACATCTACCAAAAAGGCTGCTTCCTGTGGGGAATTCCTGGCTGAATAATTTCACAGGTTGGCATTGGTGTCATTTACAAAATTTATTCATTTTAAAATAATAATAGTCTGCACATGCAAAAGCGCTAGCCTGTGTTAAAGTTGAAAGATGCACTTATAAACAGATTATATGATACAGTCTGAACACGTCTGTGGGTGTGGACATATAACTAAGAGAATGAATGTGCCTCTTCTTCTCAGTTCCTTCATGGACTGAAACTCCCACGGTTTTTACGTATATGACCGTTTTTGCCCCGCCATTTAGGCAGCCATACGCCGCTTTCGGGGGATGCGTACTTGGTATATTCGTTTTTCTATAACCCACCGAACTATGACATGGATTACAGGATCTAGGATCTTTCCCGTGCGCACTTGTCTTGTGCTTGCATGTACACACGAAGGGGGATAAGGCACGAGCTGGTCTGGGAAATCGGACAAATCTCCACCCTTAACCCACCAGGCGCGGCCGGGATTCGAACCCACGACCTTCTGCTTGGGAGGCCGGCGTGTTATCTACGAGGCCATTGCGCCCGTCTCCTAATTGTAAGATACTTATTGACAGAAAAAAACCCACACACGAACAGCTAGCTACACAATGTACAACATATACAGAACGAACACACAGATTATTGTTCGGTACTGTACAGAAACACGCTTCACACGAAAATAACTATAGTCAAACCCCTATCAAACGGACCCGCTCAACTTTAGAAAAAAACACATGGTAAACTTCCGACTGTTATACATGCCGTACGAAACTTCTGTGTGTTCTACTAATGGTTTTAAGTGATAAATACAGAAATATTTAGATTCTGTACATTCACACCACACGGATTACGACGCAGATTCCTTTTTCGGTACAGAAGCAGTCTTTATACATACACAAAACTGTCAAAATTTAAAACATGTTATCTCAACCCCATTAGCTTCGGGAAAAATCTGCTAGCTTCCGATCCTTTACATGTCTTGGGAAACTACTGTTTTTCAGTGCTGCACTTCTGTCAAGTTTGGATGTAAGCTGCGCCATTTCTGCGCTCCACTCGACAAATGTGTCGGCCACATTGACTCTGCCTGACACCTTTTGTCTCAATGGTGTCACGGAGTACAGGCAATTTGCTTAGACAGTCGGTCGCGCAGTTGTATGACAACTGTCCCTTTCAGAATACGAGAGAGGGAGGGGGGGCAGAGAGAGAGAGAGAGAGAGAGAGAGAGAGAGAGAGAGAGAGAGAGAGAGAGAGAGAGAGAGAGAGAGAGAGAGAGAGAGATATTGATTGATTGATCTTTAATACACAAGGATAGAGGCGTTATAGGTACAGCCTAATCTTAAAACATGCCCTATAATACAAACATGCATGGTCCTGTATATGAGTAATACAGCTATTATATGTACACACACACACACACACACACACACACACACACACACACACACACACACACACACACACACACACAGAACTTCTGAAGCGAGAGAAAGAGAGAGAGAGAGAGAGAGAGAGAGAGAGAGAGAGAGAGAGAGAGAGAGAGAGAGAGAACGAACGAACGAACGAACGAACTTTATTACTCAAGGATGGAGATTTTAGGCTCACGCCTAGTCTTACAATCTGTCCCTGCTAAACTAAGACATAAAAGAGAGAGAGAGAGAGAAAGAGAGAGAGAGAGAGAGAGAGAGAGAGAGAGAGAGAGAGAGAGAGGGGGGGGGTGAGACCGAGAGGGGTGAGACCGAGATGGGGGATGGGGAATCAGACAGAGAATTAGACTGAGACAAGCACACAAAAAGACAGAGAGATTGCTTTTTTGTTTGTTAGAGACAGTTTCTTTCTAATCTCCACAGCTATTCCAAAGAAATATTGTTAAACAATTTAGAGACGCTATTTATACTGTTTAATTACATTCAAATGTGTCCATTTTATTTGTACGGAGAACGTACCATGCACGAGAAAAGTACCTGCGCATCTCTAAAAAAATGATGAAAAATACATTAAAAAAGATTTCATGGAGAAAATAATACATACTTGATGTAACTTGTCAATTAAATTGAAACAAAAAATGGACGTATTCACTTGCATCTTAAGTTTCAAGGCTTTGAAGTTAGTCGGCAGTGCTCGCCTGAAAATATTGACATAGGGTTTACCTTCCACGAAATAAGGGTAAAACTCCTCTAAAGTGGCTGAATACGTAACCGATATGAGAACATTCGGTGTTGTTGTTACGCAGCTTGCATCATTTTGAACAAACACGCTGATTAACCATGCATAGCTTACATTCCTGGAAAATAAAACAGCCTTGTGAACATTGCAAATATTCAGTTATATACAAGCACTTGTATTTCGGGTAATTATTGAACTTTGATGACAGAACAAAGAAAAAGAAATTATTCCCCCCTCTGCTTTTTTACCTCTGTAAACTTGTAGGGGTAGTTATTTTTCGATAATGACCCAGCAACCAAACAAATAACGACCCAGCAACAGCCTGAATCCTCGATAGTGCAATGGGTTGAGAGGTTGTTCTGTTTCGGAACTACTTTTTGCGACTGAAAAGTTCAGAACGCTCTAATGTACGAAGTATACATCTCTGGAGCAAACAATACAAACATACCGCATTTAAATTAACAACTACAGGCCTGAACACATGAATCTCCATATAAAATCCATGAGTTCGGTTGTTTTCTGAATCTCATCTGCCGTGGCTCAAGCCGTTCATCACAAGCAATTTCCCAAGGCAAGTAACTCATACTTTGTCTAGCGACAAGAGTAGTTCCCCTTCTTTTCTCTCAGTTCCTTCGACAACAGACTGCAATCCGACGGTCAGTTTTCAACAATATTTCATTTAATAAACAGATCACACGCAACCAAATGCACACATCTCATCAATTTAAACAACATAAAGGGGTTTCATACACTATTTTCCCCGGAAAACTGAACTTCATACAGTTTTTAACGTTGGAACACGGGTGCAAAAGTTCGTCTGCTAGTCCCATTTGACGAAAAAACATTACCCTAAGCGATACCAAAACATATACAGAACACACAATATCTGCCTTTGCCGCCACAGCAGAATAACAGCATATCTGTGTACTTGATTTTAGCCTAAAATAGGAAAACTGACAAGAAGTGTTAACAGAATGGAATGATTTGCACGGAACTATACAACCGCGCATTAATCGATCGCCTGCGCAGGTTGACTGGTTGAGAGAATAGGATTCGATCAAACTTTCGCAAAAAAACTCCTCTTTTCTTTGAATAACTGAAGAAAGGAGGAATAAAGAGGTTACACACCTCGTCTCAGTGATTATCAAAAATAATGGTCTCAGTTCGCGGTCATGAAAAAGCTCGCTAAAGCTCGCATTTTTCATGATCCGCTAACTTCGACCATTATTTTTGATAATCACTGAGACTCGGCATGTAACCTCTACGTACATGTACACACAATGTGTATTACATGCATGAAATATCATGTAAGATTTGGAATGTCATATCATAACTTTGAATATTTTGAACTCGTAGCGTGAAATCATACTCGCCATTGTTTATTAACTTGGAGTGGCATCGATCCGTTCTGAATCCTTCACTCTGAATTTCACGCAAACAGCCGTAAGCCTGTGATCACAATGGAACACGCTGTTCACTGATATGGAACACACTATATATATGTCTACCATGTGCTACTTCTGCTCTCTAGAACTATATGTGTTATATTTAAACAAAAAGAGGACACAACAGTAACCAGGTTTGGTACGTTCTTAATCAATAATTCGGCAGCGGGTAAACTGCCTTCTTCAGGATGGTATGATGATAGTACGGAATGACGGCACGTGATGTATTAATAGTGTATTGTCATGATGAATTATGACGTCATATTCTTTCTCGCGCTTCTATGTGTTATATGTCACATCGTTGTAAAATAAAATAGTAATATGCAGTAAGTGTGTTCACAGTGGAACACTTCTATAGTTTAGAAAGTACTAATTAATGCATCCATAGACAAACATTAGTAACTGTACCGTGTTTCCCGCTAACACACGAATCATACTGACCGCCAGATCTGTTGGTGTTTTTGTGAGTGCAAGTTTTGGCACTTGGACACACGAATAATCAATAGCATGGCTGTATGTTGTGCTGAATGGAACATATTTTGATGAATAAATCAAGCAGAATGACGTTTGTGTCATTATACTAAATACATTCTAACCGGCAAAACAAAACTCCTTTCATGGCTCCGTCTTCATCCAGTATTTATGATCAAGTGAAACATTGATTTTATTCTCTCTTTCGTAATACGGAAAATGCCAAATGATCTGCCTAATTTTCAATTCTGTATAGATCTGTATACTTAGCGCCGTACGTGTTCACAGTACAGTACAGTACAATACAAGCTACGATGCATGGAACAACACGAAAGTACACATTTTCAAACATGATGAAAGGATAACATATTTTAAGTCTTGGAGATACCTTACTTCTCCTTTATTCCATAATGTCAGCCACAACAGATCTGTTCAGGCATTTACATGGGATGAGAGCACCCTTCCACTTGACCTTTCCACTTTCTTCTTTCTACCGTATCTTATCTTATTTTGTCTTTATCTTATAACGTATTGTATCTTATCTTATCTATATCTTATCTTATGTTTTACCTTATTTTATCTGATCTTATAATATCGTATTTATATCTTATCTGTTATACTAAACTTCCATTGTCCTTAGTTGAAAACAAAACTCTTGCAGAAACAGACAAACACAGAATATTTGGTACATGGGCAACCGACTATGTCGCCGGTCATAAAAATATAAACAATAACGTATTAATAAGCTCCAGTACAGTAGCACTACACATTTTCTTTTCTGGTGTAGAATACATGAAGGAAAAAAGATTCTTTCGTTCCGATACACATTCGGACTGTTATTGATTACAGTTTCGAGTATTTTATGTAACGTGTTTCTCTTCATATAAAAACAGGCTAAATATGAACCACATCACTTTCAGCAAAGCATCTAGTAACACCTTCACACGACTCAGCTCTTGATATAAATGTAACGCATTATAGCAGGGATACGTAAACATGCATGTGTGTTCTGATTTATCTTTTCTTTATAAGTTCACTCCCAGACTGTCAAAGCTCAACAGCAACCATAAAAGTCTCTTTGTTTGCAAATAAATCCTATATGTATATAGCTGTACCGGTTTTACGCTTTTGTGCAGGTACCATCGAGTGCCGTGTTCGGTTGGGAATAAACCATTGTTACAGCATAACGCTAAGCTTTTAATCAATCGAATAATAGCAGCGCCCCTATATATATGCTAAAAGAAAAAAAACATCTATCTCTCTCTCTCTCTCTCTCTCTCTCTCTCTCTCTCTCTCTCTCTCTCTCTCTCTCTCTCTCTCTCTCTCTCTCTCTCTCTCTCTCTCTCTCTCTCTCTCTCTCTCTCTCTCTCTCTCTGCCTTTTAGTTTTTCTCCCTTATTTCAAGACCGTGATATAAGTTTACGTTCGTTTGAATGTATAAAGTGTCATTGGTATCAGCTTGACTGCAGAAGCTGCTTCAAGTTTTCCTTATAGCAAGACAAGTTGACGTAAATATGTTTTGTCACTGCACTGGAATTGTCATACGCCTAACAAAAAGTGTTACAGCTACTATTTCAAACAATGGGATAAGTTGTGGTTTGTTTAATTGTAGACCTATTTCCTTTAATCGCGATTGGTTGATAAATAACATTCAACCAAGACTTCAACTATCCAGAAAACTCGTCTCTATAGAAACACGCGCCTGCACGCACTGAATGCATTTTACTATAAGAACGGTGACATTATACTCTGCCATGCGAAAAGATCACATGCCGGGAAATGATTCGTTGTCTCAGTTTTTCAAGGCACCCTCATAAGGAAAATGCTAAAGTGTTGGGATTTTGTCGTTGTTATTAGCCAAGACACATGTCTGTATATTTAATAAGTTGTGAAATAAGTCTGCTGCATTGCTGCTGAAACCCTTTCGGTTTCATGAACATACAATGTTAGGTTTTTTTTTCAGCAATGAAGTAACTTCGCGTTCAGAGCTCTAGCTCAGTGTCGGACAAGCTTTAAAATTGCATAGTTGATGTTTTGGTTTGGGGGATAACTGCATTTTGTGACAGTCATCTCATGTTAATCTGCATTAAGACCAATCTGCCGAACTAATTCCAACAAAAGAATCGCACTCTGCACAGCATAAGCAGCCACTATATATATATGTTACAGTAAATTCATCAAACCAGTCAATTTGTAAATTCACTCCGTAAATTTACCAATTTACTGAAAAATTCAGGAAATTTACAAATTTACTGAGTTTGACACCCAGGAAATTTACAAATTTACTGAAAATTTCAGTAAATTTACAAATTTACTGGTTTGATGAATTTACTGTAACATATATATATATACTAGCCTGTATATGTCCGACAGGAAGAAAGCTCTCATGGACAAGCCTGGACAGACAGGTGGTTGGCATGCTCGTTTACACACCACACAAATCCCTCTCTGCTTTACACAGGACACAAATCCCTCTCTGCTTTACACACGACACAAATCCCTCTCTGCTTTACACACGACACAAATCCCTCTCTGCTTTACACACGACACAAATCCCTCTCTGCTTTACACACGACACAAATCCCTCTCTGCTTTACACAGGACACAAATCCCTCTCTGCTTTACACACGACACAAATCCCTCTCTGCTTTACACACGACACAAATCCCTCTCTGCTTTACACACGACACAAATCCCTCTCTGCTTTACACACGACACAAATCCCTCTCTGCTTTACACACGACACAAATCCCTCTCTGCTTTACACACGACACAAATCCCTCTCTGCTTTACACACGACACAAATCCCTCTCTGCTTTACACAGGACACAAATCCCTCTCTGCTTTACACACGACACAAATCCCTCTCTGCTTTACACACGACACAAATCCCTCTCTGCTTTACACAGGACACAAATCCCTCTCTGCTTTACACAGGACACAAATCCCTCTCTGCTTTACACACCACACAAATCCCTCTCTGCTTTACACAGGACACAAATCCCTCTCTGCTTTACACAGGACACAAATCCCTCTCTGCTTTACACACGACACAAATCCCTCTCTGCTTTACACAGGACACAAATCCCTCTCTGCTTTACACAGGACACAAATCCCTCTCTGCTTTACACAGGACACAAATCCCTCTCTGCTTTACACACGACACAAATCCCTCTCTGCTTTACACACGACACAAATCCCTCTCTGCTTTACACAGGACACAAATCCCTCTCTGCTTTACACACGACACAAATCCCTCTCTGCTTTACACAGGACACAAATCCCTCTCTGCTTTACACACGACACAAATCCCTCTCTGCTTTACACACGACACAAATCCCTCTCTGCTTTACACAGGACACAAATCCCTCTCTGTTTTACACGGGACACAAATCCCTCTCTGCTTTACACAGGACACAAATCCCTCTCTGCTTTACACAGGACACAAATCCCTCTCTGCTTTACACACGACACAAATCCCTCTCTGCTTTACACAGGACACAAATCCCTCTCTGCTTTACACACGACACAAATCCCTCTCTGCTTTACACAGGACACAAATCCCTCTCTGCTTTACACACGACACAAATCCCTCTCTGCTTTACACACGACACAAATCCCTCTCTGCTTTACACAGGACACAAATCCCTCTCTGCTTTACACAGGACACAAATCCCTCTCTGCTTTACACACGACACAAATCCCTCTCTGCTTTACACACGACACAAATCCCTCTCTGCTTTACACACGACACAAATCCCTCTCTGCTTTACACACGACACAAATCCCTCTCTGCTTTACACAGGAGACAAATCCCTCTCTGCTTTACACACGACACAAATCCCTCTCTGCTTTACACACGACACAAATCCCTCTCTGCTTTACACACGACACAAATCCCTCTCTGCACATCCGTGCTGTCGTTTTAGTATGTTTCCAAGTGGAGGGATGGTTTTATTTTATTTATATATAGCCTGGCCAGATCTAATACGATGAGTCGAATGGTTTCCACGGAAATGATTGTGTCTTTAACGTTCGACAGATTTCGCATATTCAACATTACCAGTAGCACCAGCACCAGCACCAACACCAAACACAGCATCATCAACAGCGACAAAAACAACATCAACAACTTCTATTAATACTATATATACTATACTATACGACGACGACGTCTACCATTTTGATGCTTCTATCGTGCTACTGCTAATTTAGGGTGTGAATTGTCCTTTATCCCATGTGAGAGAGACCACCCATTACATAACTAAACTATATACTCACACCTGTGTATATATCATGTAAATGAGGTCGCGTCAAACTAGTCTGGCAGGGACCTAATTTTGAACTGCTCATGCTGACAAAGACACCGAGACAAACGTCATTCTTGGAACACTGTTGCGCTTGCTGTTTCCCATGGAAGATTGTTGAGAACGTAGACGTCACGCATACTTTCCAGAGTGGCGTCTTTTAGCTTTGACGTCAACGCTTTCACGAGGCTTGGAAGAGATCGAGGTTCCATAAGACGCGTCTTTAATTTGGGCGCTTTGACTGCGGGACGTTTGGAGCAAAAAACACGCAAGAACAGTATGTGAGATAAACACAATACTATACGTGGCTTGCTGTGTCATATCAGATTTACACTCGTTGCTTTTCCAAATATTGAAAAGCTCCCTTTCGTAAATCTGATATGACATTGCAAGCCATGTCAGAAGTAGTCTCTATATCGACATCTCAAACTAGGGACACCAGTCCTAGACAACATATTAATTTCTTGCTTGAGAATTTGTGTGTGCGCGCGCGCGTGTGTGTGTGTTTGTGTATGTGTGTGTGTGTGTGTGTGTGTTCCTGTCAGTTACTTATAGTTACTTGGTCAGTTTAGTGTTGGGCTCCCTTCATCGATAGATATATGGAGAGACAGTGATGTGCTTATTGAGAGGGCTGGGGTAGTGATAGATGGACCGAGACAACACTCAACTACAAACAGAAAACACAGAGTAGACAGATGAACACACAGAAACGATAACAGAGAACACCAACCAAACTACACCTCACCTGAGTTCCTGGCCTTGTCACACGAGTCAGTAGAGGCCGGCGAAGAACTGAGAGACTGTGACGGTGACGGAGGAAAAGCGTGGTGACCCTGATCCTGGGGGCTGTAGGATCCCGGGTAGACGACGTCACAGTATCCCTGGGCACCCGACACCAAGGCCCTGGGGTGCATGGCGGAGGCCGCGCCACCCTGGGTGTAGAGGTAGTCCGCAGGGTCCCGGGCCGCCAGGACGCCGCACGGAGCGTTGTGCAGACCCGACCCGTTCACGTTGCCGCCCAGGCCCCCCAGACCTCCTGCTGCAGCCCCCGTGAAGCTCCAGTCCTGGCCCTGCCCTGGGTAGGGGAAGCTACCTGGGAAGCCCTGTGGGTACATGGAGGAGAAGGCCCCCTGGCGGTGCGGGTGGAAGGTCTGGTGTAAGGCCGGGTAGGCTGCGCTGAGGGACTGGGGGTAGTGGTGGTGGAGGGGGGAGCTGTTCATGCCGTACAGTCGCTGCTCCATGGTGGGTGTGTGGCTAGAGGACGTTCATTACGTGCTGAACGTGAAGAATGCAACACTGAGATGCTCGCTGCTTTGGGAGGCGGTAGTCACTAGGCGACTCACCATGCACTTTGAGGTCAGTATTCACTCATCGGGAGACTCACCACTCTGAGGACAGTACTTATCAGGCGACTCACCACTTTAGGAAGTCAGTACTCACTGAAGGGCTTGTGCACTGTCTGAAGATCAGCGCTGACCAGGCGATGGCCGATTTGACGTCACAACTCACCAGAACAATCACAGCTTGGGATCTCGTTGCTCACCAACCACGAGGTAAGACAGTGCTCGTCGAGCTTCTCACTGCCTTGAACACCGGGCTCACCAAACGATTCACTATGTTCAGGTCACTGCTCTTCAAGCCACTCACTACTTGGAAGTCAATGCTCACCAACATTGAGTGCGACAGTGTTCTGGATGTATGAGCTCACTTAGAGGTTCACTGCCGTCAGATCAGCACTCACCGACGACTCACTGGCCTGACACTAGAAGCTACCACATAGCACCATATTCACTATGTCTATTTATAAATAAACACCAGTCTTATCATTGTTTTGATGGCATAAAGACCATATTTCTTTTTAGATCATCAGTATTTTCAGCGTCACTGTCACTTGATTAAGTTCCTTATAAACAAAATTTGCTACTCTCACTCATAGTAATAGTCATATGTTGCTTTCCATGTTGTCACCACCATTTTACTTCAGAAACATTCTGAAAACTAACTAACAGTTAATCCTCTGTCCTTATCAATAAAATAATTAAAACATTTCTTTTGAAATAAGTATGGGTGTAATAAAAGACACCACAACTGACGTCTCCGACAAAAGCCAGGACAGAGATGGCTAACTAACAGCAGAATAGTAGCAGTAGAAGTTGACAGTCACCTGATACTGCGGGTCGCTACACGTGATGTACAGTACTCTTGACAGTCACTAGATTCACTGATGTCCCCGTACTCCTCGTTTCTCGTCTTCGATGTTCATTACCTCGTCGTGTGAATTCTTGTCAGGGATTCCACCTCAAGTTGTCCACACGACCACGAAATGGTCCAGGTAGAAATGTCGCCTCGGCGTAACAAGAACAAACTTGGCGAACAACACGACGCGGGTGACACAGTGCGTTTGAAAACTCTGCGGCTTTCACTGGAATCTGTGGCGGTAGAGCTGAGTTGGCTTCAGGAAAGTCATTCCTTAGAGTTCCCAGTGTTGAGTTATCTCTCTTCCCCACTCGTCACATATTGAAACGAGATCTTAATTAATACAATGGTAATTCCATCCGCGCGGAGAGCGAGAGCCTGAACAGTGCAGTAAGTGAATGGTACTACTCGTTTCGCACCTTTCTCGTCGTCACTGCCATTCATTCCTGTCTTCGCCCCACAGAGCCCCACGATGCCACAGCAACAGAAAGCAAGCTCGTGGGTTGCCTGGCTACCCGCGTCACTCACACGGCACCGCATTGCGATTGGCTGAGAGATCCTCTTTGGTGCCAGAAGCCCCGCCGACTAAGTGCACGCCCCTCCTAGCCGAGAAAGCTTGGCATCCGGCTATCGCTGGCATCGTGTGCCGTGCGGAATCTGATTGTTATCAGGGAAGATGGCGGAGATTTGATGCAGTCACGGGGCCACTGCAGGCAACACAGGTGTTGTGGGCTTTTCCTTGTTCCCCCCGTGCTTTCTAACGTCATCGCCTACTTAAGACTGAGCGTTTCAGCCCAAGGCTTTGCCCAAAATAAGGCAGCGGCCTTCAGCAACTCTGTAGATATCTTGGTTTTCTTTGAGCTTACTCAATCGTCAGGTCTGGAGATGAAGCTGGTGGTCGTCTACTGAGGAGCCTCCACGGCAGTCATTGTACTTGTTCCCAGCGCCACTGTAGATGTCGTCTGTTGGCCGGATACCTGGGGACAGAAAGTAGTAATGGTGCATGACGATACCGTTTCTCCTGTGTGATCGATCACGTATGTCACAACATAATTATCTGTCCTGGTTTTTATTTGACATGAGATGTAAGATGCATACCAGTATCTACAGCATGCATGGCTGCTCTCTCTTCAGAGTGGGCATATTTGTCAAGAATTAATTTTAGAAGTAGATTAATAGGCGTCAGTTACTGACGAATTAACAGAGAGAAAAACAAAGAAAACAGTCACAGTTCCAAACTTGTGTTATCTTTGTGTGCATGGGTGCATGTGGGGTCCAGAAACAAAATGTGACCGACCAGACAGGCTCATCCTGTAAATAATGATAAAAAATATATACTTTTGACACAATTGGTATAATACAATTAATCCGTACGAGTTCTATTTTTAATTATGACAATATTACATTGCATGTATAAATAAATGGCTTAGACCTTTGTCACGACAACCAATGTAAGGTTTGAAGTAATTTCCGGAATGTATGTAGCATATATGCGAGTTTTTTTCAGTACATCCTCCCATACTCTCAAGCCAATTGAGGTACACCAAATATGAATAAAATCGCATTTTAATGGGTGACAATCATTTCTTTTATTTGTGTTGGGGGGGGGGGGGGGGTCACCCTGTATGATAACTCTCGCGTCTCGTCATCTTGAATCAGAGAAGTATACACGACTACACTGAGCGCAGTTTCTTTTCTAATTGCCTTATTATTATTCGTATGTCTGTCCACTTCAAAGACTATTAGAGGTCAACACACTTGTGAATGTTTCGTCTTGTCTATTATTACACGTTCAAGTTATAAACTAACCTTCCTTGTTTTTGATTCTTGATTCTGAAAAATTATCAAAAATCATGTTGCATCAATTCAAGACTGAGTACTTGAACAATCTAACACTGTGACGTTGCTTCTCTCCGGGGAAAATATACCGTGTTGTACATTTGGCAGTGTTTGCGAGGTAATGGAAGGACGCAGTGGCTGGTTCTGCGCGACGCTTATCAGTCTCGAGATAGGTGTGACCACATGCATGACGTTCATTCAGCGTTCGTCATCTCAGATCTTTTCGTATTCCAACCATGCAATGTAATTTCCCAGTTGTGTGTTCTGCGCTCGTTTTGACCTAACAAGTTGAGAAAAGCAAGTAGGGGAGGGTAGGGCAGGTAGGGTCAAAAAAATCCTTTTTCACTCTCATTCAAAGATTAACCCGTGAAAACATTTCAAACAACTTTTTTAGAAAACTTTAATCCTTTTGCAATACAATAATTCAACATTCGAAAATAAATCGTTCTAATCATGAGAGATTAACAATAAATAAAAAGGTCACCCTGTGGCGAAGGTTGGGTCAACTTGAGAAAAACAGCTATTATCCTGCCAAAATAAAGGTAAATTAATAAATTGACCAGCTGAACGATACCACAATTAACCTGTGTACATAATTGAGATATGAAAACAACCAACCAAACTAAGAAGAACAAGAAAATTGCCAATGGTAGCAACTTGCCAAAAACAAACACGAAGCAAAAAATAATATTAAAAAACATCAATGGAAAATAACATAACTTCGCATGTCAGAATAACTGAATATAACTTGAACACGAAGAAACAGGTCCTGAGCACACATAAACAAGGAAACACGAAATCTCTCTCTCTCTCTCTCTCTCTCTCTCTCTCTCTCTCTCTCTCTCTCTCTCTCTCTCTCTCTCTCTCTCTCTCTCTCTCTCTCTCTCTCTCTCTCTCTCTCTCTCTCTCTCTCTCTCTCTCTCTCTCTCTCTCGTGCTGTTAATAACATATTAGGTAAATCTAAACAGAACTCAAATCGGTCTGCCACAACCATCTCCCCTGAAGATTTTAATAACCATTTTTTGTCCCTTGCCAATAGGCTAAATGAATCTGCAAAATGCGACAGTCCTGATTCTGACCTTGAAGTCTCTCTCACAAAATTACATGATTTTTGCAATGACAAATGTAAACCGGACGATTTTTTTACTATTCCAGACATGGCAGTGCATGAGGTAGGTAAGGCGCTAGAAGGCCTTGAGAATAAAAAGTCCATGGGTCCTGACAAGATTCCTCCTTACTTGGCCAAATTAGCTCTACCATATATTGTGGAGCCACTCACCTATGCGTATAATCTCTGCATAAAGCAAAATACTGTACCTAGTTTACTAAAAAGAGCAAAAGTAATTCCACTCCATAAAGGCGGAAATTTATCCGACCCAAATAATTTTAGACCCATTTCCTTATTACCCATTTTATCCAAACCATTGGAAAAACATATTCACAAACATTTGCTCGCGTACATAGAAAGCAGTAACCTTTTCCATCAATTTCAATCTGGTTTTCGAACAAATCACTCTTGTCACAGCGCCCTTACCACGCTATGCGACACCTGGTTGTCTGCAACAAACCGATCTGAAATCAGTGGTGCTGTGTTTCTCGACTTTAAAAAAGCGTTTGATCTTGTTGATCATTCAATTTTACTGAAGAAATTACAGTTGTATCTCAGAAACAGTTCAGTGTGTAACTTTTTTGCTTCCTATTTACAGGACAGATCTCAATATACTGCCCTAAACTGTAAAATATCTACTGAGGAGACTGTGAAATGCGGGGTGCCTCAAGGGTCAGTGCTTGGGCCGATCTTGTTCTGTCTGTATATCAATGATCTGCCACTGCACATTTCTGACAGTAATGTAAGAAGTGATTTTTTTGCTGACGATTCTTCTCTTCACTCAAGTGGAAAGTCTGTTACAGTAATAGAGTCCTCCCTTCAAACAGCTTTAAACGATGTAAATAACTGGTGTAGTGCTAATGCTATGCTTGTCCATCCAATAAAAACTAAAAGTATGGTAATTGCAACCAGACAAAAACATCAGATTTCTCCACTCAAACTAAATCTTACTATTGGTACGCAATCAATTGAACAAGTTCAACAGCATCGCGTTTTAGGGGTAATTCTTGATTGTGAATTCAAGTGGCAGGCACAAATACAGCATATTTGCAAGAAAGTAGCCAAGAACGTTTTCCTCCTATCCAAGTTAAAGCAATATACCGACAGAAGGACTCTGGAAATGTTCCACCATGCTCATGTAATGCCTCACATTAATTATGTTTCGACGCTCTGGGATGGCAGCAGTGATGTCCACTTGAAAAAGTTAGACTCTCTCTATCGTCGCTCGGCCAAACTCATCGTAAAGGATAATGCCTCAACAGATATGAAATTAAAAATGCTTAACTTTCTTCCACTGGAAAAGCATCTCAAGTTAAACAAAGCCATTTTCATGCATAAATTGTATCACGGTAAAGTGCCGATTTACATTACATCATTATTTAATAAAGCTACCCACAGATATGGGTCGGTCAACCTGATCCCACCAATTCCACGAATTGACCTGTATAAGACCAGTCTTGCTTTTTCGGGTACTTCAGTTTGGAATTCACTTCCATCATCCTTTAAGCACCTAAAGTCATTAAAAAGTTTTAAAAAATGTGTAAAAAACCACTTAATGTCTGAGTAGTTTAACGCCTTTTGACTTACCAAACTTAGTATTACGTCAAAAATATGCTGTGCATTGTATATTCTGAACATATTTTTGTTACTCTATTGCTACATGTTCGATTGCCACCAGCTTGTATTTATAATTACCTGCATAGTATGCATTTGATTTTATGAATAACCACATATGTATGCTCTTCATGCCTCATCTTTATCATCATCATCATCATTATCATCATCATTATCGTCATCATCATCATCATCGTCATCTTTATTATCACGTTTTCCGACCTCCTTTTGTTGGTTAACTTTTTAACTTTTTAATTTTTAATTTTTTTTTTATTTATTTTTTTTTTATTTTTTTTATTTTTTTTTATTTTTTTTAATTTTTTTATTATATAATTGTGTGTCTATGCGTCCCAAGGACAGATTGTAAGAAAAGGCGTAGCCTTAAATCTAAATCCTTGTAAAATAAAGTTCAATTCAATTCAATTCTCTCTCTCTCTCTCTCTCTCTCTCTCTCTCTCTCTCTCTCTCTCTCTCTCTCTCTCTCTCTCTCTCTCTCTCTTTCGCTCTCTCTTTCTCTATCTATCAACGCACACACACACACTCTCTCTCTCTCTCTCTCTCTCTCTCTCTCTCTCTCTCTCTCTCTCTCTCTCCTGCACTCTGTCTCTGTCTCTCTCTGTCTCTCTCTCTCTCAGTAACACAAACAATATTTAACTCATACACATGAAATACACCTATTCATTCACACACCAATGCAAACACACATGTACACGCACACACGCACCCATCTACACACAATCGCGCGCGTACATACAAACAAATTCACCTATGATTCATATTTCATGCAATAACAAATTATGTAAAGAAGGGGCATCAGGGCCGGCCCAAATGAGTTGTAAGGGGAGGGTTCCTCCTTTTTTTGGGGGGAATATCAGCGAAGTGGCGAAGCCACAAGAAATTTTTGAAAAACGGTTAAAATCTGTGCAATCTGGTGCATTCTGGGCCTTGTTTTGAGGGTTAAGAGCAGCATTGTTTTGGTGCTAAAACTAGTAAAAAAAAAAGACACTCAATTAGCAAGGTACATGCTTTTTCCAGGGGTGGGGTTCCGGAACCCCTGGAACCCCCCCCCCCCCCCCCCCCTGGGTCCGGCCCTGGGCATGTTGGGTAATGACGGGGCAGGTCGGGTAATGACGGGGCAGGTCGGGTAATGACGGGGCAGGTCGGGTAATGACGGGGCAGGTCGGGTAATGACGGGGCAGGTCGCCCTGCCCATACCCTACCTGCCCCAGGGTGCACAAAGAAATCGGTCTGTTACGTTTAGATTCAATTTAAATACGAATTTAAACAGCACAATTCACTTCTAAAATGAATCAGGTGTGTATACCAAAGATATCATCCATGAGCACCCTGTTAATCCACGTATAGAACAAAAAGTATGAGAGTAAAAAAAGTCACTTACTGTCAAATTTCAGGGTGAAACCACCGGATCCACACTTGCGCATCACTACCATTCAAACAAAATTGCGGAAGGGACGCACTGGGACATTCAAAAACATAGATCGGAAACGAAACGGGAATAACTTTTCAATTGTGAGAGTTATTCAAGGTGACCCAACCTGCCCCTGACCCGGGCCTACCTGCCCCACAGTCCCCTACATTTTATTTCTTCAAAGAAGCTGAATATGGAAAGAAAAGAAAGCGTGCAGAAGTAGGCTTATGTTTGAGTCCTGCAAGACTTTAAACAACGAATTATTCATTGGGAGAAAATGAAGATGACTGTTTTTCGTCTGCTTTAAAGGTCAGGCGATTTTACAGCGCACACGTCAACATGTCAGTCGCATTTGACAAGCATGTTTTTATTACACCCCCGGTATAGGGGTGTGTATAGGTTTCGGTCGATGTGTTTGTTTGTTTGTTTGTGTGTTTGTGTGTTTGTGTTCGCATATAGATCTCAAGAATGAACGGACCGATCGTCACCAAACTTGGTGAACAGGTTCTATACATTCCTGAGACGGTCCTTACAAAAATTGGGACCAGTCAAACACACGGTTAGGGAGTTATTGGTGGATTAAGATTCTACAAGGACTTATAGAGGGACATATTAATGGTCAAAGGGAAATAACCTTCTCAGTTGGTGGCAGTGAGAATGGTAAGGACGGGGGTGTTTTTCCTACCTCGGAGGAATTTCTTGTTCTTCTTTCTTCGAAGTACTTTAGATTTGTTCGTATAAAGTTCCATTATCATCGTGACCATTTTTTCGAGCTGTGCAGTGTTAGATTAGGGGAAAAACACACTTGAATACAAAATCACAAAGAGTTTTGGATCGTTGGCTCCGGAACTGCAACTTCGATATGCCGAAAGAAAAAAATTGTAGTGTCACGTGTTTTATGTTTGGAAGAACTGCTGATAATTTACATAGCACTCCGCTCCTGTTCTTCTCTTTGTCGCGACCCCCTGTTGACCGTTATACTTCTGGCGAAGCATGCAGCAGTAAGGGGAAAGTCAGAAAAAAATAAAACAAACCTATCTGGTTTATACAAAAAAGGATTTCTTTGTCAGAAAATTAAATTGAAAGAAATAAGAGAAACAAGTTGCGTGAAGCGATATAAAAACATAAAATATTATAATCAATCCGTTGCCCTGAAACTAAAAGATCAACACTAAACAAACAGACAACACCGAGACAACATCGCTTGCCTAAACCCGATGACAGACTGGTCCAGCTCGTCTCGCGAAGCACGCGAACGTATACTGCCTGATTAACTTCTTTTTTTTAATTGTGAGTTCATTTTCAGGGTAAACATAATGTCTATAAAAAAAATTTGGATTCAGGATATGCTGGAGAAAAAAATGAAATCCCTTTTGGATCGATTACTAACGTTTTAACTGATTTGATTAGAATTTTGAGATGTTTAATGGCTATACTCATTTATTATTTTTACATTTAGTCAAGTTTTGACTAAATGTTTTAACATAGAGGGGGGAATCGAGACGAGGGTCGTGGTGTATGTGTGTGTGTGTGTGTGTGTGTGTGTGTGTGTGTGTGTGTGGTGTGTGTGTGTGTGTGTGTGTGTCTGTCTGTGTCTGTCTGTGTCTGTGTGTGTGTGTAGAGCGATTCAGACTAAACTACTGGACCGATCTTTATGAAATTTGACATGAGAGTTCCTGGGAGTGATATCCCCGGATTTTTTTTCATTTTTTCTATAAATACCTTTGATGACGTCATATCC
Source organism: Littorina saxatilis (assembly GCF_037325665.1). Classification (NCBI taxonomy): domain Eukaryota; kingdom Metazoa; phylum Mollusca; class Gastropoda; order Littorinimorpha; family Littorinidae; genus Littorina; species Littorina saxatilis. The sequence continues at coordinate 36,185,232 of NC_090258.1, forward strand.
GGCTTTTTGTAAAAGTTGAGGCGGCACTGTCACACCCTCATGTTTCAATTAAATTGATTGAAATTTTGGCAAAGCAATCTTCGACAAAGGCCGGGGTTTGGTATTGCATTTCAGCTTGGTGGCTTAAAAACTAATGAGTGAGTTTGGTCATTAAAAATCGGAAACTTGTAATTAAAATTATTTTTTTATTAAACGATCCAAAAACAATTTCATCTTCTTCTTCGTCATTTTCTGATTCCAAAAACATATACATATGTTATATTTGGATTAAAAACAATCTCTGAAAATTAAAAATATAAAAATTATGATCAAAATTAAATTTCCGAAATCGATTTAAAACCAATTTCATCTTATTTCTTGTCGCTTCCTGATTCCAAAAACATATAGATATGATATGTTTGGATTAAAAACACGCTTAGAAAGTTAAAACGAAGAGAGGTACAGTAAAGCGTGCTATGAAGCACAGCGCAACCGCTGCCGCGCCAAACAGGCTCGTCACTTTCACTGCCTTTTGCACTAGCGGCGGACTACGTTCAGTTTCATTCTGTGAGTTCCACAGCTTGACTAAATGTAGTAATTTCGCCTTACGCGACTTGTTTAAGCTTACAAGCTGAATTGCAATCCCATAGTCCGGGCTTCGTCAACCAAAACCCCCAACTTTCACGAAAAGGGGGAAAATGGTCTGGCAATAATCATCTCCAAGAATTTGTATGCAAAGTTATATGAAGATCGGCCAAGTAGCAGGGAGTAGGGAAAGGGGAGTGGGGTAGGAGGAACAGGGGGAGTTAAGGGGGAGTGAGAGATAGGGGGACTAAAGGGAGAGAGTAGGTGAAGGGGGGGGGGGTCAAGGACAGGGATAAGGGGGACTAAAGGGAGAGAGTAAGGGAGAGGGGGGTTAAGGGGAGGGAGTAGGTGAGGGGGGGGGGGGGGTGCATATCCTCGGTGCGCCATATCCTCACCTTGCAAGCGGCCATCTTTCTAGCGCCAATTGGCCCATGCCATCCAACCACAAGCAGCACAAGGAACTTAGTCGATAAATATCGACAGGGGGCCGACTAATGGTTTAAATGTGAAATGTGTGTATAATAATGGGTGTGGGTCTGAAATGAAGTTAGGTAGTAGGTACTGAACTTGTCAAATCCAGGTGCACGGAGCCCCTGGGGCTTTTAGTCATACCTCAGGCAGCTATCCGTTAGAAGAACTACCAAGTTTCATTGACTTGCACCCAAAGAGTCAAGAACTGCAATTTTTTTTACAAATTAATTTCGTACTCGGACCCGGCTGGTCTTGACCTATTTTTTTAATCTAAATTTAGATCAGGTAGATCACCACATCATGCACAAAAAGACACGTCACTAGCAAACTATGTCAGACATCATCATGAGTTTGTGTAAAACAAAATGGAGGCCGGAATCACTCAGTTGAATCGAACTCCGACCAAACACCACGTAATAACTAGGTTAATTTATGCACTCGCGTGAACAAGAAACTGTCGAGCTTCACAGATGTCGTCGTTGGGTAGTTTTGGGTGTGTTTTACTACCATAGGAGGATTTTTGAACTGTAAATGCACTCAGCTGCAACAAAAACGCAAAACGAAGGCTGTGAGCTGCACTGTGCCTTTAACATTTGTTTTGAATAATTATTGGTATTTTGACAATGTGGGTAGCATGGAAATGTAAGCATTTGAATGTAAGTCTTAGGTACCATTGTACCCAGGAAGAGAGACGAGAGATAGGAGTAGGTTGCAATAGCTTGTGTGGTCTTTGAGTTTTGTTTTTGGAAAGACATTGTTAAAGAAAAAGAAGACAAGTACAGTAATGTAATATTTATTGTGAAAACCAACGATCGTACAAAGAACATGTGAGGCAACATTATGTCTATGATGGTGTGAAGAAAATTAGTTATGATTTATACTATTATTATTTAGACTTGAGACTGAACAGCAAAAGGCGAAGTGTATGTTTTGTGGTGTGAATTGAAACAAAATGAAAAGTGTAAATATCTGGGAAATTGTGGTTAAAAGACTTCGTTATTTCTTGATTGTTATTGAAAAGTAGGATATGCGCCGAAATGGCTGCGATCTGCTGGCCGATGTGAATGCGTGATGTATTGTGTAAAAAAATTCCATCTCACACGGCATAAATAAATCCCTGCGCCTTGAATATGTGTGCGATATAAATTGCATAAAATAAAAATAAAAAAATAAAAAAATAAATCCCTGCGCTTAGAACTGTACCCACGGAATACGCGCGATATAAGCCTCATATTGATTGATTGATATTGAAGTGAATAGCAAAACGCTGTATTTGAAAACAGCATGGGATATATATTATTTGTTTTTGGTATCAGGTAATGCCCTAGTTTTTACAAATTGTAGCAAAGTCGATTAACTTTACAATGTACGATGTTTGCTTGCAAATTACAACACAAACGCAAAAAACTTAACTGTTTGTAAAGTTCTAAGGCATTGCAGACAAAGCAACTGCAAGAAAGTAAGGTTTTAGCAGTGTGAAAATCCGCTGAAAACGGTCTTATATCCCTTTCGGTATGGCCGGCTCTTATGACACTGACCCTGAGCTGACCGTGAGGCACTGAAAAGGTTTTCACGGAAAAATTCTCTCGAAGAACCAAATGGGTTCGGTGCATTTGTCAGTCTGTCACATGTTAAAGGGCCCCATACGGGTTGAAAGAGATAAGGTACTGTCGTGTTTTTTCCCCAAACCTAGTGCACTACCGTTCTCACGAGATAAGTTACTTCTGTTTTGTTCCGGGTTTTTTCTCTCCAATTGACACCATGTATGAGAGATGAAACAGAAAAGCCTGTTGTGAAAATGCAAAAATTTGGAGGAAAAAACGAAACAAAACAAAAGTAACTGTTCTCATGACAACGGCAAACAACGACATATGTTCACCGCCCTCAGCTAATTCAAGAAATCACCCCCCCCCCCCCCCCCCTCCTGCAGGGTACACGTGCACTCAAGTTAACCTCTGCTTTGAGACACATGTTCACCGCCCTCACCCCCTCATGCAAGGTACACGTGCACTCAAGTTAACCTCTGCTTTGACCTGTGTGCCAAGAGTCAGATGAGAGAGAGAGAGAGAGAGAGACACACACACACACACACACACACACACACACACACACACACACATATAGACAGAGACAGACATAGAAAGACAGAAGCGGAGAGACTCAGAGGGAGACACAGACAAAGACATACATACAGACAGAGAGAGAGAGAGAGAAAAAAATGTAACTGATCTCGTGAGAACCGGGTTGAGGCCTTGCATGGTTTTGACGGCAACAATGACGGGCGCGGTGGCGTGGTGGTAAGACGTCGGCCTCGTAATCGAGAGGTCCGGAGTTCGAATCCCGGTCGCTGTCGCCTGGTGGGTTAAGAGTGGAGATTTTTCCGATCTCCCAGGTCAACTTATGTGCAGACCTGCTAGTGACTTAACCCCCTTCGTGTGTACACGCAAGCACAAGACCAAGTGCGCACGGAAAAGATCCTGTAATCCATGTCAGAGTTCGGTGGGTTATGGAAACACGAAAATACCCAGCATGCCTACTCAACGAAATCGGAGTGAAGCTGACTATGCTCTCAGAGTATAGTGTGGGGAACCCAAATGGGCAAACGAGCTCACACGTAACCAGACAATTCTGGAACGCTGAAGAAGAAGAAAGAAGACGGCAACAATAATTATTGTAGTTGTCTAAGACTTTATTTCTGTTTGATTTGTGATATGTTGGGAAGACATATTTATCAATTGATCAACAAAATAAAACATAATACAAAACGACACAACATTGTTAAAATCATTATTTGCCAACGTTGAACGTTTACGAAGGCCTCAATCTTCCCGCGCCGTAGACCAGATTAATAGGTGCTTGATTTTGGTATTTTGATTTACATAACATTAAACCTTTCTTGGGGTTCATGGTCATGGCAACAGCCATAATAATATTATATCATGTATAATATTACAGTACAGCATATGTGAATTACATGTCATCATACCAAACTGTCATACATTTGTATTCCTACATTATTCTGATTGATCACAACCCTAACCAAACCTACTATCATTGGACACATCCAAATGCAAGCGCCTATTCTTGACAATTTCCCACTGATCTAAAAATAAAATCAGTGCAATTTCCTTGGTCGGGCTTTGCCACAGACACTCACGGTTTGGCCTGTAGGTAAAATGTACAATGTATTTTCTGATTTGTGCACAAAATCTTTTTTTCTTTTTTCTTTTTTTAACATAACAATGTTTAATGTCATTGTATGTTTGAAAGACCATGGTCACATTTGTAAAACAAATGTTACATTAGAAAATAAATAACATTTTAGTTCATGATTTTTTCTACACCAGTGCTGAAAATAAGAAATAAAAAGGTCGGTATATAAGTCACTTAAATACAGCATAGTATGAATGGATTGAGTTTGTTGCGGTTGACCCTGCACATTTCGACCAATGATGTTTTTGTTGAACAATTTTGCCGTCACGCCTCCCATAGAGTGACGTATTTCACAACTTCCTGTGTTACACAAACTCAGTGATGACCAATTTTGCATTCACCCCTCCCATAGGGTGACGGATTTCACAACTTTCTACTGATGAACAATGTTGCCTTCACCCCTCCCATAGGGTGACGGATGTCACAACTTCCTGTGTACACAAACTGATGACGTATTTCACAACAAAATGGCGCTGCCCATGGTCAACCGTATAGAATGGGGGCCTCCTGGCCCCCATAATAACCCAATATTCGATTGTGAGACTCACATTTTCAAGTTGCAAATTTGCACAATGTTGTAATTAATCTGCAAACCCGTCTCATTACGGAGAGAGAGAGAGAGAGAGAGAGAGAGAGAGAGAGACAGAGAGACAGAGACAGAGACAGAGAGACAAAGACAGATCGAGAGATAGAGAGAGACAGGACAAGACAGACAAACAGAAGACAGAGAGACAGGCAGACAAACAGAGTGACTGGCTGACTGACTGACTGACTGATTGACTGACTGACAGATTAACTGACTGGCAGACAGACAGACAGACAGACTAACATTCACACACACACACACACACACACACACACACACACACACAAACACACACACACACACATAGAAAGGTAGCCGCGAGACAGAGAGACAGAGAGAGAGAGAGAGAAAGACAGACAGACGGACAGATAGACAGACAGACATAGACAGACAGACAAACAGACAGGCAGACAGACAGACAGACAGACAGGCAGAGAAAGATGATGCTCTGATGACGCAAGGCGCATGTGTCTGTGTCCCATACCCATTATTCTGTCTATTTACAACTGTCGTAGGATGCTAAACGTGCATAGCTAATGCATGCTGTGTGAAAACCAAGACTCCAAAATAAAACAGAAACCCAACCTGGTATGCAGCTATACATTTCAACCCCCGCTTTAAGACGCTCCTCCTTTTAAGACCTTATATAGACTTTTTAAGACCTTATAGACTTTTTAAGACCTTATATAGACTTTTTAAGACCCGTTTTAAGACCTTATATAGACTTTTTAAGACCCTTTTTAAGACCTTATATAGACTTTTTAAGACCCGTTTTAAGACCTTATATAGACTTTTTAAGACCCTTTTTAAGACCGTATATAGACTTTTTAAGACCTTATAGACTTTTTAAGACCTTATATAGACTTTTTAAGACCCGTTTTAAGACCTTATATAGACTTTTTAAGACCCGTTTTAAGACCTTATATAGACTTTTTAAGACCTTATATAGACTTTTTAAGACCCTTTTTAAGACCTTATAATTATAGACTTTTTCACATTATCTGTACATAAACTTGGTAAATTTACCTTCGTAAGACTCCCTCCATTCTAAGACCTGTTTTTTCTGATTTTCTACAGATCCACTTTACTGTGGTAGACCACAGCGATATATATATCTGTATATATCTGTGTGTGGTAGACCTGTCTAAGTCTGTGTGTGTGAATACTGCAGGGCGAGACCGGGGTAGAACCGGTACGTCAAGGAAGGGAGCTAGGGAGCGTGACATTACTGAGACTTAAAACTCCAAATAAACCTCAGCATGCCGCCCGCTACCCATTGTTTTTGCATTTATCCAGACTTGAAGTGATCGAAGAGATTGGGGCAAATCTGTCAGACGAACAAATAAACGGACAGACGCGGGGCCGCTGGCAAAGGGCAAGGGAGGGAAGCGAGGAGAGAGGGGCGGGTAACTCTAGCTCAGTGTAGCGGCGAGCTTGACAGTCTCTGTCACACGTGCAACACACATGCGGCAAGTTTACACCGCTCTCGCTTCTCTCTGCCTCTGCCCTTTATGCCCCGCAGAATATTGGGGTTTCTCTTTCTTCTTTTACTTTCTGTCTCTGTCTGTTCTGAACGTCTGTCTATCTTCGCATGTTTGTCTCGGTGTCTCTGTTTGTCTACCTGTCTCTGTCTCTGTGTGTCTGTCTCCTTGTCTTTTCAGTGTTGTTGTTGTTGGTGTGTGTGTGTGTGTGTGTGTGTGTGTGTGTGTGTGTGTGTTTGTTTGTTTGTTTATTCTTTAGTTTGGTTTCTCTTTTTCTTCCTGAATACATGCGTTACCCAATTTTCTCGCACTACTGTTCTCTTCTTTCTCAGTTCCTCAGCTTTTCCTTCTGTTTTTGCTTCTTTCGGTCTTTCGTCTTTTTATGCATCTGTTTGTTTGTTTGTTTGTTTGTTTGTGTGTTTGTATGTTTGTGTGTTTGTATGTTTGTGTGTTTTTTCGTGTTTTTTTTCTTCGGGTATTTTTTATCGTTTTTTTTGTGTTTTGTTACTTGCTTTTTTTTCAATAATTGCTTGTCTGCACGTTTGATAGTGTTTTTGTGTGTGTGTGGATGAGTGTGTGTTTTAAGTCGGTTTTGCTTGAACACGTTTTTGACTCACATGCGAAGCAAAAGTGAGTCTATGTACTCACCCGAGTCGTCCGTCCGTCCGTCCGGACGTCCGTCCGTCCGGACGTCCGTCCGTCCGTCCGGACGTCCGTCCGGAAAACTTTAACGTTGGATATTTCTTGGACACTATTCAGTCTATCAGTACCAAATTTGGCAAGATGGTGTATGATGACAAGGCCCCAAAAAACATACATAGCATCTTGACCTTGCTTCAAGGTCAAGGTCGCAGGGGCCATAAATGTTGCCTAAAAAACAGCTATTTTTTACATTTTTCACATTTTCTCTGAAGTTTTTGAGATTCAATACCTCACCTATATATGACTAGAATGAATACCCGCTTCGCCGGGTAGCCGGCTTCGCCGGGAAGAAGTACTTAGAGCCGTACGCCGGCTTCGCCGGGTCCGAACTATGGACCCGCCAAGCTTAGGTCCCTCCCAGATTCGTGGAATGGGAACAGCACGAAAATGATTCAGTGGCCATAATGCCATTCCTGACCATGTCGAGTCCCATCCTTGTCGACGAATGTAACCGTGTTAATCACCTTTGGAGGCGAACTCCACTCAGGACTGAGCAAGTTATGGCTTCTCAAAGGAAGGCCAGTACATAAAATTACACAAAAGCCGCCAGACCACATCACAAACAGAACTGAAGAATGCACAGGTGTTGATTACATAGAGACACACACACTTACACACACACACACACAAACACAGAGAAGCCGTATCTATAGAGAGATAGATGACAGTGTATTTTTCGCGTGGCTATAAATTGATTCGACCTTTGCACTTTTACAGTGAGGATAATTTACGGGTCCAATTTACGTTCTGTACACTGCGTTGACCTTCTAAAAATAGGTAACAGTAACAGAACGCCGGGAATATCCGAAGACGCTCAGCGCAGTGGACAGCGCAGTGTAGTAACTTACAACTGAACGGGAAAGCCACACGAAGGAAGGGAGATAAACGCCAAACACTGGAGAAGATAAGGAAGAGTTACTTATAATGGTGAAATGAACCCAAAAACGAAAATGAGTTCAGCGCTGCGCGCTGAGAGCACGTGTTGAAATATCTCATCGATGATATTGTGTCCGGGGTGTAGCTGAATACGGTGTCCAAATTTGAAAAAGATCCACCGAGAACTTTGGCGTTGTGATGTGGTGTAGCGGCTATGGTGTGTCGGTATGGGGGCCCGGGTAAGCTGAGGTGGAACCAAAATAGCTGAGGTGGAACCAAAATCGGTTCCGCGCTGCGCGCTGAGAGCACGTGTTGAAATATCGACCAGGTTGTGTCGTGTCCCGGGTCTACTTGAATATGCCCACCAAATTTGAAGCAGATCCATCGAGAACTTTGGCCGTGCATCGCGCACAGACAGATACACACACACACACACACACAGACACACAGACACTAGTCGTATATATATATAGATATATAGGGCAAAGTAAGCCCCATCTTTTGATACCAGTTTGGTTTACCTTGCTTCAAGGTCAAGGTCACAGGAGCTCTTCAAAGTTGGATTGTATACATATGTTGAAGTGACCTTGACCCTGAACTATGGAAGATAACTGTTTCAAACTTAAAAATTATGTGGGGCACATGTTATGCTTTCATCATGAGACACATTTGGTCACATATGATCAAGGTCAAGGTCACTTTGACCCTTATGAAATGTGACCAAAATAAGGTAGTGAACCACTAAAAGTGACCATATCTCATGGTAGAAAGAGCCAATAAGCACCATTGTACTTCCTATGTCTTGAATTAACAGCTTTGTGTTGCATGACCTTGGATGACCTTGACCTTGGGTCAAGGTCACATGTATTTTGGTAGAAAAAATGTGTAAAGCATGTGAGTCGTATGGGCTTTGCCCTTCTTGTTTTAAATTATTGCTTTAAATGTTTCGTATCGTGTTTTGAATTGAAATTTCCACAATTGCTTTTCTCGTTTCCGAGCATAGATATTCAACTGCGCATTATTTACACAATAAATACATTCTATCTTCAATCATCTAGTTTCTTCTCATCGAAAGTCGTTCCACCTCTGCCCAGCTGTTATAGTTGGTCTATCCTTCCGCGTACATCCTGCTCCCTGTGTGCTGCCTTCTTCGATCAAACCTCACAGGTCCTTCTTCTCCTGCCCCTTTCTTCCTTTTGTTCTTACGCTTTGCTCTTCGCAAGCCTGCAGTACCGCTTTGTAGCCCCGTAGTCTGTAGAGAATGCAAGAAGGTACACATTGTGTGTGGCTGCATGAAGCAAAGTGCAGTATACAGTCATGGTGGAGCACTTGAGCCCAAAGTGATCGTTGCATCGGTTATTATTCAAGTCGAACCTGTCTATAACGACTACTCAAGCAACCTACTGGTCGTTGTAGGCAGGTGGTCGCGCGCTATGGAAAGGCAAAATGATTGTCAGGGAATCTTTGGGGTGGTCTTTGTTCGGCAGGTGGTCGTAATCAAGGACCAAGCCATGTGTGGATGTGGTAATGATGATGAATTACCGTGTCACATTACCATTCCTATATATCATAAACAAAAGTACGAAGTTAGACTTTTCGCTGTGTCAAATCGAGAGAAAAGTAAAACTTACATAATTATAAAGAGTACACTGCTGACATCGTTTTTCACCCATGGTACAGAATGCTGATGAATTGTCGATAGTTATTTTTTTTCTAACGCATTCTTGAGGCGGTATGCTTTCAACAAAATGTTACTGAATTGTTATCTGTTATATGGGGTCACTAAGAACTGCTCGTTGCAGTTATGGCCAACATTAGCTGCTGTTTCTTGAGGCTTCTTGCGTATTAGCACAAAGACTCGTCATTGACGTGAAGTTGGCGAGACCTCAATAAATAGTACATCTAATTTTCTTTATAGTTATCCCTAAAATATCTACGATATCCCTGTTTCCTGGTGCGTGTGTTTTTAGTTTTTGTGTGTGATTTTTTAATTTTTTGGCTTTTGCGTGTGTTTTGTGTGTGTGTTATTTTGGTCGTGCTTCTTTGTTACTGAAAAGGCCTGATCCAGTGTTCTCCATAACTAAACTAATAATAATGTATTTACATTACCAACAAACCTGTGTGCTGTAATTGTCTTTTTACCCATATATAATTGTCACTACAGGCACTACCCCGCCGACCATACAGCACGAGACTGCCGCGCAGAAGGCGCAGGCTGGCACCCATCATACAGCCAGGGTGTTGTGATTAATGGGCAGCCGTGATGTAACGCCGGATAATTGAGCTTGATTATCACACTAAGGGAGCTAATTGCCGCCACATTTACTGCCGGGTGATTGGCCCCGCCCCCTAGCGGTCGCACAGGTGTGAGAGGCAAGGGAGGTTAGGCTAGCAGGCCATCTTCACACTTTGCTTATTAGGGTCAGCTCAGTTTTTTCGCCTGGAGTTAGAACTGCGAGTGGTGAGATTCGACGAGTTCATAGCCGTAACCTTTCTTTCCACTCTCTCACGGTATTCGCACTAGGTGATGGAAACAGGTGTGTCGTCGAGACAGATACGTCGACGGGCGACTTGAAAATATGTTATTCTCTGTCTGTCTGACTGAAGTGACTGGATGACAGTGGAGGAAAATGTGTGTGTGCCCATATCAATGATGTTTTGATTTTTTGTTTGTCTGTGCTTTTGTTTGATTTTTTGTTTTAAACTGTGTTTTGTTCTAAAATGTTGGTTGTCCTTTTGGCAGTTTTTTAACGACTGAAGCAAAACGCTGTCCTGCTTTAATAATAATAACGGGTATTTATATAGCGCCTTATCCGAAGTTCAAAGCGCGTATGTCGTGTGAGATGGAATTTTTTACACTATAATTATATCACGCATTCACATTGGCCAGTAGATCAACAGCCTGTAGGCCCTGCATCCACCTTTCACGGCCTATTATTCCAAGTCACACGGGTATTTTGGTGGACATTTTTATCTACGCCTATACAATTTTGCCAGGAAAGACTCTTTTGTCAATCGTGGGATCTTTAACGTGCATACCCCAATGTAGTGTACACGAAGGGACCTCGGTTTATCGTATCATCCGAAAGACTAGCACTTGAACCCACCACCTAGGTTAGGAAAGGAGGGAGAAAATTGCTAACGCCCTGACCCAGGGTCGAACTCGCAAACTCTCGCTTCCGAGCGCAAGTGCGTTACCACTCGGCCACCCAGACCATTTTCATCATTTTTTTAAGTTATCACAGTAACAGTGATTCTGATTGTTTTAGCCTTGTGAAATGCCGAATAGTTTGTCATAGGACAATGTTATTATTTAACCACTTTTACGAATTTCATTCATAACTGCTCGGGTGACCCAAAATCTCACAGGGAACCAGATCCGGGTTGGATCGTCCAGCTTCGGTCAATACAAATGAAACAGAAGACGAGATGCTCAAATTTGGCCACTCAAAATGTCGTCTTCTAATAACGTATCAAACGTGTTACAAAGCCATCCTACTACGTTTCAATGAAAGCCAATGAAAATTATTACAAAAGTTATAGGGCTTGTACTGAGCATGTCAAACAGAAACAGCTACTTTCTAGCCACATTCCCGTCACTGTCCTGCTAACAAAAAACAAAAACAAAAAACAGTTCTGTGTCGTTCAAAACGCGTTAGGTACGGATAAAACTAATGTTTTGAGTGCGCAGAGTCTCCAGCAGTGTCGTTTTTAGGAAAATTGTCTACTGGTCACCTGACTGGGTGGCCGAGTGGTAACGCACTTGCGCTCGGAAGCGAGAGGTTGCGAGTTCGACCCTGGGTCAGGGCGTTAGCAATTTTCTCCCCCCTTTCCTAACCTAGGTGGTGGGTTCAAGTGCTAGTCTTTCGGATGAGACGAAAAACCGAGGTCCCTTCGTGTACACTACATTGGGGTGTGTACGTTAAAGATCCCACGATTGACAAAAGGGTCTTTCCTGGCAAAATTGTATAGGCATAGATAAAAATGTCCACCAAAATACCCGTGTGACTTGGAATAATAGGCCGTGAAAAGTAGGATATGCGCCGAAATGGCTGCGATCTGCTGGCCGATGTGAATGCGTGATGTATTGTGTAAAAAAATTCCATCTCACACGGCATAAATAAATCCCTGCGCCTTGAATATGTGCGCGATATAAATTGCATAAAATAAAAAATAAAAAAATAAAATAATAAATCCCTGCGCTTAGAACTGTACCCACGGAATACGCGCGATATAAGCCTCATATTGATTGATTGATTGATTGACTGACAAAGTTCAATGTGTCATCTTCACTTGTCAGTGGGACAGAAACGTTGCGCCAAGCGGCGCATTGTTAATAAGCGTTATGGGTCGATTCAAGATTTTCAATGAGCCAGTGGCGCATGGACGCTCCCAAAATGAAAAAAGTGAGTATTAGTTAATGAAGAAGAACTCCTGCTTAATGAGAAATTTGTTGCGGACACACCGTTGAAACTCGTATATCGTCATTGTTCGCTTTCAGACTTACGATCTGACAGCCAAAGTGAAGGGATCGTAATCTTGATCTTGATTTGTATAATTATGCCTACGACTGTATACAGATTTGATCAATATGCAAAAGAATAAAACATTGTTTAAACCAAGGGACCGTACACCGAAGAATCATTGATGCTAAAGGGATGTCAAAATTGCTCAACCCTGTACACATGCATGCAGCTGTGTGTTGCCTGGCAGATTGAGACTGTGAGTATTTGTTAGTTTGAAATTCCGCTGCTGAACAAATAGCGTGAAAGACATAATTATGATGTGACAGTGGGAAACCGTAAACCGTTGCCGACGTAGACGGGTGTGAAAAACTGGTAAAACCTTGTATACCGCTGTGCTGCCTAACAAATATAGTGAGTGTTTGTCAGTTTTGTATTTGAATTTCCACTGCTGAACAACAAAAAACCTGACAGACATCTTATATATGTGACAGTGAGAAACCGTAAACCGGAGAATAAACCATTAGCGAAGATGGACATGGGAAACTGCTAAAACCGCGTGCAGAGCCTGGTACTCGTAGTTTACTGAAAATTCAAATGCTGAAGAAAATTGCTGAAAGACACATGATGTGACAGGTGAGAAACCGTAAACCGGAGAATAAACCGCCGTAGACGGATGTGAAAAACGTGTATAGATCTGTGTGTGTGTGCCTGACAGACATTCCCTTCTCTTGTCAGGGTTGTTTCTCGCGGCGCTATCTGTGGAGCGCATCGCCCAAAACGCTTCCTGCTCGCCCGTTCCACACATACCTGTTTTATTCATGCAAATCCGCCATCCGTAAAGTGTTACACGGCCTGCCGCTACTGGGCGCACGTGTCGCTGTTGTTGTTGCACGTGGTCCTTGTTGATGATGTTGACTCTGCGCCCCTGCGCTTTAATTAGAATAGTTTAGCGCTTGTCTTGCACAAATATTTGGCATTACCGCGTTTCCCTGCGCTGCCAATGTGCCGGGCAGCTTTGTCGTATTATTGCACAGGAAGGCACGGCTGTGGTAGCCGGCTGAGCAGGCTGGTTTGGCCGGGTAGAATTTGTTGTCATGTGTTGGGGTAGTATTTAGTCATGTGTTGCACACTCTTCGGTGATCGGTACGATGCTTCGCAGTATACCTCGGGGCTTCCGGGGACACTCTGATGGTGTCACGTGACTGACAGGCCGTCTTGGACACACGTGTATGGGGTTTACGTGGTGTAGTCGGTCGTGGATTACATGTGGAAGTCCTGTTTGTTTGCTGGTGAATGCGGAACGATTGTTACCTGCTGTTCGCAATAATAACAGGGTTTTTAAGTTGAGTTATTTGTTTTCTTCTCATTGTTTACTTTTAGTGTCGTGAAAACATCTGCAATTTAAAGGCACACTCATTCTCGTGAAAACATCATCATATTATTCTGCAATTTAAAGGCACACTCATTCTCGTGGAAACAACATCATATTATTCTGCAATTTAAAGGCACACTCATTCTCGTGAAAACAACATCATATTATTCTGCAATTTAAAGGCACACTCATTCTCGTAAAAACAACATCATATTATTCTGCAATTTAAAGGCACACTCATTCTCGTGAAAACAACATCATATTATTCTGCAATTTAAAGGCACACTCATTCTCGTGAAAACAACATCATATTATTCTGCAATTTAAAGGCACACTCATTCTCGTGAAAACAACATCATATTATTCTGCAATTTAAAGGCACACTCATTCTCGTGAAAACATCATCATATTATTCTGCAATTTAAAGGCACACTCATTCTCGTGGAAACAGTTGGGCTCACCATGACATCGTGTCAGGTTTGACATCGTGTCAGACCATCCCTCCACTTACACACATACCAACATTGCTTGTTGTGGTGACTAACAATTTGTTAATTAATTATTTTTTTTATAAAAACAAACATTTTAGTAGCTTGTACGAGTTTAATTTATTAAAACATTCTACTCTGCACAGCAAGCACCGAGGCAGTCTTGTTTTGGGGATGTGTCTAAGGCAGTGGATGGATGCTCTTATGTCATGTAAAAGCCTGGCTAGTTCTGTGACGGTGTACATAATAGCTGTTCACACGAGTCATGCCGTTTTCTTTCTTTCTTTTCTTTTTATAAGGCAATTTACAATGCGCGAGGGATGACCTATAAACGTAAGGAGATGATCGAATGCAGATCGTTTTTGTGACCTATACAGTTACAATATAGGTGCTCTGGCTATACTCTCTTCCATATTCTGCAGCAATTGAAAATGTCTGCATTGTCTGTCTTTTGTGATAGATTTCAGAAGTAAATTTACAGCTTTGGTCAAGCCAAGACTCGGAAAAAAGTTTGCAAAGAGGCCGGGTTTTTTTAATCTCAAATACACCGACTTGAAATTTCCTTCCGCCGATATTGTAGTTATCCAAAGTCAAATCATCTTCCCGTCCTCGTGTACCTCCTCTGATTCTTCTGTCACATTCTTTATCTTGTTTGACATTTCTAACAAGGGTATTACTACTTTTTTTTTACCTTTGACAGCAAACGAAAAAATAATTCTTATTTAGATGTAAAAATATTACCACACTTAGGATAAGGTTAGCTTGTTGTGTGGTTCCAACTGTTTCTGTTGTACTATATATGTCACCACATGTTTTCGGAATAAAATCTTGTTTAAACCAAAAGAGGTCAAGTATCAAAAGATCCAGGACCACAGGCTGGGCTTGCAAGGCAGGGACTCTCGGTTCTTCTAGACAACGTCCACTATTCTCTTCCAAACTACCACTGCATGTAGTGACAGACCTTTCAAGGTGATGGTCGTCTGATTGCATGCGTTTGGGCAACACTTTTCTTTAGTGCTTTTTCTGCATGACACCCAACACATCCCCTTTCCGTAAATAATAAAGTCTACCTGGTAAGTATCATCCTATATTATTACACGACATCGGTCGACGCCTTTAAAGGCTCGTCCATTTAAAAATACATTTAAACACGTCTGGCGGGCCTTATTTTATAATCAAACTTAATAAGGACAGCTTAATAGTTCTCACGAATAATTCTTTGACTTTATTTTCTCGCAATTTATTGAGTCTAAACGACACGCTTTCTAAAGACAATTTTTGGACGACAAGGCTGAATTGCTATACAAAATCGAAATCCCTGTTCTTAAAATCCTGTGTGATTATTGGCGTATCATTTGATTAGTTTTGTGACGAGGCCATGTTGCTCGCTGGAACAGTTTCCGTTGAAGGCAAACTTGATTGCCAGAGTTGTTCCGTAGACGGGCGTGTATGGTATCATTACATCTTTAAATCGTGGAAGCCAAACGAAAAAGCTTTGGACCTTCCAAAGATGTCCTCGCAATTTCTGTGAGTTACGGCCTTGTAAAATATATAATTATGCAATGTTATAGATTTTCAGTTTGAACCACACCTGGTAGCTTTAACCATCACTGTTTGATTTTTAGTTTGCTAATGTATGCAGTTTGACTGGAGGATTTCTAACAGGAACTGCCTCTACGACCTTTTAACTCCGCTTTTCATATTTAAGCGTCACATTTTCGATCAACGAGTTATATCTCACCTACTTGCCACCCCTACCCCCCCCACCCCCACTCCCACCCTTACTTACCCCTAACCCTCCAAAGAAGCAAAGCAGGAAGGTTCTCCCGAGCATGCGTAAGAAAACCGTGTGCGACAGGTCTGGAGACCATGGCACAGTAAGGAACTCTCGTATACTGTTCGCATT
The DNA here is from genome assembly GCF_037325665.1 of Littorina saxatilis. NCBI lineage: Eukaryota > Metazoa > Mollusca > Gastropoda > Littorinimorpha > Littorinidae > Littorina > Littorina saxatilis. The sequence goes on from NC_090258.1 coordinate 36,201,357, forward strand.
CTGGCAGCAGCAGGCAGTGCCACCCAGTGACTGTGCTGACTGACCCCCACGCGACAATTTGCCGTCCATTTGCCGCCAGTGCTTGCTGTTAGCGACCGTACACAGGCGGGAAAGCAGCACCAGGTGACAGCGTTTACATCGCCATCTTGGAGCCAAAGGGCCACCACTCTAGCCGCCCCGTCACCGCACTTAGTTGTCTCCCTGTCGCCAGACTGAGTGTCCCCGCCACGGTAAACAACGTCGGGCGGTCAGTCGGTGAAAGCAGCGTGACGGGAATAACTGAGGCGAGGTGCTGAACACTCAGCTTTGGACTTAAAAGGAATGTCCAATATTGTGCTACATGTACAACCACTTTCCCTTATTCGCCCTTAATTTGACCTTCCGCCTTCGTTTTGTCAATTGTAAATCTACTGTGTTAAGTTCTTTTCTTCTGCTCTATACTACGAGGGTTTTGCTCTTGGTATTAACCCAACTTGAACTCATCGTCTTCGATATTCAGGGATTAAGGGATGTAACCGAACAGCATATTACAGAAGTCACCATCCTTCTCATTGCAAGTAATTCGTTAAAGCCCGGCCTGAATTGAGGCATCTTCTTCTTTTTGTTCAATCCATGGCCGGAAAATGCAGAACAAAATATTAAACACATTTTCCCTTTTGGACTTCCGGAATACAAGGTTATTCATGCATGTCATTCGAGTAGTTTTTGGATTCGGCGTTTCTATGGCATTTTCCATAACAATACACTGGATAAGATGTTTGGTGGTTTGTTGGCAGACCAGCGTTTTTGTTGGTCTGAGGGGACCATATCGTCTTTTGTTTCATCGTTATCGACCAATAGACTACAGGGTGTAGACGTGTGTCGTTCAGTTTCACTGTTTCGAGAAGGTCACAATGTGAACTCGTCAGATTACAGTACGTAAACACTATCAAAATGCAATTCAATAATGTTCTCGCACAAAAAATTGCACTTACGCCTTGAACGATTTTGTTAAAGAATTAATTTTTAGGGATGTAGTTGCCTCCCTTCAAGTAATGAAAAAGCATGGACCATTAAAAAGCGAGTCGCAGTTGTTCCCCTTGTTCTCCTCATGTTATGTACCTGGCTTACAACTTGACTTTAATCTTTTAAAAAACTGTTCTGCTTTTTTTGCAGGGGAGGGTCTCGGGTGGTTGGGCTCATTTTCTAAGCTTCCTATGAAGCAAGACCTTGCAGTCTACAAGGCCGAAGGTCGAGGTTGATAAAGATGAACGAAAAGGCGTGAATGTTTACAGTTGTTGTCCTCGGAAGCACGAATCCAAAGCCACGATGGTTCCACAAATCAAACAATCAGCCTTTTTGGCTTTTACATGGACAACCCACGGATCACCTGAAGCTTACAGTGACAACCCACGGATCACCTGAAGCTTACAGTGACAACCCACGGATCACCTGAAGCTCAAAACCATTGGCAACTTGGATTTGTCACATATGAACAGTTTTGTTTTTTCCCAGCTTGTTAGGAATGAAAAGTCGTGAACATGATTACAAATGCTGGTATGGTTTGGCCACGCCGATGAGAAAGCATGAGACCCCATCATGCAAGGCACCATCGAAGGAGGACCCAGATTGGGGAGACAGCGCACGAGTTGGACTGAACATAGATGACCTTTCCAGAACTACAGTCGACGGCCGCCAACAGAACAGCCTGAAGGAAGATGTCTGCCTCTTATGCCGCTCCCCGGTTCTGACGACTGTCACCGCGAAAGGACCGATAAAAGCTTCTGAAATATTATTGCCCTTTCATGTCATAACAATGTTTTCAATCGGTAAAAGGTCGTTTTCGAGAACTTGTCGTGTGTGCTTTTCTCCCGTTGCGGACGTACGGATTGTGTCGCGATACACCGCCAATCACTCAATTTTCAACCATGACAAGTCTATCTCCAGTGAAATGTTGAAGTTGCTTCAGTTGAAGAGAATCATAAAGCAAGAATTGTAAATGTTTGGTTAGTCATTTAAACGTTGTCATGAACGTTTTAGTTTTGTTTTTTGTTGTTTTTGTTTTCTAGATTTTGGAAATTAAAGAAGGCTCAATTTCAAACGTATGTTCAAGTGATCCGGGTCGCAAGCGAGCCCCCTGCTCCTTTCTTATACCTGGAACACATTCTTGTCTGCTTGCTGTTCCATATCACCTTCCTCAGCTAAGTGACAGAGAGAGTGGGGCGGATTGAGAGCGCGCGCAGCGTGTCGTGGCGACACGAGATGAAAGGGAGCGTCGCTGAGATGGCTTTGCGGAAGAGCCTGGAAAAGGGAGGCAACTGTGGGAAAGTGAAGGCGGAAGTGTGCAGGAAGGGCAGGGGAGTGTCGGGAAGGTGGCGGTGGACAAAATGGCGGCAGTGGTAAGAAAGGAAAAGACAACGGGGCCGGGAGAGAGAAATGTCAAAGCGTGTTTACCCAGCAGCGTTTTGAAAAAAGACAAACGTCTATCGTGGCCTGGCGACCAGCGGCCTAATGGCGGCTTGATTGAGGGCTCGCAGCGCCATCTAGCCGCCTGGCATTTCCCGACACAGGGGCAGACCACTCTGGAGACCAAAAGCACAATCCGTCAAGGCGGGTCAGCGGGTGTAGGGCTCTTTGTGTTCGCACCCCGCCACCCCGCGCTTGTTGTTCTGCCCCGCCACCCTCCTCCCCACACCTCCCCCCGTCCCGTGCTGCACGAGCCAGGCGTCAGGTAACGTGCACGGCGTCCTCGGCAGCGCCAGCCCTGTCCCACGACACCATCAGAGACATAACTACATCCCCGCCACACCAGAGACTGTAGGCTACACACTCTGCAGTCTCAGGAAACACCGACATCCTTACCTCACCCCGGCCATCATAGACATAGCTACATCCTCCTTTGCATTCCTCTCTGTGTACACTTCGTCACTCGCATACCTCTTCTGTGGTGCGGACAGAAACATTTTGATGGAGGGCGAAAACCACTCTGGAGACGCGGTGTAAATGGCAGCCACTCTGCGCCGTGTAACAGACACCCCGAAATGGCTTTCATTCCACCCGGTATACCTGCCGAGGTATCTACTGTTCACACAAGTTGTGTCTATAGAGTACTTTTTGTGGGTGTCTAGCATCCCTCCTATCCTGTTTAGCATGTGCACTGTCTTGCAGCAGCGATCACCATCCTCGTCGTCATTCTTCTCACGTTCATCAGTAAATTACAGTGAAACCAAAGCCAGTTGCGACCTTGAACATGTTCAAGAAAAAAACGGTCGTAAAAATTGAGAATTCTTTATTTCAGATTCACAAGTATAGTCCGTTTGAAATACTTGCTAAAAAGTTGTGTATATTTATAACCCCTATCCCTTCCCTTTCTTACGCCCCATCATCGTCGTTGTCGTCATCATCATCATCAGCAGCAGCAGCAGCAGCAGCAGCAGCACCATCATCATCATCATCATCATCATCATCATCGTCGTTGTCGTCGTGGTGGGCGTCGTCATCATCGTCATCATCATCATCACCATCATCATCATCATCATCATCACCAATACCAACACCATCACCACCCATCATCATCATCATCATCATCATCATCATCATTATTATTATTCCCAGACCCAGAGGTCTGGGTTATGCGGAGGCATTTGCCTGTGTGAATGGTGACATTCCGGAACTAATTTTCGGCAAACTTAGTTGTTTGCAGCAATGTATTTCAATTTGTTTTTCATTATTTCTTGAAACTGTTAGTGCATGATGCAAAATTACACTATAATAGGTTATATAATACCAAAAAAAACTATCTCAGATCTCACACGCTAAAAATATGACAAAAAACACGGTAGAGCGACATCCGCAAACCATCTAGCTTCCGGTGTTGTTAGGCCGCTACGGTAAGCGCTTAGTGTGCAGACTGGAGCAGACGATACAACAAACACAGAGTAAAGCAGACGACACAGTGTTACAGCATGATCAAGGCAGCTACGATTTTATTCCCATACCACTCAGTGATCGCCCACTGAATGACACATGTATTTACTTTTGCTAGAATAGTAATTTCGTAAATCATTCGTTTATGTTATTAGCAACAATCAGTATTTACATTTATTGCAATAATAATTAGCCAGGGGCTACACACGTCTGAAGTCAAAAATCGTGTTGTGTGTTCAATTGGTCAGTTTTGAGATTTTGACATATTTATACCAAATAATCCTTTCTCATTCAGGTTCAACCGATGTTTTTCACATAAAACACTTATTTTATGCAAAATAAAGGTGTTTCAAAACCAACTGTGTCAAGAATTTATTTTCATTGTGTGTTGAAATGCCAAAAATGCATTTGTTTGACTGTTAGTTACGCCAAATTCTCCCAACCCCGTTCCGACATGACACATACCGTTGGATTCAGCATTCTCTCCCCTTTCCCGCTGTCATTCTCTCTGTGAATGAGCTGGCCAGTTTTGATTCGGAACCTGGCACTGACAAGCGAGGTTTTACCTCAAACTATGGGGTTGGCATCGTCATTGATGTGGGGACTGGACTTGTGCTTGATTTTGAAGTGCTGTCAAAATTCTGCCAGGCGTGTGCAATGAACAACAAAAGGAGGATGACAGAAGTGGAGAGAGCTGAATAGAGGAGAGACCACAAGCCTAGTTGTGAAACCAACTATGAAGGCTCTTCGAAAGGAATGGAGAAGGAAGCCGCCCTTCGTTTGTGGGGAAGGTCAGTGCGCAGAAACAACATGCGTTTTACCAGAATGCTTTCAGATGGTGACTCTGTGGCCTTCAAGGCAGTGGTTGATGCCAACCTCTATCCGGTTGAAAAGCTGGAGTGTGTCAACCACTGCGACAAAAGAATGGGGACGGCGCTGAGAAAGAAGGCAAAGGAGGAGAAGCTTGGTGGACGTCATCGTGGCGCCCTGACTGCAAACGCTTGCACCATTCTGCAGTCCTACTACAGGAATACCATCATGAAGAACTTGGGCAAACCTGACAAGATGAAGGAGGCCATCTGGGCATCTTTTTTGCACTGCTCATCCACAGACGACAACCCTCAGCACCAGCAATGTCCAGTAGGCGCCGACTCCTCGTGCTTCTTTCAGAAGGCCGTGGCAACTGGACAAGAGCCGCCACCACACAAGGACAATGTGGGGACTCCACTGTCAGCTGATGTGGCCAGAGCAGTCAAACCCATCTATGACAGGATGTCAGACGTTGGTCTCATGGCCAGAATCAAGCATGGCAGAACGCAGAATGCCAACGAATGCGTCAACGGACAGATCTGGGCGCGCTGCCCCAAAACTGTGCATGTGGGCGCCAGTCGGGTGAATGCTGCTGTTGCCTCAGCTGTGTCCCATTTCAATCAGGGATGTTCCCACCTCTCCCATGTGATGAAGCAGTTGGGTGTTACACCAGCTGAGGGCCTGAAGGACTACCAGGTGAGGCAGGACCGAAGGCGGTGTGACCAAGCTGAACTGGCGGCCCAGCCGGAGAGGAAGCGGTCCCGAAAAGACAAGAAGAGGGCCAGCAAATCCAGGACAGTGCAACAGGAGAGAGAAGGACAGACCTATGGCCCTGGGATGAACTAAGCAGCTTATAGTATTGTAAAGTGTGCACATTTTGGCCATAAAGGAAGGTACTGTGAAGCTTGAATTATTTTTCGTGTTTGTCTTGGTTTTTCTCGAAAGTAAAAATTCCGCTAGAATGGTACTCTTTGAAGGCAAATATTTCAGGAATGGTGCATAGTACAGTGCTGAAATTTGGCACACACTTGCAGGAGATCATGTTGATAATGATGACGCATTGGCTTTAGGTTACCTTTATTCATATTTTTATTTTGGGATTTTTCGTTTGGTATTTCTGAGTTTTCGTTCATAACGTATTTTGTCATGTATATAAATTATGTGATGCGGGAAAAAAATTCTACAGGAAATTCACAATGACAATGCGTCATCATATTCACCAAGCATTCTAGAAAGCAGGAAAACAAACAGAAATAGTTGAAAGAGTCTGGTATGGCTTGGATTTATTTTAAAAATTTGTGTACGTTTTTGTCAAAATATGGCCGTCAAAGTCAACATTTGCATGCAAAACACTTTTTTTCTGTTTGTCTGTTATTTTGAACCCCTTTTTATGCTGTTGTGCTATTTGTAACATTATATACCCCCTAAACAATTTTCCACTATTGTGTGTAGCCTTGTCACCATGTTCTTTCTTTCACATTTTGTAGTTTTCTATCCCATGATTCGTTGTTGACAAATACATGTCATTCCATTAATCCTATCCATGTGTTGCATTGTTGTGTAAGATGACTGAGTGTGTGCAAGAAACCACTTTGACCATTCACCTAAAAATTACATGAAGGAACGTCTGGGAACCTGCTGATTTGAATCAGCAAATTTTCTTGTTATTATTGTGATCATTTTTATGCGCCTAATCTAGATATAGCCCTAGGCGCTTACATATTAATTTCTGCCGTTTGAAATGGAATTTTTTACAGACAGACAGACAAACAGACATTTTTTACACACAATATATAACGCATTCACATCGGCCAGTAAAGCTCAGTAGCCTATTAGGCGAGCATTCACCTTTCACGGCCTTTATTCCAAGTCAAACGGGTATTTGGTGGACATTTTTATCTATGCATATACAATTTTGCCAGGAAAGACCCTTTTGTCAATCGTGGGATCTTTAACGTGCACACCCCAATGTAGTGTACACGAAGGGACCTCGGTTTTTCGTCTCATCCGAAAGACTAGCACTTGAACCCACCACCTAGGTTAGGAAAGGGGGGAGAAAATTGCGGCCTGACCCAGGGTCGAACACGCAACCTCTCGCTTCCGAGCGCAAGTGCGTTACCACTCGGCCACCCATCATCATCATCATCAGAACGTCCAACATTCTCATGAAGAACGTGCTGTTTCACCTCTGTCGTCATAGGTACGTTACTTGATGTGTAAACAGTATGACGTAGACAATCACCATGCACTGTGTTCAGCTGTTGACACGGGGTAAGAGCATCCTTCCACTTGGACACGTAGCACAATGAAGCAGCCTGACTGCGTCCTGAATGTAGTACATTTGTTTGCAGTTAGCCTGTTGATGTTGGTATGTGTCCGAATGTCGGAAGGATACATGCAGTCTGTGTAAAACGTATTGAGAATTTTGCCTCTGATTTCAAACAAATTGTATATGCTTATTACATACACAAGTCACGGCATATTACATATCAATGTAAAGGGTATTAAGTGCTCTTTCTAAAACCAATGGTCGATTTGGGAAATATCATCTAGACGACAGTTATTGCCCTTGGTTGCAAAATATAGGTTTACTGAAACAAACTTGTGGTTTTTGATAACTTCAAATGAAGCAAATATAAAATAAAAGGTTGCAATTACAGCCATCCTTCTCAGTAGGAAAGCATACTTGAGAGCCTAGCTTGTGAAAACACGCGCGCATGATACAAAACAAGAGCAAGGTAACCTAGATTTTCGACGAATAATTACCAAAGGTGACCGTACTGTGCGTTGCTCCTTGGTGGAACCAGGACATTGAGTCGATTGCCAGTGGATTGAGTATGTTCACCAAGTGAAGCAGTATGCAAGATGATAATCTCAATTGAAACAAACACTATAGGTCGGCAAAGCGGAAGAAAATTCAACTATTTCGTCAAGTTTACTGAGTGCGATTCCATACAGAATCCCTTTTTGATTGTCCACTGTAATCTTCAGAATCAGCATTTGTGCATAAATATGGCTTAAACAGAAAAGACCCGATGGGTTTTCCTCAATGTTGTCAGCATTACTGCCAGACCTGTCAGTTCGTGTTTGTGACCAAAGTATCGTCCTCCATGCAGTGAGGGTGTCACCAGTAAGAAGCAAATAGCATCAGCATCCCTGACAAAATGTAAACATAAAACTGTATTTTTAAGTCCATGGGAGATAAGGCCTTTCTCGTAGTATAAATTGTGTATAAAACTAACCCGGATTTCCTGTGGCGGAAAAAGCCAAAATGTATCATAACACGACAATCTCAGCAAGTTTGTCGGGAAAAGCCCAGTTAATAAATGTTTTAATGAACTAGCTTGAACAAAATTACATTCTCTGCAATTATGTGTTTTAACTCGACCACTAAAACCAACAAAACTTAATCATCAATCAAAAAATATTATTCGAAGCTGTCTTTACTTCAGTTGGTGTGACACTGAATTTCGCACACCAGGGCCGGACCCAGGGGGGGGTTCCAGGGGTTCCGGAACCCCACCCCTGGAAAAAGCATGTACCTTGCTTTGAGTGTTGGTTTTTTTTACTAGTTTTAGCACCAAAACAATGCTGCTCTTAACCCTCAAAACAAGGCCCAGAATGCACCAGATTGCACAGATTTTAACCGTTTTTCAAAAATTTTCCGGGGCTTCGCCACTTCGCTGATTTGCCCCCCCAAAAAAGGAGGAACCCTCCCCTTACAACTCATTTGGTCCGGCCCTGCACACATTTTTGGACCCCCGTGTCTCATGCGGTCTTTGTCAAACTGAGACCAGGGAAGACAAGATACAGTTATATCAGGGCTAAGCACCGAGGAACGCTCCGCAAAGGAGTGATATTCCGTTAAGACAACGCCCCTGGCCGAAAGTCCTTGGTTTCCATGGCAAAAAAAATCATGAATGCGGCTTGGAGATCGTTAACTATCCGCTGTTTTCACCAGATTTGGCACCCTCAAACTATCACATGTTTACAAACATTGAGAGATACCTCAGGTGGGAACACTACGAAACGGACAATGACGTCATGACTGAATTTGAGGACTTCTTGCGGCTGCAATACAAAAGCTTCTGCAGCAAGGGCAATAAGGCCCAGGGGCACAGGTGGAACAAGTGTGTGGAGTTCCGGAGGGACAATGTTGAAATGTAAACTTTTTCTAGTCTCGTAAGTCAACTCCTTCCTAGTCGGGCCCGACACTTTTTAGTTGACCCTCGTGTGTGAAGGAAATCAACGGAGGATGCTAGCTCTTACCCAATCATGATGCAAAAGCCTGAAGAGATTGCATGGGTGTTGGTGATTTGATTTTATGATCGAAAGAGGAACCGATCTTGTCGAATGCTCTGAAGTTAGTGAAGTTTTCAGTCTTGATTCCTACTTTTCGAAGCAAAGTGTTGACTATGTCGTGCAGCGTCCTTTTCTTCAAGATAACTGTTCTCTCCAACAACGGCGTATACTATGGATCCATAACAACGATGACGACGACGACGACGACGACAAAAATCAGTAACGGGGGGTATTGGTGGGAAGTGAAAGTACAAAACGTGGCAGCCATTACCTCTCTTTGATCCCAAGCTTTCCCTTTTAGATCCCCCTCCCTCCCTCTTTCCCAGGGACCTCCCTTCTTCCCTCATTGGTCAGCGCCGGGCGCGTGCAGTCTGACACGTGACACCCCCACCCAACCAAACAAACCATCGGTGCCAGCTTCAAGGTAGACAATGCTAATCCGAGAGATGGCAAGAGTGATCTCCCTCCCCCTTCCTGCTAGTGGAGCGGTGCAAACGGAAGCGATTACCGAGCAGACGACCTTTTATCCACGCCGTGCCGCAGCCGACACCTTGGGATCATCTTTCCCGCGCCTTGCATACCTGGACATCAAAGAGACCTGCCGCCAACTGTCACACACCTGGTCGCCTCCCTCGCTGCCTCCCTGTCTGTCTGTCTGTCTGTCTGTCTCATTCTGTCTGCCCGTCTGTCTTTCTGTCTTTCTGTTTGCCCGTCTGTCGGTCTGTCTGTCTGTCTTTCTTTCTTTCTTTCTTTTTGTCTGTCCCTCTTTCTTTCTGTCTGTCCGTCTGTCTGTCTGTCTTTCTGTCTGTCTGCCTGTCCCTCTTTCTTTCTGTCTGTCTATAGCTGCTTCAATATCCACCTGGCATTGCACCGTGCGTTCCCTCTGGTTTCAGTGTGTCCAGCTATAGTAAAACTGAAGAACAGTGTCCCGATTTCAAGGAAGCTATTGCGGCAAGGTACGCCACTTTGCAGACGGAGATAACCGTCGCAGTGGGTTGAAACTCAGGCAAATTCGTTGTGAAACTGAAGCGACAATTTTGACATTGACATTCGTTATCCGAAAACTTTATTTCTGTGTTCAAGGGGCATAGCTACTGTTGACGTGTTCATAATTTTAATCATTATGATTATAACTGTTATCGTTGTTATTGTTGTTCTCATTGTTGGCTTTAAACGTCTGGCAACATTCCCACAAGGTTCGGTCTAAGCATAATCAGACCACGTTCAATTGCATATCGATCACGTTTAAAATTATCCACGACTTATACGTACAGTTGGAATATAGAATAGGTATACGACAACAATTGTGTTTGCATATTTTTTGGACGGAATCGTTGCTGTTGGATAATGTTTTGGAAATAAAAAGTCGGAGTCACGGGTCGGATCAACTCTTTTCTTCAGACAGGACGTGAGTGTACTACTATTACTTTAATAGTTAAATCAAGTGCATCTAGTTTGGATACTGTAATCAAAAATATGATATCTGGATGCTCATAGTGCCCCCTCCTCCTATCCTCCACCGGTGCATGAAGTTGAGAGAAAGAGACAGAAACATTATATAGACAGAGAGTGTTGTCTTTAATCTCCTTGAATGCTTATTCAAAAACTCTGTGAGCGTGACACAAAAACTGCAGGAACAGCAGTGAAAGCAGTATCTGTTGTTTCCATCTGATTGTTCTTCGCTCTCAACTCAACCGTCCTCTTGCTAAGCGTCATAAAGCCGTCATGACTGGAGCCGGTTGATGAGGCATTCCTCCTTGTTGCGCACAACAAACGTACACGCTTCCACGCACACTAGCGCACACGCAGAAACGCAACTAGCATGCAATCGACCACACCTGCACACATGCACGCACGCACTCGCACACACACACACACACACACACACACACACGCACACACACACACACACACACACACGCACAGTGACACACACACGCACACACACACACAGACATTCTTCGCTTTCTAAGATTTTTTTGGATTTTGTTTTTAGAATTGATGCGAATTTAACAGGGTGAGTCACAGTGGTGGAATTTTGGAGAAAAACATAAAGGTACAAAACATGACTAGAACACACTGAGACAATTAACCCACCTTGTAGTGACGAGGTCACATGCCATAAACGAAACTTAAAGGAACAATCCTTCCCATGAAAACACTTCGGCTCACCATCTCTCAGCTACCAAGGCTTTTATGTGGGATAAGGCCATCTGTATCCACTTTGGCACATACCAAAAATCAACACCCTGACTGCTTTCTATGAAGATTGAGCAGATTTTTTGTTTTTTTGTTTTTCGGGGGGGGGGGGGGGGGGGTGAATTTATGTCATAATTATATAAAAAGCCCCTGGTGTCCGTTAACTCTTACTTTGCACAGAAAGAATCCAGGCTGTAGAAGCCTGAGCAAATCTGAGATTGTGGGCTTAAAGGCACAGTAAGCCTCCCGTAAACCATCACAGATACTGTCAGATATTTACACACAGTACAAACACCCTTTCGTTTAAACACTCACCGCTTGAGAACATCCTAGGTGCCCTACGTAAAGAGCAAGCCATTTTCAAAGAATTTATTTCCGTGGATCCTCTGATCAGCAAATCAGGCGCCTCGTTTTGGCGCTAGAACTAACTTTTGAAATCTAGATAATAAATTGACAGCTTGTTACACAAACATTCTTAAATCATAAAAGAATTCATTTTTCATCAAGAAAATTCGAAGTTTGAAAAAAGAAAAGCCCGTAAACGTGTCACGCAAACCGTCTTTCTCGTAGCAGACGACTGTTCTGCCTATAGCGCCCGTTCCTCTGAACAGTCAACTGTCATCGCTCTAGTTCGTGTGAATCGCAGCCGTTTGTTGCGTTTAGATTCAGAGGTACACAATACTGTGCTATTGCAGATGAGCTTACAGCGAGTCCCATTGAAATCACAAACTGACGACTACATTGTGAAAAAAGGAAACTAGATCACACGGGATCACACGGGTTCACGGTGGCTCAGGGGTAAGATAAACCACGCAAAAATAAATTCTTTGAAAATTGCTCGCTCTTTACGGAGGGCACCTAGGATGTTCAAAAGCGGTGAGTGTGTAAATGAAAGGGTGTTTGTACTGTGTGTAAAAGCCTGACAGTATCTGTGATGGTTTAAGGGAGGCTTACTGTGGCTTTAATTGTTTACACGGGAAGCAAAGGGTTTACTTAGGGAACGTTTAAAGAACAATGCCCGTGTAGGCCGTCATCCAAACCACCCAAGAGTTGTCCAGGCTGATTTATATCTTAGATTATGGAATACGAGCATCATTCTACATGCAAGCCAACCTAACATCTCCAGCAAGGCCGGCTGCACTCTGAGTCGTGTGGAATCTTTTGCTGAGTTTGTTTTGTAACTGTCAACTGATATTCTTCCTTAATTTATTTATAACCTCAGTTTCTTTTTCTTTTTTTTTCTCTTTCTTTCTTAAAGTTCGTACTATCTTTATTTTAGTCTTTCTTTCTTTCTTTCTTTATTTTCTTTTCTTTTCTCTTTTTTACATTTAGTCAAGTATTGACTAAATGTTTTAACATAGACGGGGAATCGCAACGAGGGTGGTGGTGGTGTGTGTGTGTGTGTGTGTGTGTGTGGAGCGATTCAGAAAAAACTACTGGATCAATCTTCATGAAATTTCACATGAGAGTTCGTGGGTATAATATCCGTAGATGGTTTTTTTTTAATTTTTGCGATTTATTACCTTGATGACGTCATATCCGACTTTTTGTGAAAGTTGAGGCAGCACTGTCACGCCCTCATTTTTCAACCAAATTGGTTGAACTTTTGGTGAAGTAATCTTCGACGAAGCCCGGACTATGGTACCGGAGTTTGGTATTGCATGTCAGCTTGGAGGCTTAAAAACTAGTTAATTAGTTTGCTCATTAAAGTTGTCATTAAAATCAAATTTTCACTAACAGATTTAAAAATGAATGCATCGTATTCCTCAATTTCTCTTGAATTCCAAAATATATACATATGTCATGTTTACTGTAAAAATGTGCTCAGAATGACAGAAAATAGGTTAAGTAAGTACTGCGTTTGCAGGCTACCCGGATACGAGCGTGACCCGTCTCTGTGTGGTTAGTCGAGACTATCTTGTTTTTCTTTCTTTCTTTCTTTCTTTCTTTCTTCCTTTCTTTTTTTCTTTCTTTCTTTCTTTCTTTCATTTATCTTTTTTCCGAAACGGAAGGGAACGGGTGGTAACGGCGTTGTTTTATGACGTGACGATGCGTCAAGCCAGGACTGCAAGCAGTGAAGGGGCCGCTTCACGCCTCATAACCCTCCGCGCCCTCATATAGTCCCAACCTGACGATCACATGAAAGCCGGCGGCCATCTTGATTCCCACAAAACCCGCATTCGTGAGCCTTTCTTTCCTTTTTTTATGACACCTATGATGATCCCCGCGAAGAAAATGGCGGTACTAAAACCATACTAACCTCCTGCATTTTCACGTACTTATGCAGGGTAGTCGGAAAGTTTTTGAACACTGATGTCAACAATTGGCAACCAAGTATGTAAGCAGTGATTTGTTGCCATCTTCAAGAGTTAGTTTAATACAAAGCATGCATTTTTTCCCTCGTTGTTGTGTCGTATAACTTTAGACCTAAATATATAAATGCTATATTTAGCACAAGATGTATCATAGAAAAGCGTGCTCCATGAACTGGGTTATACGTGTAACTCTATGCGCAGATCATGTTAACGGTCGGAATGTCAAAGGTGATACTCAAAAGACACAATCAAACCAGCATAGAAAGGGAGAACGAAAGAAAAAAAACTGCCCCGGTTTTCCGGGATTTTTGCCCTCCAACTCTTCATTTTCGTTTCAGCTTGGTGGTTTAAATATGTACAAGATGTGAAATCAACGTTTGGTTCATGCAGTGGTTCATGCAGTGGTTCATGCAGTTTTAACGCCGATGAAGGTGGGACAAATAATTGAACAATTACAACCAGACTTTCAAATTACTTTCTCGACTCTTGACACCTTCATATAGAGATCGAATTCAACGCCTACACAGCTTTGTTCTTCCCATTGTCTCACTATCGTTTACGTGTGTAATTCCGTCCACTGCAATTAAGACCATTAGGTCGATATATTAGTTCATGTTTCGTTTTATTCTATAATTTAATCTTTCATAAACTAACCTCACCTTTTTTTGTTTGTTTCTAATCACAACCAGAACCATATATGAGACCACGGCGCAAATAACAAGATCATCTCACACAAGGGAAGTAATCGCTTTTAGCCTTGGTGTCACGTGACTGGTTCTACACAGCTCGTGTTGAATAGATTTAGCCTATTTTACTTCCTTTTGTTATTGTGATCTAGAATCTAGCAAAGTAACTCAAAGCAGAGATCTGACCTAATAAAACGTGCATTGAGCGGATCAAATGTCGCGAAATTCCTTGAGTAGCCGTCTTCACTCTCTCCAATGATGATGATGATGATGATGATGATGATGATGATGATGATGATGATGATGATGATGATGATCACTGTGCTGCCTCCGCCACCCCCACCAACCGCCTCCGCCACCCCAGGCGCTTCTGCTGCTGTTCAGTTGATGATGGAGATTGACTTACAATGAAGAGAATGAAACAATACTTGTCAAGAAACCATTTCTGCAGTTGCCGCAAACGCTGTGGGTGGGAGGAGGCCACTGCTGTCAGCTGATGATGATGATCAGTGATGAAGACGAAGAAGATGATGATGATGACATGCAGAGCAGAGAATGAAACAATGTCCTTGGCCGGAGAAACAATTTCTAGTTGCCGCGCTTGGCTGTGGGTGGGAGATTTTTTTTTTACAGGAGGCTAGGAGAGGAAGGATTGGGGATACAAAAAAAAAGTGGGGGGGGGGGGGGGCTGTGTAAGCATGATACTGTGAGCGCGGCAAGCATGCATGATCTGAGAGAACACGAGCTCACTTCAAAGATCGGCCTGCCAGTTGTCTCCGGACTTCTTCAGGCCCCCGCTCAAAAAATAACACGTGGAGTCGCTGCTCCCTCCTCTCTCTCTCTCTCTCTCTCTGTGAAAGTAAAATGTATGAATGTTGTAGTTTTGCAATTATATAAATCCTTGTTTGGATTGCATACAAATTTATTTTTCACGTGCATGTATACGCACCACCGTGCGACAGAAAAGCTTGGGATGTAAACGAATATGGATATGGTTTAGAGACTCTTGATCAATGCATTGTTGATTTGTATGAACAGTTTCATGATTTTTATATGATTATATATTTGTTATGACATGAATGCTCCGGCCGGAAAAATTAATTATGAACCACGTGAACACTTTGATTTTTTCAGTAAACAGCACGCTCTTTTTGATTAGAAGGCGGAGAATGATCCTTTTGCAAAAAAGTCATCTGATGTGGAAACAAATGTGATTGGTAGACACTTGCTTGAAGTGTGCAACATGTTTGACTGTATAATTTTGAATGGTTTGTGGAAAAGGCGATTCGATGATTTGTTTACGTTCATTTCAAATTCCGGTTCTAGCGTTATTGATTATCTTCTGATTTCAGCTTAACTGTGTATACACAATTTTGTACTGTCACGTGTGTGTTAGTATTAAGTCACTGGTCGATTCAACCCACCTTCCAATTTCCATGGGGACATTTTTTTAATTTTTTTTTAATCGTTGTGGTTTTAGGAAAAAGAAAGAAAGAAAAGGTCAATTTTGTGAAGAAAATAATTTGGGATAAAGAGAAAGAAAGTGTGTTTTTGCAAAATGTGTGTTCTATAACAAATCGGAGTCAGTTATTCGCTGCAGTCGTGGTTTAAACCGGTCGACTGACCACGTGTTTCCTGTTTGTACGTAACAAAACGGGGCGCAACTCTTCCACAACGCTTGAAAATCGTGACAGAGTTCTTTCCGGAAAACGTCTATTGTCTCCTCGTCCCCAGATGGAGCGTGGGGTGTTGTGTTATAGGTGCAAGGCTCAAGTCTGCCTTTAAAGTCAGCGCGAGTCATGCGATATTTGTTCAAAAATCGTATCGAATACGGTTGCAAGCTTGAAGCCTCTCTGAGAAGTTTCGAGCGAGATAGAGTCGTGTGATTGAGTGGAGCAGACAGACACGACAGGGGAAGGTGATGTTGTTACCGCCTTCCTGTAGACGTAATGATTTTCACCGTGTTCACGTCACTCTCGTGACGGATTGCTAGTCACGTGCTGCTCGCTACTCCGGGGCGGAAGCCATCATGAGGTGACCAGATAGCTCACAGGGAACGGAAGAACCTACCGCTGATGCCTCGAACACAACCGCCCCCCCCCCCCCCCACCCCCCCAACACACACACCCAAAAAAGAAAGAAAGAATTTAAGACTTAGACAGAAAGACAGGAAAAAAAGAATCTGAGTTCAGAAGAAACTTCACCGATGCAAGAGCATAACCAAAAGGGAAAAATATCAACCTGAACTGAAAGGAAGACGGTTTCTGATGCCTCGCGCGACCCAAAAAATGAACAAGTCCAAGATGGGAAAAGATCCATAAGCAGAGAACAAAATGTGGCTAAAACAACAGAGAGGTAGCTGACAGTTTTATAGCTGCGTGTGATTTATCTGCTGTGCAGCGGAACACGGAGGGGCGCGGGAGGATAGCAGCACAGCGCTCAGTGGGGGCCCAGTGCTGATGAAGTTAGCAGAGGACGATCTGGGGGAACGTAGCCATGAGCGGTAGGGCCCGCGCAATGTTTTCCTCATTACTCAGTCTCGGGGGGATGGAGGCAAGTTTTGCAGCAGCTGTTACGGCCACAAGCTTTTTCCCTCCCAATCTCCACACAACCCTCTCTAATTTTTCTCACCGCGTTTTTGCAGCTGTTGGCAGTATGTGGAGCATGGCTGCTTCTGCCTCCCTCCCTCCCCTAGCCCCCATCCCCTTTACCTCACACCAAAACCCTCGCCGCCCCACCCCCTCCGACTCCCACCCCCCCTCCCACCCGACTCTTATCCCCTCCCGAGTTCCATCTATCCACCCATTCCCAAACTCAAACATATATATATATATATATATATATATATATATCCCCCCCCCCACACACACCCCTCTCCCCTCCATGTATCTACCCATCCCCAACGTCTCTCTTGTCATGAAGTCACTCCCTCTTTCCCTCGTCTCCTATCCCCACCCTCCCTTCACTGACCATGATTGTCATCCTCAGTCCTACACTGTCCTGTATCCACCTCAAATCTGTGTCTCCTCCCCCCTCCCCCCCACCCTCCCTTCACTGACCATGATTGTCATCCTCAGTCCTACACTGTCCTGTATCCACCTCAAATCTGTGTCCCCTCCCCCCTAACCCCTCTCCACTTCCATCTCGATTCTCTACCCACTTACACCCTTGTTGTCCCTTTTAGTTAATCCTTTGACAGAATCTCTTTTCTTTTTGGGACGTCTTCCTCTTATCTCGCACTCCCATTTACACATATTCCATCTACCCCATCGCTACCCACCTTCACCCATCTCATGTTGTTTGTCACAGTCCTTTAATCCCCCCCCCGACTACTCGACAAATGTTTCTTCTGTCTGATTGATCGCTATGTTCTATCAACCCCCTTCATTCCTGTGTCTTGTGGATTTTTTCTATACACACCCTCCCCTTATCTGTCGTCTCTTTTGGTTGTCCTCCAATTTACCCCTACATCCCCATTCACAAAATATCTATTTCGCTGGAATGGTGTGTTGTATGAATCCCTTCATTCCTGTCTCGTCTTGGTCTATCAACGTCGCAATAGTGTGGTATAAATCCCTTAATTCCCGTCTCGTCTTGGTCCATCAACGTCACAATAGTGTGTTGTATGAATCCCTTCACTCCTGTCTCGTCTTGGCCCATCAACATCACAATAGTGTGTTGTATGAATCCATTCATTCCTGTCTCTTCTTGGTCCATCGACGTCACAATAGTGTGTGGTATGAATCCCTTCATTCTTGTCTCTTCTTGGTCCATCAACGTCACAATAGTGTGTTGTATGAATCCCTTCATTCCTGTCTCGTCTTGGTCCATCAACGTCACAATAGTGTGAGGTATGAATCCCTTCATTCCTGTCTCGCCTCGGCCCATCAACGTCACAATAGTGTGTGGTATGAATCCCTTCATTCCTGTCTCTTCTTGGCCCATCAACGTCACAATAGTGTGTGTGAATCCCTTCATTCCTGTCTCTTCTTGGTCCATCAACGTCACAATAGTGTGTTGTATGAATCCCTTCATTCCTGTCTCTTCTTGGTCCATCAACGTCACAATAGTGTGTGGTATGAATCCCTTCATTCCTGTCTCTTCTTGGTCCATCAACGTCACAATAGTGTGTGGTATGAATCCCTTCATTCTTGTCTCTTCTTGGTCCATCAACGTCACAATAGTGTGTTGTATGAATCCCTTCATTCCTGTCTCGTCTTGGTCCATCAACGTCACAATAGTGTGTGTGAATCCCTTCATTCCTGTCTCATCTTGGTCCATCAACGTCACAATAGTGTGGTATGAATCCCTTCACTCCTGTCTCTTCTTGGTCCATCAACGTCACAATAGTGTGAGGTATGAATCCCTTCATTCCTGTCTCGTCTTGGTCCATCGACGTCACAATAGTGTGTTGTATGAATCCCTTCATTCCTGTCTCTTCTTGGTCCATCAACGTCACAATAGTGTGTTGTATGAATCCATTCATTCCTGTCTCGTCTTGGTCCATCAACGTCGCAATAGTGTGTTGTATGAATCCCTTTATTTCTGTCTCTTCTTGGTCCATCAACGTCGCAATAGTGTGTGGTATGAATCCCTTCACTCCTGTCTCTCTTCTTGGTCCATCAACGTCGCAATAGTGTGTTGTATGAATCCATTCATTCCTGTCTCGTCTTGGTCCATCAACGTCACAATAGTGTGTGGTATGAATCCCTTCATTCCTGTCTCTTCTTGGTCCATCAACGTCGCAATAGTGTGGTATGAGTCCCTTCATTCCTGTCTCGTCTTGGTCCATCAACGTCGCAATAGTGTGTTGTATGAATCCCTTCACTCCTGTCTCATCTTGGTCCATCAACGTCACAATAGTGTGAGGTATGAATCCCTTCATTCCTGTCTCGTCTTGGTCCATCGACGCCACAATAGTGTGTTGTATGAATCCCTTCATTCCTGTCTCTTCTTGGTCCCTCAACGTCGCCATAGTGTGTTGTATGAATCCCTTCATTCCTGTCTCTTCTTGGCCCATCAACGTCACAATAGTGTGAGGTATGAATCCCTTCATTCCTGTCTCGCCTCAGCCCATCAACGTCACAATAGTGTGTGGTATGAATCCCTTCATTCCTGTCTCGCCTCGGCCCATCAACGTCACAATAGTGTGTGGTATGAATCCCTTCATTCCTGTCTCGTCTTGGTCCATCGACGTCACAATAGTGTGTTGTATTAATCCCTTCATTCTTGTCTCTTCTTGGTCCATCAACGTCGCAATAGTGTGTGGTATGAATCCCTTCATTCCTGTCTCGTCTTGGTCCATCAACATCGCAATAGTGTGTTGTATGAATCCCTTCATTCCTGTCTCGTCTTGGTCCATCAACGTCGCAATAGTGTGTTGTATGAATCCCTTTATTCCTGTCTCTCTTCTTGGTCCATAAACGTCGCAATAGTGTGGTATGAATCCCTTCATTCCTGTCTCGTCTTGGTCCATCAACGTCGCAATAGTGTGTTGTATGAATCCCTTTATTTCTGTCTCTTCTTGGTCCATCAACGTCGCAATAGTGTGTGGTATGAATCCCTTCATTCCTGTCTCGTCTTGGTCCATCAACGTCACAATAGTGTGTTGTATGAATCCCTTCATTCCTGTCTCGTCTTGGCCCATCAACGTCACAATAGTGTGAGGTATGAATCCCTTCATTCCTGTCTCGCCTCGGCCCATCAACGTCACAATAGTGTGTGGTATGAATCCCTTCATTCCTGTCTCGCCTCGGCCCATCAACGTCACAATAGTGTGTGGTATGAATCCCTTCATTCCTGTCTCGCCTCGGCCCATCAACGTCACAATAGTGTGTCGTATGAATCCCTTCATTCCTGTCTCTTCTTGGCCCATCAACGTCACAATAGTGTGTGTGAATCCCTTCATTCCTGTCTCATCTTGGTCCATCAACGTCACAATAGTGTGTGGTATGAATCCCTTCACTCCTGTCTCATCTTGGTCCATCAACGTCACAATAGTGTGGTATGAATCCCTTCACTCCTGTCTCTTCTTGGTCCATCAACGTCACAATAGTGTGAGGTATGAATCCCTTCATTCCTGTCTCGTCTTGGTCCATCGACGTCACAATAGTGTGTGGTATGAATCCCTTCATTCTTGTCTCGTCTTGGTCCATCAACGTCACAATAGTGTGTTGTATGAATCCCTTCACTCCTGTCTCGTCTTGGCCCATCAACATCACAATAGTGTGTTGTATGAATCCATTCATTCCTGTCTCTTCTTGGTCCATCAACGTCACAATAGTGTGTTGTATGAATCCCTTCATTCCTGTCTCGTCTTGGTCCATCAACGTCACAATAGTGTGTTGTATGAATCCCTTCATTCCTGTCTCTTCTTGGTCCATCAACGTCACAATAGTGTGTTGTATGAATCCCTTCATTCCTGTCTCGTCTTGGTCCATCAACGTCGCAATAGTGTGTGGTATGAATCCCTTCACTCCTGTCTCTCTTCTTGGTCCATCAACGTCGCAATAGTGTGAGGTATGAGTCCCTTCATTCCTGTCTCTTCTTGGTCCATCAACGTCGCAATAGTGTGTGGTATGAATCCCTTCATTCCTGTCTCGTCTTGGTCCATCAACGTCACAATAGTGTGTGGTATGAATCCCTTCATTCCTGTCTCTTCTTGGTCCATCAACGTCACAATAGTGTGTGGTATGAATCCCTTCATTCCTGTCTCGTCTTGGTCCATCGACGTCACAATAGTGTGTTGTATGAATCCCTTCATTCCTGTCTCTTCTTGGTCCATCAACGTCACAATAGTGTGAGGTATGAATCCCTTCATTCCTGTCTCGTCTTGGTCCATCAACGTCGCAATGGTGTGTTGTATGAATCCCTTCATTCCTGTCTCTCTTCTTGGTCTATCAACGTCGCAATAGTGTGTTGTATGAATCCCTTTATTCCTGTCTCTTCTTGGTCCATCAACGTCGCAATAGTGTGTGGTATGAATCCCTTCATTCCTGTCTCGTCTTGGTCCATCAACATCGCAATAGTGTGTGGTATGAATCCCTTCATTCCTGTCTCTTCTTGGTCCATCAACGTAACAATAGTGTGTGGTATGAATCCCTTCACCCCTGTCTCGTCTTGGTCCATCAACGTCACAATAGTGTGTGGTATAAATCCCTTCATTTCTGTCTCGTCTTGGTCCATCAACGTCGCAATAGTGTGTGGTACGAATCCCTTCATTCCAGTCTCGTCTTGGTCCATTAACGTCGCAATAGTGTGTGGTATGAATCCCTTCATTCCTGTCTCTCTTCTTGGTCCATCAACGTCACAATAGTGTGTGGTATGAATCCCTTCACTCCTGTCTCATCTTGGTCCATCAACGTCGCAATAGTGTGGTATGAGTCCCTTCATTCCTGTCTCGTCTTGGTCCATCAACGTCGCAATAGTGTGTTGTATGAATCCATTTATTCCTGTCTCGTCTTGGTCCATCAACGTCGCAATGGTGTGTTGTATGAATCCCTTCATTCCTGTCTCGTCTTGGTCCATCAACGTCGCAATAGTGTGTTGTATGAATCCCTTTATTCCTGTCTCTCTTCTTGGTCCATAAACGTCGCAATAGTGTGGTATGAATCCCTTCATTCCTGTCTCGTCTTGGTCCATCAACGTCGCAATAGTGTGGTATGAATCCCTTCATTCCTGTCTCGTCTTGGTCCATCAACGTCGCAATAGTGTGGTATGAATCCCTTCATTCCTGTCTCGTCTTGGTCCATCAACGTCGCAATAGTGTGGTATGAATCCCTTCATTCCTGTCTCGTCTTGGTCCATCAACGTCGCAATAGTGTGTTGTATGAATCCATTTATTCCTGTCTCGTCTTGGTCCATCAACGTCGCAATAGTGTGTTGTATGAATCCATTTATTCCTGTCTCGTCTTGGTCCATCAACGTCGCAATGGTGTGTTGTATGAATCCCTTCATTCCTGTCTCTTCTTGGTCCCTCAACGTCGCAATAGTGTGTTGTATGAATCCCTTCATTCCTGTCTCGTCTTGGTCCATCAACGTCACAACAGTGTGTGGTATGAATCCCTTCACTCCTGTCTCATCTTGGTCCATCAACGTCACAATAGTGTGTTGTATGAATCCCTTCACTCCTGTCTCGTCTTGGCCCATCAACATCACAATAGTGTGTTGTATGAATCCATTCATTCCTGTCTCTTCTTGGTCCATCGACGTCACAATAGTGTGTGGTATGAATCCCTTCATTCTTGTCTCTTCTTGGTCCATCAACGTCGCAATAGTGTGTTGTATGAATCCCTTCATTCCTGTCTCTCTTCTTGGTCTATCAACGTCGCAATAGTGTGTTGTATGAATCCCTTTATTCCTGTCTCTTCTTGGTCCATCAACGTCACAATAGTGTGTGGTATGAATCCCTTCATTCTTGTCTCTTCTTGGTCCATCAACGTCACAATAGTGTGTTGTATGAATCCCTTCATTCCTGTCTCGTCTTGGTCCATCAACGTCACAATAGTGTGTTGTATGAATCCCTTCATTCCTGTCTCTTCTTGGTCCATCAACGTCACAATAGTGTGTTGTATGAATCCCTTCATTCCTGTCTCGTCTTGGTCCATCAACGTCGCAATAGTGTGGTATGAATCCCTTCATTCCTGTCTCTCTTCTTGGTCCATCAACGTCGCAATAGTGTGGTATGAATCCCTTCATTCCTGTCTCTTCTTGGTCCATCAACGTCGCAATAGTGTGGTATGAATCCCTTCATTCCTGTCTCGTCTTGGTCCATCAACGTCGCAATAGTGTGTTGTATGAATCCCTTTATTCCTGTCTCTCTTCTTGGTCCATAAACGTCGCAATAGTGTGGTATGAATCCCTTCATTCCTGTCTCGTCTTGGTCCATCAACGTCGCAATAGTGTGTTGTATGAATCCCTTCATACTTGTCTCGTCTTGGTCCATCAACGTCGCAATATTGTGGTATGAATCCCTTCATTCCTGTCTCGTCTTTGTCCATCAACGTCGCAATAGTGTGTTGTATGAATCCCTTCATTCCTGTCTCGTCTTGGTCCATAAACGTCGCAATAGTGTGGTATGAATCCCTTCATTCCTGTCTCGTCTTGGTCCATCAACGTCGCAATAGTGTGTTGTATGAATCCCTTTATTCCTGTCTCTCTTCTTGGTCCATAAACGTCGCAATAGTGGGATATGAATCCCTTCATTCCTGTCTTTTTTCTTGGTCCATCAACGTCGCAATAGACGATTTTCGGAAATAACTCTGTCTGGTTTGTGTGGGTCCAGAAAGAGTGAATACTCTTGCTATTTTTGAGGCAAACTTTCCCACGTGACATTACAGGCCAGTCACTAGCAAGGGGTCTGTGTACACACGTGTACAAGGCGCACACAAGCTCATGCAGTTTTAAGTTGCTTCTTTGTTGATAAATCCTTTGATAGGTTCTATGCCGTGGACCTGCTGAATTAGTTGCGCTCTTGCTAAAAGAACAACACAAAAACACTTAGGGTCATGTTTATAAAGAGACTTTGATTACTATTTTCAGAAAAATGACTGATGTTTCTAATACTGTATATCCCATCAACGCGACACTTCGTAAGCTCGGTAAGGAAAAAAAATAAAAATTGAATGCCAGTTCACCGCGGGTATAAAGTATAGAGTATATCATGAATTCTGATTAAATACACTTGCCGTTTCTAATCATCTTCTTCTTCTGAAATACAATACAAATGATGATGATGAAAAATAATCAGCAGCAGGCGCAGTAGCAGTCGATTATAAAACGTTGAAATCATGGGTAAAATGACCAGTATATACTTGAAGTACCTCTGAGCTATAATATTTGCTGGAAGTGTGAACGCAGTCCACCGGCTTACTGCTGAAATGCAGCGTTTGTTTGACACCAAAACCCTTCCACACCTTTTTTTCTTCCCGACTGAAAGAATGTTGTACATGTGCATGAGGCACACAGATGACGCAATAGTTTTTTGTGTCAATTAAGTTCATTCTAAAAAATACAGGCTTTGTGAAATATAAGTATTTTCTTCTTTGCATAATCATTATGAAATAAGCTTGTGACTGAGAACTTTGGAAGAGGCAATGTTCGGAAATAAGTGTCGGGTGTGTATGGGTTCAGAAAGAGTAAATATTTGTGCTTTTTCACGGACAAATAAATGCACACGTGCTCCTGTCCACGTGTTTCCGACACACCCCTCGATATATAGTGATTGACCCCTCGATATATAGTGATTGACCCCTCGATATATAGTGATTGACCCCTCGATATATAGTGATTGACCCCTCGATATATAGTGATTGACCCCTCGATATAAAGTGATTGACCCCTCGATATATAGTGATTGACCCCTCGATATATAGTGATTGACCCCTCGATATATAGTGATTGACCCCTCGATATATAGTGATTGACCCCTCGATATATAGTGATTGACCCCCCGATATATAGTGATTGACCCCACGATATATAGTGATTGACCCCTCGATATATAGTGATTGACCCCTCGATATATAGTGATTGACCCCACGATATATAGTGATTGACCCCTCGATATATAGTGATTGACCCCTCGATATATAGTGATTGACCCCTCGATATATAGTGATTGACCCCTCGATATATAGTGATTGACCCCTCCCATGTGTGTCCCCGTAAAAGCAAGGGTATTTATTCTTTCACAACATATTGGTTTAAACAATGTTTTATTAAATCAAACATGGTACAACAATACAACGATAAACAATAGGGACACGAACTCAAGCGAACGCTTATATTACGCGCCCTACGTAGTTACAAATTAACAAAAATATGATGTCGGACAAACATTACTTATAAACTATGGAACTATCTAGGTAAACAGCATAGTTGAAGCAAACCAAAAAGAACAAGAGAAAGCTAGTAGGAGGAAGAGGGGGAGGGTGGAGGTGGGACGAAAGAATGGTAGGTACATATGAAAGATGAAGGTGGTTAGCGCATACAAAAAGAATATACATAGTACACTGTAAACTGTAATCCAGTGGCAAATAAGCAGTAGTTCGCTGAATATATAATTGAAAAATGTATATAGAATACATGGCATGGATATGCGTACTGAGTCAAATTAACAAAAACGACCAGATTTACAGATAAACGATTGGACACTTTCGAAAATAAGCTTGTTGGTGCAAAGAGAAAGGTTTTCGCTACCATTTAACAATATTTCAACATGTCTGTAATGTACAGGTAGTGCATTTATTGTAGATAGGCGAGCGTCTACGTACAGAGGGCACACAACTTATTCAAAGCCGACAGAGTTATTTTGGAATTCGTGTATTGCGATTCTGGTCGAACGTCTGTCGGTCCGTAAATCGATTTACATCCCAGTTCTTCTCCAAATGAAAAAAGGTCATTTAGAAAAATCAACAACAACACAAATCAAAAGTAAGGGAACGAAATCAAGAATAAAATATAAAGAATGATCAATCGATCATTTTTGTGTGTATTCTGTTCTCAGCATTTTAATACATGTATCCTTGAAGGGCAAGTCACAACCTCCACATTCATGCCTTTTATGACCTCGTGTTCGGACCTGAGACGCGTGGGGGGGGGGGGGGGGTGTAGTGTGTGTTGGAGGGGGAGGGTCATTACTGTCCTATAGTATTCGTATGTTTTAGTGAGAGTAAAAGGTATGGTAGCACACTCAAGCCTCCTTCTTCTAGCGCATTATATTATCTTGTTTGGAACGGTGTGGGTGCTGGATATGAAGATGCATGTGTTAGGAATTAAGGCTGGGTGTTGCGCTATGTGTTCCAGCTGTCGCGCTTGTCATGAGCGCTGCTTTTTTTTGACGCAACAGCTCGTAATCAGCGATGACTTGCACAGGTGCGAAGGCGAAAAAAAAAATTGGTTATTTTTCTTCTTCTTTTTACATTTATACTATAGTCAAGGTTTGACTAAAATGTTTTAACATAGACGGGGAATCGAGACGAGGGTGGTGGTGTATGTTTGTGTGTGTGTGTGTGTGTGTGTGTGTGTGTGTGTGTGTGTGTGTGTGTGTGTGTGTGTGTGTGTGTGTGTGTGTGTGTGTGTGTGTGTGTGTGTGTGTGTGTGTGTGTGTGTGTGTAGCGTTTCAGAGAAAACTACTTGACCGATCTTCATAAAACAACGCCGTGTCACCAGAGTTCCAGGCCGCCGCGGTTATCGCGCGCAGTCATTGTTAATTACAGTAAATAGTTAAGAAAAGTTCCAGGCATGAAGAACCGTGAGAAAGACCTCACTTTCACAGAATCCACCGTCAACGAAAGACGTGTTTTATTTTGCTCTGTGCTTCCTGACTAAGGTATGTTGTGGATTATTTCATTTTGTTACTTTTTATCGTTATGCGATTATAAGTGTATGATGTATGAAACAGCGGATATTTTCCTAATGTTATTTTGTAAAAGCATGATGTAATTCTTATACTTGATCTGCAATTTGTGACGCTAGATATTATGGTTCTGCTATCGGAATGTGGATTAAGTATGGCCAATATTTGTTTTGTTTTGAGTCACGTCAGTAGCTAAGCATAGTTAAGAATGATAGTTTTATTGTTAGAAGAACAAAGTAATGCGTTATCTTTCTTGGTGGAGAAAGGCAGGAAAAACTATGTAATGATGCGGCGGAAAGTGTTTGTCCTTTTGTGAGAAATATGTAATGTGTAATATGTACTTGAATGAAAGATTAATACGAGGATCATATTGGTTGTCATGGTTGTAAACTTGAGATCAGAAAAAATGCCATTGAACGATGTACTCGGAAAGTTAGTGATTTATGAAAGAACTAACAGATATATGAGTAAATGAGTCTTTGGGCTCTATGAGGCTTTAATCCTTTTTCGGATAAGTTGTGTCTCATTCTGATGGACAATTACGTTCCATTGTGTGCGAATTGGAATTGATTTAGACTTGTGTTCCTTATGTTTTGGAGCCAATTAATGAAGTCTAATCCATAAGCATATTAACAGAAGATAGCGTATACTCCAAACTGTAAGATTGGCAGTGAGTTCGCTTGTGGTTCTAGTTCATTTGGGCGATGTTCTGATAAAATGTTGTTAACCAGTGGGCAGTGTTTTGATCCGATGACTGTTAATCAAAGTGTGTTGTCAAAATAAGATATTTGTTCTGATGTTCGTTTTGAATGATGTTGGTTATGTTTTCTAGCCGTGTAATTGATTGCATTTGAATGTTTGTTGATTTCAGGATGCACATGCTGGCTAGAGTCCTTTTCTTTTCCTAATTCTTTTCTTTTTCCTTTAGTCCTTTTCCTTTCTTTCCTTATTTCTATATTTTCCTTTTAGTCATTCTTTGTTTAGTCTAGTAACGTGAAAGTTAATGTCAATCCAGTTTTAGAAGAAGAGAATAAACTTCAAAATTACAACCACTGTTTCTTTTACGAGTTTGTGACGGACGAGTCCAACCCCGTTAAACCCAGACTGTGAGAAGGGGTTTACATTTTCATGAGAGTTCCTGAGAATTATATCCCCATACTTTTTTTTTTTTAATAAATGTCTTTGATGACGTCATCACTAGCTTTTTACGGCTTTACTAGCTTGTCACTTTACGCACGCTTATTTCGTGCAGGTGGTCAGCGCTTTCTTGGCGCATGGCCGCGGGGGAAAAAAGCTATAATGTTTTGGTGAGAAAAAAAATGTTTATTTCATTCTGTGAGTTCGACATATTGAATAAATGTAGCAATTTCGCTTCGTGCGACTTGTTTTGGTGGGTGTTTTTTACAGAAAAATGTGTGTTGGAGCTGGTGATGTACAGGGTGACACAAAAAAAACAGAGCTCACTAAAAGTCTTATAACTCCTGAAATTTTATTAAGTTTGAAACAAAAATTCTATGGAATTATGTACAACCTATGTAGCCAACATCTGCAAAGTCTCAATGCTATACAACAAAAAACTCTTTGTTCTACAGCCGCTCAAAGATATGTTCCAGATGCCCGCCCCGGCGCTGCAGGCAGACTTGGATTCGCCTGGCAAAGTTCTCAATGACCCTCCTGCACTCCTCTCTCGGGATGGCTCTGATGGCTGCTGTGATGGCTGCTTTGAGGTCAGGGATGGTCTGGGGGTTGTGCTCATACACCCTGTCCTTGAGGTAACCCCACAGGTAGAAGTCTGGGGGGTTCAGGTCTGGTGAGTGCGGTGACCACTCCGGGTGGCACCTGCGGCTGATGAGTCGGTCCTCGAAGCGCTGCTGCAGCCACTCCAGGGATACATTGGAGGTGTGAGGGGTGGCTCCGTCCTGTTGAAACCACTGGAGGGCTCTGTCAATGCCTCTACGTCGGCCAAGTGCTACCCAGAACTTGCGCAGGACCTGGATGTAGCGCTCCGTGTTCACAGTCAAGGACCGCTCGTCATCGTCCTCAAACCAGAATGGCCCGATAATGCCATGAGTTGAAATGGCCACCCAGGCAGTACACTTGACAGAGTGCAAGGGCCTTTGCAGGCAGTGGTCAGGGGGTGTGCTGCCCCAGAAGATGTTATTCTTAGAGTTAACGTGCCCAGACAGCAGAAAGTGGGCCTCGTCTGAAAACCACATGTTGTCGAGAAAGTCCGGTTCATCGTCAATCCTGTCTGAAAACCACTGGCACATGGTGACTCGCTTCCTCATGTCGTCAGCTGTGAGCTTGTGCTTGATTTGAATCCTGTAGGGATACAGATGGAGATCTGAGATCAAAATTCTTCTTACAGACTCCCGGTTGATGCCAAGCTCTTGACTTCGCCGACGCACAGACTTGCTTGGGCTGTGGACAACAGAGTCTCTGACTGCAGCAACATTGTCTTGTGTCCGTGCTGATTTTGGTCGCCCAGAGTGTGATTGTCTGTTTTTGTCTTTTGCATTGAGGTTATTCACAGCCCCATGGGTTCTGAACTTTTTAACCCATCCGCAGATCACTGAGCTGACAGGAAATTCACGACAATTAAAATGGTCTTTGAATCGCAATTGCGTTTCCCGGAAAGACTTCAGCCGAAAATATGTCTCAACTGCAAATGTCTTTTGCTCTGTAGTCCAAGGCATCTCGAAGCTCACACGTGGTAGACTCTTAGATCAATCCGTCTTCTTAATGAATCTGAAACAAATAACAGAATTACTTGAATATTGCGGAAATTATTCAACTTTTTATGAGCTCTGTTTTTTTTGTGTCACCCTGTATATGACTGCTATAGCATGCAGTGAGTGGGAGTAACCATAGCGTTGACGCGCTATACCGAGTTTCGTACCCAGCAACTTGTTCAATCACATCATCTGACAGGATTTGCTGTTATATACAAAATACACTCTAACGAAGCAGAATATAATGCCGCCTGAAATGACGCAGTTGTGAAGTGATATATCCGAGAAAATCATTCCATCCGGTGGTGTCGTATCATAAAGGAAGCTGGAATCATAATCTGAACTTTGGATTCATTGTATATATCATACGGTTTCGATGCAGTCGTCGTCGTTGTTGTTTTTGTGGTTGTGCCGTTATTTGTCTAAACTGGTTTATTTGTTTCGTTTGTATGTTGTCTTGTTTCGTAATACTGCACCAGATTTAACCAAGCTGCTCTTCTTAAAAGCTTTTCACAATTAAGCGAATAAATACGGTTACCGACAAAAACATAACCAATTAAAGCGCCTGTGAAATGGACCAGTGCCTGTGAAGATGGTGTGAATGGTAGATGAATGGTAGCGGCACACAGCACGTGCAGCAAAGAAAACTGTTTTGTCTGCACAGCCTACCCCACATATGCCTTTTATCTCACACATATGAACACCAATATTCACCAATTCAAGCGCCTCTGAAATTGATCTGTGCCCTTGAAGATGGTGTGAATGCGTTGGAGAATTGGTGAATGGTAGCGGCACATAACACACTAGAATGAATACCCGCTTCGCCGGGTACCCGGCTTCCCCGGAAAGAAGTTGAGCCGAATGATACCCGGCTTCGCCGGGAAGAAGTAGAGCCGAATACCCGGCTTTGCCGGATACCCGGCTTCGCCGGGAAGAAGTAGAGGAATACCCGGCTTCGCCGGGATGAAAGCGTTGTGGACAGTGACCTTCTAAAAATAGTAACGGGAATATCCGGCTTCGCCGGGATGAAAGCGTTGTGGACAGTGACCTTCTAAAAATAGTAACGGGAATATGGATTGACACCACACGAAGGAAGGGAGATAAACGCAAAACACTGGAGAAGATAAGGAAGAGTTACTGGGAATGGATCTGGGAAGATGAACAGAAAAACCAAAATCGGTTCAGCGCTGCGCGCTGAGAGCACGTGTTGAAAATTCTCATCGACCAGGTTGTGTCCGGGGTCTACCTGAATATGCCCACCAAATTTGAAGCAGATCCATCGAGAACTTTGGCCGTGCATCGCGAACACACACACACACACACAGACAGACAGACACACACACGCACACACACACACACACACACACACACACACACACACACACACACACACACACACAGACACAGACACACAGACAGACACAAGTCGTATATATATATAGATACAGCAAAGAGAGCTGTTTTGTCTTCTCAATCCACCACCACCATGCAATATACATGCCTTGTATG
Organism: Littorina saxatilis; assembly: GCF_037325665.1. Lineage (NCBI taxonomy): Eukaryota > Metazoa > Mollusca > Gastropoda > Littorinimorpha > Littorinidae > Littorina > Littorina saxatilis. The sequence goes on from NC_090258.1 coordinate 36,232,174, forward strand.
CCCTCCAGATGAACACCAATATACACCAATTCAAGCGCCTGTGAAATGGATCTCACCCTGAAAGATGGTGTGAATAGTAGATGAATGGTAGCGGCACACAGCACGTGCAGCAAAGAGAGGTGTTTTGTCTTCACAACCCACCCCCATACATGCCTTTTATGCCCTCCAGATGAACGACAACAGATAAGCCTGCAAGCGCGGCAAGAATGGGTGCTATCTGGGTTTTGACAAACACCGAGTTGTTGAGGGATCGCCTTGTGGCGGGCCTGTAACCCACACCGTCAAGTCTTCCTCCGTCGGCTTCATACATCTGGGCTTGTAATCCTTACACAACTGTGTCAGGACTCTGTTTTTCTGGCCTTAGTGCGAAGTATTTCTTTGTATTGAGATGATGGTGTTTTACAGAAATTTGGAGTGGGGTTGAGGGTTATTATTTTGTGCACATGTGTTTGTATGTGTGTGTTTCTATGGGTATGTGTGTGCGCGCGTGTGTGTGTGTGTGTGTGTGTGTGTGTGTGTGTGTGTGTGCGCGCGCGCGCGTTAGTCTGTGTGTGTGTGTGTGTGTGTGTTAGTGAGTGTGTGTGTGTGTTAGTGAGTTTGTGTGTGTGTGTGGGTGTGTGGGTGTGTGTGTCGGTGTGTGTGTGTGTGTGCATGTGTGTGTGTGTGTGTGTGTGTGTGTGTGTTTGTGTGTGTGTCGTGTGCGCGCGCGCCATCATGTGTGCGAGTTATTGCGTGCTATGTGTGAGTGCGTGCGTGTCTGTCTGCCCGTCTGTTTGCCAGTCTGAGTCTCTGTGTCTGTACTGAGGGTGCACCCTCACAGAACTGTACCGAGGATTAATTGTGATCTAACTTACCTGTCATCACTGTCTTGCGTACAGGTAAAGAAAAAAAAGGCGGTGAGCTCAGTGTGGAGGAGGAGGCTGTTCCGGGAACACAGTCTTCTTGCGGTCCAGAACCCAGCTAAATGACCCTCTGTTAGTTTCAGCCTTCCCTGGCTCTATGGAAGCATGATAACCTGAGCAGATCAACTTCTCAGAGAATTTTTAAGAAGTATTTCCGTAAACCCGATGTCATTTTTTAAACGCAAAATTCCTTAAACTTTTACTTCTTGCATCGAATGCTGCTAGCAGTATAATTATCAAAGTGCTCGCAGCTGTGTGTTCAGTCATCCATATCCGTTGTCCCACCACAAAAGCTTCAAGAGCTGCAGTTCTCGCTTCCCCCCACGACAGGCTGGCATGCAGGGCACGCCTTATGTTCCATTTGGTGGGCTAAGTAACGTGCGTGACATTCCTCAGACAGGCGAGGTGTTGGAGTGACGGGCGTTACGGGGTCACGCTGCATAGTGCTGTCACTTCTCATCTCCAAAACAAGATTATTGGTTTCGCTGAGTAAACGAGGGAAAGGAAGAGAGGAGTACACACACACACAAACACACCGTAGGAGACAATGACAATGTATGGGTTATTTTTCAGAGCTGTGTTCCATTTTGTGACATGCATTTTCAATCCTTTATTTTTATTTTTTTTATTTTTTTTATTTTTTATTTTTTCATTTTCATTACTTTATTGTCCCATCGCTGGGAAATTCGGGTCGCTTCCTCCCAGTGGAAAGCTAGCAGCAACGGAGTCGCGCTACCCAGGTGTCTGCGTGTTTAGGTGTATTCAGCCACCTGCACTTATGGCAGAATGACCAAGGTCTTTTACGTGCCATTGTGTTGACACGGGGGTGGGACATGGCTTCCGTCTCTGGGTCTGCACATAAAGTTGACCCGTGTCCGTCCCGGCCCGAATTCGAACCTGCGACCTTTCGATCACAAGTCCAGTGCTCTACCAACTGAGCTACCGTAACGTGTATTCAATGGCAACTAGAAAGTATTCTCTTTACTTGTTTTCAGTAATACTCCAGTTTGATAATGATACAGACTTGCGACAAGAAACATAGTTTATATATTGGTCTTCTTTTTTTTCATTGTAAGTATTCAAATCCATGTCACAACCTTTGGTTTTCATGTTACGAAGGTGATGTAGGCCTACTTTGAAACCCTTGTAAAATTTACTGAACGCAGAGAAACAAAAAGTGCAAGTATTTCAAATTCTTTCTCTGTCGGCCAAGGATATATATTGCCGCGGAACCAGTATTTAATAATGAAATAAATGTCTCAGTTAAATAAAGAAATATCACCTTCATAACATGGTTTCCATTTGTACACAGCTCTGGAAAATAAACCAAATATGCTGTGGATGAAGTTTCGTTTTGAAGCTTATAGATATCTTACTTCATGTGTAAACGATCATATGAACCAGAGATGGGGTGAGAGGATTGTTCAACCTGGACAGGCACTAAATAGAAACAGTAGGGCTGATTGCTGTGGAGAGTGGCAGTTTAATTACTTAATTGATTTCGCAGATTGGTATATATAGGTGTCAGCTAAATTACAATTCAGCAGAACAGTTTCCGCTCTGCGCAGAAAGCAGCTAAAGACTGTAGATGTTTATAGTGCAGGTGATATATAGGCTGTTCTTATCCCAGCTGAAAGCTCGGGACGGATCTATGGGTATTTTACAAGATGGTCTACGCTAGAAGTAAGGTATCCTTAATGTTTAAATCTTATACACCTAATTCTCAAAATCGTGTAGGGATGTGTGTAAGTCCTCGAGGTCTGAACTGATGAAAGATGCAACTAATCCTCGCGTCATCCAGCGCATGTTCGCATACAACACAATGGTTATGTTCAAACATAAGCAAACAGCTAAACGTTAATATCAGCTATACACAGACCATGTTCACACACACACACACACACACACACACACACACGCACGCGCGCGCGCGCGAACATTCTTAACATAAAATCTCTCATGACAATCATCCAACACATTAGTAATTACCTTGGGGAAAAACACATAAGACAACTGTCGCGTCAGATATTTCTTTATTTCTAGTTAATACTGGCTTTGCCCTCACATTTCCTACCAGGCTTCCCTCTACAGCCAGCTGAACCAAGTATGATACCACACATGTACGAAAAGCAAGAAATAGTGTGACGAGTAGCCTCCCCTCTCTGTTTGAAGTACCTTTTTGACGCACCAACCGCCATTATGAGAGGGGAGATTACTCGCTTACTTTGTTTTGATTATCTCATTTTCGGGAACGTCAAATTTCCTTGTGTTTACGTCTGGCATTTTTGTTCTTCTTATTTCTTGTTTCAATATAGATATTTTTTTAAAGTTTGTGCGGCAAAATAGTATTAAAGCACCTCTCCCTGGGCCACAGTTTGAGCAAGTTCAGTTGTGAACATCATGAAACAAAGTGGAAGGCACACCAACATGAAATGATTTACAAAGAGACAATCAACTGAAACTAAAAGGCACACTCGTAGGTGACAAACCAATCTACAACACTGTGACGTGCCTGTAAGTATAACAAACAAACCCTTTAGTCAATATTGTGAGTATAACACGCCGAAGAGTGCATTGTGTGCATTAGGTAACACCGCGAAAAACAAAGATTAAAGGTGCGTACTGTACAGTCCTTCCTGCATAATACGAATATGTTAGGTTGCCACCGCGCAGATCCTTCCAGGCGTGTACTTGGAATCAGAGCGTCTATCAGCTTGAACCCATACACAAAATCCTGGCTGCTTTCTTCGTAAGGGGGAAATTATTGTTGAGTCAATTTTGTAATTGACAACAGTTTGATGCAGCAAACAATTCCAGTCTACACAGAACGCAGCTAGGCCTACATTCCGCTGTTGGTTCTTGGTATGTGATCAAGTGGGAGGATGCTCTCACTCTGTGTAAAAGCCTGGAGAGATCTGTGCTTGTCGACATGACCGTTTTACACACGAGAAAGGTGGTGCTTGGCAATGCCAAGCGTCTTTAGCAGTCCCTGAGACGCGGAGAAACCCTTGAGCAATTCACTAGCAACTTCACTGCTTTGTGTCATGTCCTCTGGCATTAAAATGCGCACCAAAATTTACAATCAAAGTAGCAACTTCATTACGATGTGTTGTGTCCTTTGGCACAACAATGCACAACCGATGCAGAGATACTCAGAGTAGGAATTTTAGGCTACTTTGTGTCATGTCCTTTGGCATCAATATGCACACCAACATGCATAATCAAAATAGAAACTTCACTATTGTGTTTCCTTTTGCATCAAAATGCACACCCAATTCACACCCAAAAGAGCAACTTCACTACTTTGTGCCATGTTCTTCGGCATCAATATGCACACCAAAAGACATAATCAAAATAACAACTTCACAATGGTGTATCCTCTGGTATTAAAATTCACACCCAAACAAAAAAAGAGGTAAGTGCACTATTAATCAACATCGTAGCATACTCTGACGAAATAATGTTAAAACGACGTTACTGATCGTAAAAATTGTCAATATAATTGCAAACACACACACACACACACACACACACACACACACACACACACACACTACGTAACTGGAAAATTCTCCGCAGTTACTGATCACACACACACACACACACACACACACACACACACACACACACACACACACACACACACACACACACACACCTTTACCCACTCCACGCACACAGCTGCATCCGGTGACAGGAACACTGCAGCAGAAACCCAGGTAGCTAATTACGTCGTCAATCTCGTAATGACAAACTTCACTGATCTCGCTCTTCCTTCCGTTGCACGTGCTGAAATGTGAAGGTCAATGTCGTTACTTCACTGGGTGATGCCTTGACATTGATCTTACCCCCGTGTCTTCCTTCCTACCAGCGTCGTAAGAGTTTCAGGATGTGATGCCGGTTGAACCCAAAAGACCCTGCATCAAGGGGCTTGGGTGCATATTATTAGCTGAGGTGAACAGCCGTCAGAGCTCTTGACATATATGCACAGCTCAGTTGGTGCACACAGATCGATCAATCGCGGACAGTCCGTGAGAGTATCTGATCTGTCCAAAGTGTCACAGACTAAGCACGTGGACTAGTCAACAGACTATTCAAACAAATCGATCCGCACCAGTTGATCAAACCTTGAGGTTTAGAGTCTTTGAATCAGGACGCATCACTCTGCGTAAATGCGTTCGTCAGTGACAATGAGTAGTGGATGCATGCAGTCGTATCTGGACTAGGCGTGTAGGCCAGTCTGTGAACATGCCGACGTGAAGATCCGGATGCACAGATAGAAGACGAGGGTTCGTGATCAGGGGCAGGGCCTGATGATCAGTCCGTCGTCGCAAGTCTTTCGTCCTGAAGACAGTCATGGGCACTATGGTCAAAACTTGAAGGTCATGAATGAAGGCCGAGTCGTGCAACCAGGACTGAAATGATTCAGAACGTGTCGGTCATGATTTGACAGTCAAGCCGTGAAAGTCAGAATAAAAATGGGTCATGACATGTAGGTCGAGGCACAAAGGTCGCGACTCAAATATAAGTCACAGGTGAAGGTCAGGGCAGAAATGGTACACGAGATGAAAATCTGCAATTAATGGTCACGACTCATGTGAAGGTCAAGGCACGAAGATCAGGAAGACGTGTAGGGGTCATGGGGTGAAGGTCACCACGCGAAGGTCAAGACGCGTGCATGGGACTGGAGTGGTCAGAAGGGGAGTCCGGCAGGGCGGTCAGTGACGACGTGTGGTCCGTCATGGAGGGGTGGAAGGGGGCGGCGGGGTCTGCCATGGCGGTGTTGGTGGAGGTGATGGAGTCGCCCATGATGGGCTTCATGACGCCGTCCACCTTGTCCTTGACCAGCTTGGTGCCCTTGACCCGCTTCCACTTCATGCGGCGGTTCTGGAACCACACCTTCACCTGAAATACAGAGTGAATCGTCGTTTTAAGTTCTCTGCACTTTGCGCATAATGATATCACAAATCGAGGAAGTGTTGACCTATTCCAGAGCTAAAAAAAAAAAGAAGGAAAAACAGTTGGAAGTATATGGGAACGAAGAGCCTGGTCGACCAAAAGGCGAACGCGGAAACGGACAGAAGGAGAGACTGCGAGGCAAAAGAGAAAAGAACGTTACATAGTTATGTCACAATAGAATAGATATATATATACAATAGAATGGTGCTATACTGAATGAAAGAGTGTGACATGAAGTTCTTGTACATCATTGTAAAGAGTGTGAATGACGTTTTAGTTTAGATGTCAAGCGCTTAGAGCAAGCCTTTTTAACGAAAGTTTTTGATTTAGCGCTATATAAATGTTCTTATTATTATTATTATTATTATATAATATGATCGTGTCACGGTAACAGATCACATATGGGGGGGGGGAGGGGGGGGACTTTTTTGAAACGTTGGCAGAAGACGCACTTATTGTTGGGATTTTTTCTGACCTCACGAATACATCTCAAGTCTGGCTTGTCCTTTAGAGAAGTCCACGCACAATCTATCCATTTGGAGAAAACAAAATGCATCTGTGATATATATGTAATTAACAAGATAGGTTCAAGCCAGTCATGTTTCGACAAATTGACATCATATCCATCAGTCTGTTGACCTCCAAAGTCTTTGAAAAGACAGCTGGACCAAATCCGCAAGCGTTTTAATCTTATTTGTCTTTTCATTAAATCCACAGACACCGCAGGCCCACAGTTCCCTTGAGAGCGCATTAAAACTAGATCGTCGGTCTGTATGGCTCACCTGTCTCTCCGTGAGGTCGAGGGACACAGCCAGCTCGTAGCGCCGGAGCCGCGTGAGGTAGTTGTGGACGTTGAACTCTTTCTCCAGGTCATTGATCTGCTGTTTGGTGAATGCGGTCCGCTCCTTGCGAGGCTTGACAGACAGGTCCAGCTTGTAGGGGTCCACACCGTCTGTAACACAGAAGAAACCAAGTTTTAGCGTGTGATGGCTGTCGCTACTCTGTGTGTGACAACGTCTGGAGGGATGAAAGTTGAGGATTTTTTCAAGACAGGTGAGGTTAGTTAAAGGTCAATGCCGATTCAGTTGCCCTGCTCTGACTCTCTGATAGGACTTTTCTTACATTTTTGAAGGTCTTAATTTTGTTTGGGGAGTACCACTGCATGAATGAAAGTTTAGAATTGTCGAAAGCGGCAAAAAGGTTGGCCAAAAGTTTAATGTCCAGAGAAAGAGCTAATGGTTACCCTGCAATATTGAAAGTAAATGTAATTGTGCATGGTAAAATGACATCTGGTTTGCAACCATTTTGGAAGCGTCGTTTCTGTCTGTTTATTTGAAGTGGTATAGAGGCTAGCAGAAGATTTACATGTTTTATGTTTGTGAAGTCAGGGTTGCACATTGCTGTCAAGTATACCGACGAGAGTGTTGTTCATGCAAAAACAGCACAAGCGGAAGCGCAGAGTTCACTCGTGTCATTAAGATGTTGTTTTGAATGCTTGATTGCCTTTTTTTTGCGCACAGTTCTAGAAACGCGAACGAGAAGGGATGGGGAGGTGGGAGGGAACTTTTGGCATTGGGGGATGGGGGGGGGTTGACGCGGAGGGGGGGGGGGGGAGTTGCAACAAAAATGTGAGTAGAAACATCAGCTGTTACCCCCTTCCCCAACCTTTACATCCGGACAAGATGGCAATATTTTGTTGAGGGGGGAGATGGAGAGAGAGCGGGGTGCCTATCGCGGTTTGAATAGCGGTGCTTGTTGTTACAGGGGGGAGAAGGAAACGGCGAGGCAAGACTATCAAATTTGTGCAAACACTGCTCTCTGTGTGAAGACCGGAGACCGTGGGCCTGATACAGCAGCTGACACAAACGGCAGAGAGGTGCTGCGTGTTTGCCTCCCTTTGAACACAGGCCTCGCTCTCCCAGCCGCCACCCCGCTAAACGCACCCCTGAGGCTGCGCTAGGGACCCTTTGCTGTCTCTTTGAACGGGCCTTGTCCAGGGACAGGTGGTTGTCCGGCCACAGTCCTGTCTTCCAGTGAGTGTATCAAACTACTAGAGTCGCAGTGTACGTATGGCGGCATTTCGGTGCCAAAAGTAAGATTTCAATAACAACAAATCCACAATGAACGCCTTGAAGGACACTGCTACATTATAAGTTACCAAGATTGCGTCCCTTTGAACGTGTCGTGTCCAGAGACAGGTGGTTGTCCGGCCGGAGTCATGTCCACGATCAAAATGTTTCAAACCGCCATCTATGGGGGCATTTTAGTGCCCGAAGTAAAATGAACAAACACAAATTGCTACATTGGCGGTGAAAGTAGTTGATAATTGTTTTCTGTGGTTTACCAGCCCAAAACATTCAGAATCCAAAAACAAGAATGGTAACTTATTGAAACGTTTAATTTATGACAAAATAAAACGTTAAACTTTAACACGGTATTTTGACTCACTGATTTCAAAAGTGGACACACAAACAAACACCTATGATACAGATGAGGAACTTAGAGATTATATAGGTTACACACTCCGAGTTCTGATTATCTTGCATATTTTCCCGAGGGTCGATTTTCAGGTATTACCGAGCCTTTGGCGAGGTAATACCTGAAAATCTACCCGAGGGACTGAAAATATGCAAGATATTCAGGACGAGTTGTGTAAGCTTTTTATCCCATTACTCCGACGTTTTCATTAAAAACACTAACTTTTTCCACTGAAACCTGCCGGTGCTTGCCAAAAGCCTCCGCAAACGAAATTCATGTCAATGAATTCATGCGCAAAGCCAGTTCCCTTTTGTCTGCATAATGGACGTCGTCATTCGACTTGTATGTGGACATTCAGTCATTCATATTGCTTATAAAAAGGTCTGCTATCTGCTTTTACATTTTGAAAGTCATTTTAAAATATCCCTGTGTATATTTGACATCGGCTTTCGTTATACTCGATTCGGCATACTGGGTTAAATGTTTTACCAGAATTGCGCACGATAACGGCAGCGCAACGAATTCAGTTCGGGCCGTGCTGGTTTGGTCGTTGACCCAAGTCAGTGTTACTGTTAGTCAGTCGGTGATAGAAATTGTGGCTATCATCGCGCTGTTCTGTTTCGGTTTTCACACGTGGGTTACTTACATATATTCAGTCGTCACGTTTGAGGTGAGCCAAAGCTTCAATACTTCGCCTGTTGTAGACGTTAAGCGATAAAGCCTGGAAGTTGTATGTCGGTACTGAGAGCCGGCGCGGTACTTCGCTTTCTACTTTGTCCCGGTCTTGAGTTTGAACACCTAAGGTTGGTTACATCTAACACCTCACATCCTCTTCTCTTTCCATATATATCTTAACTGTATCTCCAACTTCTTTTCGTCTTCTTCTTTTCATTTTAATGCCACTCACTCATTTGTCGCTGAACCCCGCATTGACTGATTCACACAAGCCCGTCTAGCAGACGACAGTTCGAACAGCCTTGAACAGCACGGTTGCAAGCAGATTTAGCTATAAATCGAAGCACTACACTGAAAGCCAAAGCAAATAACCAAATAAGAAAACCCAACGTTTGATTTGACTTCACGGTGACTCTTCTGATAATGTTTTTAGCGTTAGAATGGATCTCAACGGGTTCCCAGCTACGACAACTTTTCCAGAGTTATGCACCGGCATTGAATTGCTCAGGCCTTCGACAGTCGATGTCAGTTTCAGATTGAGTTTTCGAACTACCAGGTGTCTGGGTTGTGTTTTGATTGTGCTCTCTCTCTCTCTGTCTCTGTCTCTGTCTCTCTCTCTCTCTCTCTCTCTCTCTCTCTCTCTCTCTCTCTCTCTCTCTCTCTCCCTACCTCCCTACCTCCTCTCTCTCTCTCCCTACCTCCTCTCCCTCTCTCTCTCTCTCTGTCTCTCTCTCTCCTCTCTCTCCTCCCTCCCTCCCTACCTCCTCTCTCTCTCCCCTCTCTCTCTCTCTCTCTCTCTCACACTCTCTCTCTCTCTCTCTCTCTCTCTCTCTCTCTCTCTCCTCTCTCTCTCTCTCTCTCTCTCTCCTCTCTCTCTCTCTCTCTCTCTCTCTCTCTCTCTCTCTCTCTCGCTCACGGTTCTGTGTTGATGGCTGTCTGTGTCAAAATTAGGGAGTATCGTCCCTTGATCCCACTCGCGATACTCGTTGAACATTTCTTTGACCCATCCTGAACTCAGGTCAAAATGAGTTTGGCTCATTCTCTCCCTGACAAGATGCCTTGAGTTTCCCGATTTTTTTATTTTTTTTTACATATTTAGAGCTTTTTGTAATGTATTATTGATATAAGCAGATTCGCGATCGTCGATAATGATTTTTCATGGTGTTTTGTAATTTTTAAATTACAAAGGAATTGATATGTAAGACAGTTTCAAGCGAGCTATTTTTCGCGGCTGTATTTACTGTGCAAACAACTCTAAATATGGCAAAAGTGTCACGTGATAATCAACCGTTTGGTTTCGGCGCTAACTGGAGCAGACGATTTTTTCTGTAACCAGTTGACAGAGATGAAACCATATATTACGGTCTTCTTCCGGCAGCAGTCCCAAAATTTCGACTTGTTTTGACCTCAGTCGGTAAGATTGTAACATTCTTTTCTACTACTTCTCTGTTAAAGCTGGGTGGGAACAGTTTGATTTTATTCATTGCACAGCTTAATCTTTCTGATTCAATTACTTTTCTTTTATAAATTAGTGATTTAAAAAAAAGGGAGACATTTGTTTCCTTCAGGTGAGATTTTATTCTTCAAAATTAAAATTGATGAACTACTTCCTGCGCGATATCAAATTCGCTGGGAACTTCCTGCGCGATGTCAATTGATATACAGTTCCTAGTTGACCAATGACAACAGCATGTTTTGTCATGTGATTAGTAAAAATGCGATTTTATCTCTTTTATGTCACTCGATTCACGTCAATAATGCAGACACCCGTCATATGCGCGTGTACGCAATGAAAGAAAATGAATGCTTGCTCGAGTGTCTTACCAACTTTTGGGGGCCTTTATCGAGGAACGGAATTGCACTTTTAATAAGCAGTGACCACGGAGATCTAATTTGAATATAATCCAGCTTTAGGTTCATCCCTGTCATTTCCAGTCCCATGATTGATTCAGATATCAAACAGACGGCAAGAGTAGTACTTTCTTTGAGTATATATATATATTTTTTTCAAATTAGCTTTTATGTACTTGCGGATTCCGTTACCAGCGCAGTCTGTGTGATTTTGTTTAATGAGGCCTACTCATGTAAAGTAGAAATCTAAACACACCCGAACCGATCAAAGTTATAAAGAAACAATTGGATTTTCGTAGATTAAAGCGAAATCGAACATTACGTTTAATTCATTTATTTATGTATGTATTTATTTATTCTGTGTTTTTACATTTAGTCAAGTTTTGACTAAATATTTTAACATAGAGGGGGAATCGAGACGAGGGTCGTGGTGTATGTGTGTGTGTGTGTCTGTCTGTCTGTGCGTGTGTGTGTGTAGAGCGATTCAGACCAAACTACTGGACCGATCTTTATGAAATTTTACATGAGAGTTCCTGGGAATGATATCCCCGGACAATTTATTCTTTTTTTTCGATAAATACCTTTGATGATGTCATATCCGGCTTTTTGTAAAAGTTGAGGCGGCACTATCACACCCTCATTTTTTTATCAAATTGATTGAAATTTTGGCCAAGCAATCTTCGACGAAGGTCGGATTTCGGTATTGCATTTCAGCTTGTCGGCTTAAAAAGTAATTAATGACTTTGGTCATTAAAAATCTGAAAATTGTAAAAAAAATATTTTTTTTATAAAACGATCCAAATTTACGTTCATCTTATTCTTCATCATTTTCTGATTCCAAAAACATATAAATATGTTATATTTGAATTAAAAACAAGCTCTGAAAATTAAAAATATAAAAATTATGATCAAAATTAAATGTTCGAAATCAATTTAAAAACACTTTCATCTTATTCCTCGTCGATTCCTGATTCCAAAAACATATAGATATGATATGTTTGAATTAAAAACACGCTCAGAAATTTAAAACGAAGAGAGGTACAGAAAAGCGTGCTATCCTTCTCAGCGCAACTACTACCCCGCTCTTCTTGTCAATTTTATGGTCTTGTTGAAAAATTGCATTGCGTTCAGTTTCATTCTGTGAGTTCGACAGCTTGACTTAATGTTGTATTTTCGCCTTACGCGACTTGTTTTTATTGTGTGTTTTTTATTTGTGCATTCGTGTATGTATTAATGTATGTGTTTATTTCTATACCTACTTACTCATTTATTCCTAAAATAAACTTTTTGGAAAATAATGTGTTTAAACAAACGAAATCAAAGGTAAATTTGTTTTAAATTGCAATTTTGTTGTACTCGTATAACGTTAAAATGCCCTTCGTGGAAAAGATAACCATACAGTTAGAGATTTAGATCTGTCTTACAATATTACATTGCTTTTTTACCATGGCATTATTTGCTCATAAACGTAGTTACCAAATAAACGAAACGAACAGAGGCAACAATATTTTCGAGGAGTACAAATATCGACAGCAACGCCTGGGCAGCACCAAAATTTCATAAAACTATCAGTGAATACATGACATCAAGAAAAATATTAATATCTTTAGAGTACGTGACCCCCCCCCCCCCCCCCCCCCCCCGAAATTTAAAAAAAAACTGCAAGTGCGGAAAAGTTCTTTTCGCGCAAAGCAGCAGGGATGTCCACAATAATTGAGTGGAAAGAAAAGAACGAGCGAGATAGGAAAAGGGAGGCACAAAGTGGCTGAGTTGTTTTGATTTTGCCCCGTTTTTCTACTTATACTTTTGTTTGCTTGTTATATATTGTTAAAGCATCTTCTTTTTCGGCCGAAGGGTTTCGATCAGCTTGGGACTGACTCACTATACGGTGTTCAGTTTTAAAATTTTAGCCGGACCGACTGACTGAATCAATTGACAGATCAATTGACTGAATGTTTTAATATCGCTTACAGCGACTTGTTTATCGTTGTCTGTCAAAGCAATCACACGATCATCAGTGACCACTTGCAGATACAGCCATAGTGGCATCATGAGATAACGAGCATAGTAGCGGCCACAAAGGACTCATTAGATCGTAAGAGGAGAATCAGTGATGATTGCAGCTCCCTATGCCCAGATGTCTAACGTGACTTCACACTTTCCGTGCAAGACGTTTTCTGGCGTTGAATGCAGAGATGCTGTGGCAAGTCTTCACTTTCTGTGACGGAATGCTCTTCGCACACAGCTGACTATCTTGACCATCACTATCCCAGGGCTTCCCGCCTGCCGGCACCGCCCTGACAACAACACCTTGGCTGTCGGAGCCAGCTGATTAGCTGACAGGCTGCTACTGGTCGTCCCGCCAGTAATTATCTCTCCCTCTAGCTCATATATATAAACCCCGCCCATCTCACCCCAGCCCCTGATGTCACGGCGATCCTCATTAACTTGCGGTTGTTCCAGGGTGCTGAGCAGGTAGGCTGGTGGTAGCGGGATTACAGTGGGTGCTCCTGCCCCTCCCCTCGTCCCATTCTCGGCCAGTGGTCACTACACATGCTCACTTCATCAAATTAAACTATGAAGGCACACTGACTGGTTTCAAGTGTCTTCAAAAAAGAAAAGAAAACACACTGATTAACATAACAAAGTTTATCAATCGGCATTGGCTAGTGATATTTGTAGATGTGATACCGGAAAGACATATCCGGAATAGAAATCAGAGATAGTCTTTTTCGCTGTGCTCTATAATGTACGTATTCCTATAATGATTTGCTGCAAAATGTTTCGCGATTATGCTAATTAATCAAATGAATTTAAATCGGCGAGCGGTTTTCTACGTCAACTAACTTTGTCAGAAATCCCGAGACCCATCACCTTTGTTATTTTCACTTTCGGTGCTAGTATTCACTGAATATACCTAGAAGTCTTTGCGAGGAAAATGGGGGTAATTTGGACACCCTAAGAACAAGACGCTGTGGCTGGCCCATAGAAGTCGGTGAGCAAAGACCGCAAGGTTTTCAAGATTGGGGTTAGACCTACACATGTATGCAAGTAAAATAAAGGATCGTATGTGTTTGGTCTTAAAATTTGAGAAAATTTCAAATTTGCCGACTAGTCGGGTATATATTGAACAGAGCAAAGTTCAAATTAGCCGAACTCCTTTTGACATGTATTTAACCCAAGCCGACTTTCATTGCTGCCAGAGCTTTCTCGTGTCTTCTTCAGACCATTTTCCATGACTGAAAGACCAAAGAGTAGAAAGTGCAATTTTCTAACATCAAAACACCTGGATTTGCTAACAGCTGTTTTACGTTTATATTGGACATACCCGAGGGTTAAATCGAGTATTGTTTCAGGCCTATCTTGTTGTTTACTAGAGGAACATGTTAGGATTTTCAATAAAGAAGATCGCAATTCATAAAAATAAAAACAAAGTATTTTGAGTATAAATTGAACAGTGTTGGTTATATCAAACAAGGTGTTCACATTACACGCAATTTCTGAGTTCAAATGACCCGACTTCATACAGATGTAAACTACAGTCCACAATATGACCCGACTTCATACAGATGTAAACTACAGTCCACAATATGACCCGACTTCATACAGATGTAAACTACAGTCCACGATATGACCCGACTTCATACAGATGTAAACTACAGTCCACAATATGACCCGACTTCATACAGATGTAAACTACAGTCCACAATATGACCCGACTTCATACAGATGTAAACTACAGTCCACAATATGACCCGACTTCATACAGATGTAAACTACAGTCCACAATATGACCCGACTTCATACAGATGTAAACTACAGTCCACAATATGACCCGACTTCATACAGATGTAAACTACAGTCCACAATATGACCCGACTTCATACAGATGTAAACTACAGTCCACAATATGACCCGACTTCATACAGATGTAAACTACAGTCCACAATATGACCCGACTTCATACAGATGTAAACTACAGTCCACAATATGACCCGACTTCATACAGATGTAAACTACAGTCCACAATATGACCCGACTTCATACAGATGTAAACTACAGTCCACGATATGACCCGACTTCATACAGATGTAAACTACAGTCCACAATATGACCCGACTTCATACAGATGTAAACTACAGTCCACGATATGACCCGACTTCATACAGATGTAAACTACAGTCCACGATATGACCCGACTTCATACAGATGTAAACTACAGTCCACGATATGACCCGACTTCATACAGATGTAAACTACAGTCCACAAAATGACCCGACTTCATACAAATGTAAACTACAGTCCACGATATGACCCGACTTCATACAGATGTAAACTACAGTCCACGATATGACCCGACTTCATACAGATGTAAACTACAGTCCACGATATGACCCGACTTCATACAGATGTAAACTACAGTCCACAATATGACCCGACTTCATACAGATGTAAACTACAGTCCACAATATGACCCGACTTCATACAGATGTAAACTACAGTCCACAATATGACCCGACTTCATACAGATGTAAACTACAGTCCACAATATGACCCGACTTCATACAGATGTAAACTACAGTCCACGATATGACCCGACTTCATACAGATGTAAACTACAGTCCACGATATGACCCGACTTCATACAGATGTAAACTACAGTCCACGATATGACCCGACTTCATACAGATGTAAACTACAGTCCACAAAATGACCCGACTTCATACAGATGTAAACTACAGTCCACGATATGACCCGACTTCATACAGATGTAAACTACAGTCCACGATATGACCCGACTTCATACAGATGTAAACTACAGTCCACAATATGACCCGACTTCATACAGATGTAAACTACAGTCCACAATATGACCCGACTTCATACAGATGTAAACTACAGTCCACAATATGACCCGACTTCATACAGATGTAAACTACAGTCCACAATATGACCCGACTTCATACAGATGTAAACTACAGTCCACAATATGACCCGACTTCATACAGATGTAAACTACAGTCCACAATATGCACACGGATGCGGAGTCTTTGAATTTTTCACACACAAAGTAAGGAGATGGTTTATGAATCTAAACAGATTAATATTAATTCTTCAAATGTTAAATGTTTTTTGTTGTACGTCTTTAAATAAAATAAAAACTTTCACATTCAGCTAAAATATTCTAAAAAAGCTCACCTGCCACCCGTTATTTGTCGTTGCGCCATGTTTTCTTATGCAAACGTCTTTGACAATCACCAGTAACGTAAAAATACAGTGACGTAAACAATTGTTACACGAACTATCAAAATATTCCCCTTGTTCAATTTACCCCCCCCCCCCCCTTACCCTATGTTCTGGTAACTTAAAGTTAGTACACCTAAAGCGCCATTGTGGACAGTTTTCTGACGATTTGGACCTTTAAAAGTTCAAGGGACATTCGCTGTATTGCAATTTAGAAACACCTGCAATGATGTGCTCAAAACTGCTCCGAAATAGCTGTCAGTCATTTGTAGAGTCCATAAAGTACTGCTCCAAAACAGATAACTTTTACATTTGAATTGTAATTAACATTGGACTAAATTTTAAAAAATGAAATAACGCCTTGTTTGTTTGTTTGTTTGCTTGTTTGTGTTCAAAAACAAGTAGGGCACATATTATCAGCTAATCACGAAGATAAATAATGTGTAGCAAACGAACTGGGGTGTTATTATTTGTGGTTCTTCACATTACTTGCCGCCGACTCAAGTTAGGAGCGTCTTTTTCTTAGATTCCAATAACGGTCATAAATTAGAAGGTTGGTTGCACGTGCCAGGTGCGGTAATCTGGATTACAAGACATGTGGGCTTTTTTAAGTCTTCAAGGGGGTGATTTACACAGACAAAAGGACACACTAGCGTGAAGCCAGCGGCACTATGATGTTATTTCGTGTGAAATTGATATGCTTTAGAGAGGCAAAACACGCTGTACTTTGGGCAAGAAATAGTTCTGGTTTCAAACAAGAATGAATACAATTAATTCCAATGTTACTGACGCTATGTTGATTCACAGACGGGTTAACAATGGTAAATTGATTCACACGTTTACAAAAAAAATGTCTTTCTTTCTCTGTGTCAGTCTGTCCGTCAGTCAGTCAGTCAGTCTGTCTGTCTCAGCGTCTGTCCGTCTGTCTGTCTGTCTATCAGTCTCTCTCTCTCTCTCTCTCTCTCTCTCTCTCTCTCTCTCTCTCTCTCTCTCTCTCCCTCCTCCCCACCCCACTATCTCTGCCTCTCTGTTATTTGCATCTGAGAGAAGAAAAAGTGGTCATTATACCCACATATTCCTCTGCCTTGTAGCAGAAGCTTTGCAGAGTCAGTGTGTAGTTTTTAGAGCCCCGGAATAAGGGTGGGAAGCTATGCTGCGCTGCTAGAGCGAGACCATGACGTCTTTACCTCTCCACACCGCCCCCTGTCCTTCCTCCCCACTCTCCCGAGGGAGAAGTCTGCTAAAATCATCAAGATATTCAAACCTTCCCTAAGCTCTCGTCACTACCCCCCCCCCCCCCCCCCCCCCCATTCCATTTTCCTCTCTTTTTCTTCGCACCTCGCTTCTTACTCCTTCATCGTTTCACCTTTCTCTCTGTTTTTCTGCATCACTGTCTGTCTGTCGGTCTGTCTGTCTAGTCGACTGTCTGTCTGTCTGTCTGTCTGTCTAGTCGTCTGTCTGTCTGTCTGCCTGTCCGTCTCTCTCTCTCTCTCTCTCTCTCTCTCTCTCTCTCTCTCTGCCTGTTTGTCTGTCTGTCTCATGTGTTTGTGTGTGTGTGTGTGTGTGTGTGTGTGTGTGCGTGTGCGTGCGTGCGTGCTGGCGTGAGTGTGTGTGTGTGCGTGCGTGCGTGTGTGCGTGCGTGCGTGCATGCGTGCTCTCTCTCTCTCTCTCTCTCTCTCTCTCTCTCTCTCTCTCTCTCTCTCTCTCTCTCTCTCTAGCTCTCTAGCTCTCTAGCTCTCTAGCTCTCTTTCTCTCACTCTAGCTCTCTTTCTCTCACTCTAGCTCTCTCTCATCCCCTCCCTCTCTTTCTTTCTCTCTGAAAGGGAAGATCGTGGCATGAAATATTCCCTTCAGAGCAAATGCATTTAGCAGTTGTTGCCTCCCACCCTCAGCCTTCCCCCTCCCCCTGGACCCGTGTGCTGCGTTCCTTGCCTCTCTGTCAGTACTACAAGTGACTGAGTCTCAAAGATACGTCCTGCTACTGTATACTCATACTGTAGTCTTCCGCTTTCTCAGAAAACAAAACTAAAACCTGAAAACGGCCTTTGTAGTCTTGAGGATGGCAGTGCTCTTAAAATGTGTTATTGTGGCATTGGAAATATCAGAACAGCAGTGAAATGCATGAGCTTCAGTGATTTATATCGTTATACCATGTACTTCATACTTATGTTCTGTATAGGCTTGAGATCAAGAAATGATGTTATATAACACCTTATTGTAAGTCAAAATACTGGTTCCTCCTAACCCCGGCCCTTCACCCCCGAAAATTAAAATTAAAAAAGCAACATCGTGTAATTCGGTTTGAGTTGGAAATCTCAAAAATGATCTTGGGAGCTTGGAATGTCGGATATGCGACAACAGGCGGAAAAAATCTTACGCCTGATCAAAGTCTACATGGTGACATCATTTAAATTGCTTAGATATATGAACTTCGCATGATTACCAAGACTGCATGTATATAGTTTGACAAGATTCTACGCATGGATGTTCAGGAATTAGAATAATGCAAGAGGATTACTAGCAATGCGAATGGATAGCTTTCCCGTGTATAGCAGCTCCACATGCACGTATGAGCATGTAGCACAGCGAAAAGACACGAAACTGTTTAAAAAGAGGAAGCTGTTCATACGAGAATGTAGAGACAAAACAAGAAAACACATAGGCAACCCCTTCCGAATGAGCGATATCATAGAGAACACAGTACTGTCCTAACGGGACAGCAGGGAGCGTATTCATTATATGGCTTGAGACTTTGATAACAAAGAAAAACAAACTAAACTTCTTGTCTGCCGACTCGCATTTTTGTTTGATTAATTGCCTACGAGGTCGTTCTTTATGCGAATTATTATATTATTCAAGGCGGATTGTTTTGTTATAACTTTGAAAAGTGCAATACCGACTAGATAGAGACATCTTACAACTTTGTAGCTGCAAAATTGAATAAAGACCAATCGTGCGTAATATTTCCCAAAATATTTTCACAGATTAATGATTAAAAAAAAATTAAATCTTACGCAGTCGAAGGAATCTTTAAATCCCATCCACTACGTGACTAGTATGATATGGGTTGACCGCATTTCGCCTTCTAATCACATTCACATAAATCATAAATCTGCGAGACATCATATTACAGATTTTTGTTTCTTACTTTTTTTTTAACCCCGAATGTAACTTTGTTGCTGGAAAAAAAGGGATTACAAGTTCAACATCCCCTAACAACAGCCATTACTTTTGCATGCATGGTCGCGCAGGAAAATCACCGAGGCTTGAACAGAATATTGTTCTCCTGCTGTCATAAAAGAAATTGCAGTAAAAAAAACAATAACGGTGAAATAAATGTGTGCATGCTGTTGCTGACAAAAAACGTGTAAATATACATGTATTATATAAAGGGGTGAAAATAGCAAAATATGACTGAGACATCCAGAAGATTCATCTCCAAGATGAATTCGACTAAATTATTGGTGGGGGAGGGCGGGGGGGGGGGGGGGATAAAAATTAAAATAAAGAAAAGAAAAAAATGTAAAGAAAACACGGCAACAGTAAACTCCTGACGTAAGTTATCCAAAATAGAAGGAACTCTCTCTCTCTCTCTCGTCATTATAAGTGATTATAAATGACTTCAACGTGCAGGACCTGATCGAGTGCTTTTGCCTCCCTCGCTGTCCCGCCCGGACTATGTTACAAATTAATTCGTTAACAAATTGCAGTTTTTGACTCCGTGCAAGAAATTCAGTGAAACATGGTATTTTTTCAAATAGCTAGATGCATGAGGCACGACTGAAGGCCCCCGGTGCACAGGGATGTGAGTAGCCACAAACTTTATTTGTTTTTTTTCCACTGATTTGTTTTGAGAAGAGGAATTCAAGCAAAAACACCATAAGAATAACATTCTTTGTAATAAAAATAAAAATATTCGAGAAAAGAAAGTTTAAAAACAAAACACGTCGTTGTGAAAATCAAAACATTTGTGTACCTCTAAATTCAAAATATTCTTGTATGAGCTTTACTATAATGAGAAAAAAATGTTGTTGCTGCTGCTCTTGTATGAATTACTGTTGTGCTTCACAGTTAAACAAGATCTTTTGCTTCCAGAAAATAAATTACGTTTGTGTTTGGGAGCATTTGAAGCACACTGTCTATCATAAGTTGTTCAAGGTATACATAATTATATGAATGAGCTTCCACTGATAAAATGCTTTCTTGTTTGTCTGTTTGTTTGTTTGTTTGTTTATTTGTTTGATTGTTTCTTTGTTTCTTAGTTTTTTTGTTTGTGTTTCTTGGGTGTTGCTTGTTTGCTTGCTTGCTTGCTTGTGTGTTAGTTTGTTTGTTGATTTGTTTGTTTGTTTGTTGTTTTTGTTTCCTGGGTGTTGTTTGTTTGCTTGCTTGCTTACATGTTTGTTTGTTTGTTTGTTTGTTTGTTTGTTTATCGTTGTTATGTGCTCATTTTAATGTGGCAAATTCAGTCGTCTTCGCGAAGCTCGTTGCACGAAGCTTTGTCACGGAGTTTTCGGTAAAAAGACTTTGAGAAGTCTTCGCCAAGTAAGTTCCGACTCCATTATAAGGAAGGCCTTGAGCCCTCTACATTATAGTTTATGAAAATGTATTGTATTGTGGTAAGATTTTACAATAGTTATTAATTTCAGATGATATGTTGTAAATTTGATTTGATTTATGAAGTCTTATATCGCGCGCGTATCTCCAGACTCGGACTCAAGGCGCAGGGATCTATTTATGCCGTGTGAGATGGATTTTTTTACACAATACATAATAATAATAATAATAATAATAATAATAAATAACTTTTCTATAGCGCGAGTCCCATCAATTGGCTCCAGGCGCTTTACAAATTCATTATAGAATAAACTAGCACAAATCAACAAGCATACAAAGCATACATTTAACTGAGACATAACACCAAGAACCCAAGCACTAAGCAAAACTTAGCGTACAATGTTAAAAGTACACACACACACACACACACACACACACACGCACGCACGCACGCGCACACACAAAGATACCATTGACAAAGAGACCATAAAGCACATACAGGGTAGAGAGTTCCAAAACAGAATAGAGTTGTGGAGAGTCTACTCAGGCTAAGCAAAGGCTTTACGAAACAGGTATGTTTTGAGTTGGGTTTTGAAGGAGGAAAGGCTGCTGGAATCACGGATAGAACTTGGAAGCGAGTTCCAGACGGTCGGAATCTGGTACCTAAAGGTTCTTTCACCAAAGGTCTTGGTCCTGGTTTTGGGGATGCGAAGGAGTTTTTCAGAGGAGGATCTGAGAGAACGGGATGGCTCGTAGATACTGAGGGAATGGGACAAATAGGGGGGAAGTGATTTCTCAAAACAGCGGTACCCTAACAGAGCGAGCTTGTACTCGATTCTATACTTCATAGGAAGCCAGTGAAGGGTGATAAGTAGGGGAGTGACATGGTCTTTCTTAGACTTCTGCAGAATGAGCCTTGCAGCACTGTTCTGGACTCTCTGTAAGCGATCAAGTTCTTCAGTGGGGAGGCCGGCAAGCAATGAGTTGCAGTAGTCAAGTCGACTCAAGTCCTTCTTTCAGTATGTCACATACTTTCCCATTTAATTCCTTGTAAGGTAAGTCCTCGCGGTGTTTGCAATTTTTCAAATAAATATTTTAGTAATTTCACGGTTGCAAAAACAGATTTGTCATTCCATCTGAAGCGCGATGTTCTCACAGAAGAGACGAGCTTCTGTATGTGAACTGAGTCACACGCTAAATGCAACGACATCAATATTCTGTCAGTGCAACCAGTAACTTCCAGACGTGCTGCCCGTGCGCTGACCTGTGGAGCAGTCATTTGTCACAGTCGCTTCTTTTGTGAATGGTCTCAACAACTCTGCCAACTGCTTGTCGGATTGGTTGGTTGGTTGGTTGGTTGGTTGGTTGGTTGGTTGGTTGGTTGGTTGGTTGTTATTATTCTTTGTCGTCTCTTATTCAATGCTATTCGAGACGGATGCAAGCGTGTTTACTTTTTTACTTCACATGCTTAACTTCGTCTATTTACAATCTGAAGCATGTCCATCACTGTAAATAGAAGGTTCTAAAACGTCAACACTTTCACATTTTGTACCGTTACTTCATATCTTGTTAAAAATCTTGATCTCAGTTGAAAAATTAAAAACTATCTTGTTCGGGGGAACATCCCGGAATAAACCCTTTAGAGTTTCTGCACTGTGATGTTTGTCACGAATTTTTGCTTGTCGGATAAACATTGTAACGACCACGCTCTTGCAAGAATTTTATAATTTCAAAACTGTCACATCATATGTACGGATTTTGTCGTTGACTGTCTTTTGTCCAATAATAGGCTTGTCCTGTCAGAGTAATATCATCAAATCAACCCAGAATAAACTTGCAGTAAGAGCACACGCCTGTATGCCTTCCTCATCCCTTTTCCCACCCAATCTATTCCCACACACAGCCTTTTTTCTCTCGAAATCCACGTTTGTCAATAAATTGGCACTTGGGAATACAAACAATTTTTTTTTACTAATTCGGTTTTGCTTCTAACGTGTCTCAAAACTCCACAAGGGCCAAGATACATTTACATATATAATATTGTGTGTTCATGACTAATCAGGTAATCTCAAGCGCATGCCTAGATCGTTGTGTGCCGCCATGGACCTATCAGGACACGTATATAAACTTCAGTAATCATCGACCATGACAGCAGCCACGATAGTAGAGAAAGTAAATACTGAATGACGAGAGAGCAGAGGGTTTTTTTCCTTGAGAACAGGAACACAGTTACACAGCTTCAAAAACAACACATGGCACCGTCTATACAGTTACTGACATAATACTTTGACTGTTTTCGTTCTTTAGTCTGGACAAAAACATTCACAACACAGCTCAATACAAGTAATCTAAACCTTGGTTGTTTGTTGATTGCTTGAATGCTTGCTTGGTTGCTTGCTTGGTTGCAATAGGTTGGTTGCCTGCTTGGTTAGTTGACAGGTTGGTTCTTTGATTGTTCGATTGTGTGCCTGTTTAAATGCTTGGTTGCTGGCATGGTCGCTTTACTCAAACCAAGAAAGTGACTTATCTTGTGTACATACAGTTTACCTTCACAACAGTTTAACTGACATGAAAACTTACCTCTGTTCTCCTTCTTGTCCAGATCAGGCGACATGCGTGTGGAGGAGGGGGAGGGGGATGTGGGGGCACAGAGGGGGGAGTTGTAGCCGCCGTTGTTGACGCTCTCGTAACTCCTTGACAACGACGAGTGATGCGTGGGGTACCCCGCGGAGACGCCCAGGTCCTTGTTGCTATGGGTAACCGGGTAGTAGGCGGAGGAGGAGGACCTGTAGGAGCTCCCGCCCCGATCCATGGGTAGAGACGGGTGGGAGTACATCCCCTGCATTAGGTTCCAGTCTGTCGGGTAGGACGGGTAGCCGCCCATCCCTTGCATGCAGTCCGAGAACGGGGTGGACCTGGGTAGGAATCTACCCATGCCGTAGTTGCAGCCAGGGCCTGCTGACAGCGAGGTCTGCACTGAGGGTCTGCAGCCCCCCGCCCGCTCAAGTCCCTCCATCATCTTTCTGCAAGGTCTGCCGTCACAGGCAACACCACTAGCGTACTGGTGACGTCACTGGGGACGCTGGTCAATGGTGACTTCACTGGTATAGCAGATCAATAATCCCTTCACTTGTATAAAGCAGCTTAGAAATGTCGACACTGACAAAACAGCTGATACCCAGTAGTGATACTCTGTCTGATTTCACTTATCACATAGAAATTAGCTCTGTCTTTAAGTCTCAATCAACACAGCGTATTGATGTCGTCACTGGTGAAGCAGATCTATGACGTCGTGACTGGCAACACAACTCATCGATGTGGTCACTGATGACATCACTGCATGTTAACACAGCTGACTGTGAAACCCTCGGCAGAAGCACAGCTCGTTGATGTTGTCAAAGTAGTAATCTCACT
This sequence comes from Littorina saxatilis, assembly GCF_037325665.1. Lineage (NCBI taxonomy): Eukaryota > Metazoa > Mollusca > Gastropoda > Littorinimorpha > Littorinidae > Littorina > Littorina saxatilis. The sequence goes on from NC_090258.1 coordinate 36,256,251, forward strand.
GCCTGGTTTTACTGGCAACACCCCGGCACTGTTGTCATTGGCTGGCTATACACGTCACAACTGTCGTCACGGTCACATACACGTCACTGCTCTACGTCACTGGTAGCGCATCTCATCACTGCCGCCACTGGTAACACTTCTCATCAACATGGTCTCTCACAACAGTACTGAAAACACACCACGCTTGTTATTCGCTACTGACATGTGACGACATGTATAACACCAATGACCATGCACAGACCGTGTGTAACTACAGTGCAAGCCCACCCACCACGCCGCTTTCAAGATCCTCCATTTGATACTCCCTCCCTTTTAAGGCCCACATTTGAAAATGTGTATGCTATGATGAACTTGTTATCAGAGTACACTCTACGGTCTCTGTTGTTATATACTAACTGTTGGCCGTCACATACCACACACATTGTTTAAAACGGTTTTTTTTATTTTTTTATCTTGCATTTATAATTGCAACAGAAACGTTCTAAGGCCTCAATAGAACGCCACAACAGTGGTTTTCTTATCACTCAGACATATGTAAGAGGTTCACATTTATATGTGTACATGATACTGTTTAAATCTTGAGATGTATTTTCATTTATTCCAGTGGTGCAGTCACTTTGCAAAGAGAGTCCCTTAAATACAAATTTTGATTATCCCCCCTGCACTACTCCTTAGTCTACACTTCTGTGTTGAGGATAACTCTGGTGTGACCAGTGTTCTTGTCTTCCCCTGCCCTGAAAATGTCTGTCTTGTGTAGGGATACAAACAATTTATAAGCAATAATGTACTTTTTGTATTAAAACATTTAAAGTTAATATTTTGGAATCTTCTCCTATGTTATTAATGAATAATTACAGTATTTTGAGGCACTGAAAGTAGTTGAGTGTAAGGAACTAGTTTCTTCTGGCTACAGGATAAGACAGTGCTTATCCTGCAGTTCTGCAACTTTTTCCCTCCATTTTCGGCCATTTTTCCCTTTGACTCAGGAGCATGGCTTAGTGATGATGATCTGATATGAATTTGTCCATAAATTATGGCCGCATTGACAGCATTTAAAGGTATGTTTGCGTGCTGTTATTCATTCTAGTAATTATGTATGAAATTGTTGTTTAGGACTGTTTTTAGGATTTTAATAATGTATTTGCCTAGGTTTTCTGGAAGGTCTGCATGCTTGGTAGTTTCCAGACAACAGAAAGTGGACAAAGTTATTTTGTTCACAAACTATGGTCTCTTTTATTCCTATTATGAACAGAAACATTTTCTTTGGAAGGATTGTATTGTTTGGCAAATTATGTGGTGAATTTCGAGTTTACTGAGAATTCTATGGCTGTCTGGAAGAGGAAGATTTCCCGCCATAGAGCTGTGTCTATTTTTAGACTCATAAGTAGACCGGTTTTAGCATTGCCGGGTCAAGGTTGTAAGAGTGTTTCCGGTGTAAACAAAGCAGACGACAACAGATTCAGAAAATGTTCTATTCAATCTTTGTCACTTTTTCTGGTGTGGTTTCTCCTACCTTTGAGTGGAATGCACATATGTGGTGTGTTATTCTTGTGTAATTTGTAGTTTTTCTGATGTTTGATATTATTTTATTGGAAGATTTTCTTGGTTTTGAACTTAGGTTATTTTCTTGTGGTTGTTCGTTTTGCTTCAACCTTAAGAATTGAGTACATGAGAGAATGTTTAAGGAATGCTTGCTGTCCAGCAATGTAGTATGTTTTATGACATTACAATGTATATTTTCAGCTGTACGGTTGTCAATTGCTGTCATGTGGATGTGGATGAGGCCATAGCTGACGAGGCTGGCGTTGCCTAAATTGCCTTGAGGTGTGTTTCAGTCTGACGTTTAGTATGATGTGCACTTTGATGGTAACATGGTTACTTTATTATTGAGTTACATGCCTCTGAACTTAGATCTGTTATTAAACCCGTTTTTATGCTGTACTTGATTGCATTTTCATGCAGTTGTGTAATTTCACTGGTGATGTGTTAGTCATCACCATTGATGATCCATTTTTCCTGTATTCTGATAAGACTACATGCTATTTGTGCATTCATTGTTTACTACTTAGATCTGTTATTAAACCCGTTTTTATGCAGTACTTGATTGCATTTTCATGCAGTTGTGTAATTTCACTGGTGATGTGTTAGTCATCACCATTGATGATCCATTTTTCCTGTATTCTGATAAGACTACATGCTATTTTTGCATTCATTGTTTCGACCATCAACATTGAACGCAGAAGAAGCATTCATTGTTTGACACTTTCTTTGTATAATTATAATGATGGTTACTTGCTGTCATGACTTATTTGCATTGTATTATGTTACAGGTTTTTCGGTTACTGAGGTGTTATCCTGAGTGCATCCTAAATAAACTACTGTGACTTGAAATGGTGTCTTGTGACCCGTTGGATGGATGTTTTCACACATAAATGGCATCACAGGAAATAAAACGCTTAACAAATAACAGGCTTAAAATAAAAATACTACAAAATCAGGCAGTACGTTACAAAGGCTGTAGCTGAAATGTTACCAGGATGTTAATATAGAGACGGCTAAAGAGCGAACTTTTACTTTAATGTGAAAAACTCTACCCAACTCTTCCTTGTGTATGGAGCCGAGATCCTGCTCAGTTGCTGTCACTATAGGTTTGCCACATGCAGCAGCCTTTTATATCCGGTTTAACCAAATCATATCCGGTTCAAATTGTTTGTTTAATCCGGAACACATGAGCAAAAACATTTCGCAGTTAACAACAAACCGTTTCATTCGATATTACATTCCTTGAGAACTGAAATAAAAAACCCAATATTGTTTAGTAAACAACATACCGTCTCACTCCATTTGTGATTCAGTCTTTGATAAAGCTGACGGAAGACGAAGAAGGGTGGCTTGCTGGCAGTAATTACGGTGAACGTCTAGCAGACGAAAGGATGGATAGATGCTCGATCATTTGCAGGTATACCGAGTAACTTGCACTGAAGAACTGTCGCAGGAATGCCTCACCGGTGACGTGATACGCTCACACACACCAGATGACGTTGAGATTAATCGCTGCTACTTTTCTCTCTTCTCGACACAAAACGGTGAGAAGCTAGTTCCTGATTCTCCGTTTGACGCTTATCGTGGTAGTCTTGGCGCTAAGACGTGACAAAGTTAGGAGCCTCGACTAAACGTTACAGGCACCGAGACATTGTCATGTTGATGACCGTGAAATGATGATGGTGAAGTCCGTCATTGGGCAGCTTGGTGGGGATAAACTGACACACGCTGAAGTCTCACAGCAAGGCACTGTACTGATTGTGAGGAGGAGGGGTAGAGCTGCCTGTGATCATGAGGGGCTGGTTGTGACCATAAAGCAGTCACTCACTCACAGCAAGGCGAGAGCGAGAAGCTTACAGCAACTCGGGAGAGCTAAGCAAGGCTTGCCAAACACGCCTGTCAGTCTGGCACGGACGGAGAGAGGGATGGGGGAGGTGGGTGTAAAAGGGGAGAGGTAAAGGGGAGGAGGGGGTGTTGGAGAGGGGGAGAGGAGTGGATCTCTCTCTCTCTCTCTCTCTCTCTCTCTCTCTCTCTCTCTCTCTCTCTCTCTCTCTCTCTCTCTCTCTCTCTCTCCCCTTCTGTCCACCGCTCTCTCTGAGCCCCCTCCCTCTTTCTCTATTTCATGTATGTAGGCCTATATGTATGAACTAACAGTTTGGAAGAATGGGCTTTTCATAAAATATTAATCCTTGGAAAAAATATCTATCATCCAATCTATCATCCATCACTAGCACCCCCCTCCCCCGAAACGCCACCTTTCTCTCTCTCACCCCCCCCCCCCCTCCCCCCGCTCTTCTCTGCCAACCAATAATAGTATCATCTATGTCAGATGTACTTTTAGCAAGGACACATTTGACGACTGTGCGTTTGCCTAAAGTCCGTGTCTGTTATCTAAACAAAAAAGTATTCTCTCTCTCTCTCTCTCTCTCTCTCTCTCTCTCTCTCTCTCTCTCTCTCTCTCTCTCTCTCTCCTCTCTCTCTCTCTCTCTCTCTCTCTCTCTCTCTCTCTCCTGCTCCGCCCCCACCCTCAATCCCCCCACCCCCCAAACAACTGGCTGGTTGCCCCGTGGCGGGGTGCAGTGGGCAAGCAAGAGGTAAGGGAAGGCGGTAGCATGGTGATGAGCGGAGAAAGGCAATTAATGCCAGGGCAATTAGCGGCGCGGTGGAGGCCGGAGCGCTTTAAAGGCGACTCAGCCACTAGCGCCGTCCCTCCCATCACAGCGGGTCCGGAAAGTGATGCCAGAAACACAGCACAGCGCCTTCCTCGATCTTCTCTTATCTCCCCCACCATCACACCGCCATGATGCGCTACACTCGCCCCTGTCACACTCGCCGCCCGTAGACGTCACTCTCACGTCATTTCCCCTCCACGTCACTTTAGCAGACAACGACGGCGGACGGCATCATAGGAGGCTGTGCGGGGAACGCTGACGTCATTTAACAAAAACCTGCGGCGAGCGTGACGTCACTTGGGGTTTCAGTGGCTGCTAACAAGGTAACGGCGGCCATAATTAGTCTTTGGAGTAATCAGAAGTCTCTCAAGCGTATCATCTCCTGGAATCTCTGTCTCGTGTGTCTAGAAGTTATCCGCCGTTGTCAGGACAACAAGTTTCGCGCGGGTTTTATTCTTGTTAACGTTACTACATAGAAGAAGAGAAACAAAGAAAGAAAGCTAAGTCACGATAATTTTCCCAAAATGCAATTGGCAAACCTTTTGTTTGTTTGTTTGTTTGCTTAACGCCCAGCCGACCACGAAGGGCCATATCAGGGCGGTGCTGCTTTGACATATAACGTGCGCCACACACAAGACAGAAGTCGCAGCACAGGCTTCATGTCTCACCCAGTCACATTATTCTGACACCGGACCAACCAGTCCTAGCACTAACCCCATAATGCCAGACGCCAGGCGGAGCAGCCCACTAGATTGCCAATTTTAAAGTCTTAGACCCGGCCGGGGTTCGAACCCACGACCTCCCGATCACAGGGCGGACGCCTTACCACTAGGCCACCGTGCCGGTATTGGCAAACCTGATCATCATTGTTCAGAACAAACACAGAATTAAGACAAAAACGCAAACAAAAAGAAAACGGCCAACACACAAGGAGGAACAAGCAAGATCGGTCCAGTAGTTTGGTCTGAATCGCTCTACACACACACACGCACAGACACACACACATACACCACACCCTCGTCTCGATTCCCCCCTCTACGTTAAAACATTTAGTCAAAACTTGACTAAATATAAAAAGAAGAGAAGAATCGACAAAAAAAATTCTTAGATAAAAAAAGATGGTGATATAATTTGATCTTATGGACATTTTATTTTGTTGACAATAATGCAATTAATAAAAATAATAAAAAATAATATGAGTAAGGGTACATTCTCTCCCCTCCCCCTTTTTTTCAAGATCGGTATTTGCTAGCCTTTTTCTGAAAAGGAAACCCAAACTGGGCTGTGGGTAATATTTCAAAACCTTCACAGAGCTTGTAACTGTATAGAGTTAAAGATAGAAGAGGTATGAAAGTCAGGCACGCCTTTGCGAAACAAAATCCCACAGCATCGACAACAGTTTTCAAACAAAAAAGTAAAACAAGTCGCGTAAGGCGAAATTACTACATTTAGTCAAGCTGTGGAACTCACAGAATGAAACTGAACGTAGTCCGCCGCTAGTGCAAAAGGCAATGAAAGTGACGAGCCTGTTTGGCGCGGTAGCGGTTGCGCTGTGCTTCATAGCACGCTTTACTGTACCTCTCTTCGTTTTAACTTTCTGAGCGTGTTTTTAATCCAAACATATCATATCTAAATGTTTTTGGAATCAGGAACCGACAAGGAATAAGATGAAATAGTTTTTAAATCGATTTCGGAAAATTTAATTTTAATCATAATTTTTATATTTTTAATTTTCAGAGCTTGTTTTTAATCCGAATATAACATATTTATATGTTTTTGGAATCAGAACATGATGAAGAATAAAATAAAAGTAATTTTGGATCGTTTTATAAAAAAAAATTTTAATTACAATTTTCAGATTTTTAATTACCAAAGTCATCAATTAATTTGTACGCCTCCATGCTGAAATGCAATACCGAAGTCCGGCCTTCGTCGAAGATTGCTTGGCCAAAATTTCAATCAATTTGATTGAAAATTGAGGGTGTGACAGTGCCGCCTCAACTTTTACAAAAAGCCGGATATGACGTCATCAAAGACATTTATCGAAAAAAATGAAAAAAACATCTGGGGATATCATACCCAGGAACTCTCATGTAAAATGTCATAAAGATCGGTCCAGTAGTTTACTCTGAATCGCTCTACACACACACACACACACACCCACAGACACACACACACACACACACACACAGACACACACACACACACACACACACACACACACACACACACACACACACACACACACACACACACTAAATGTAAAAATGGGAAAGATGAAAACAGTCATCGAGAATGGATTGGATGGGAATGGGAGTTGTTGAAATAAATGTGAATGCAGGAAACATGACAGTTTGGGGAGGAGGCTTTATTTACAAAAAGAAGGGTCTGAGCGTAATAATGACGTAAAACGGAATAAAGCAAGGATATCAAAGAAACATATGAACATGAAAAATGCAGGTGAGAAAACTTGGCAGGAGAAAACATCAGCGAAAATAAATTGGGAATTAAGGATGCTGGAATGACAATGGGTGAATAGAGACCATCACGGTGTGGATAGGAGAGAAAGGGCATGTGTGAAAACATATAAGAGAATGAACGAAACAGGAATAAAGCTAGGGTACAAGAATAAACAGAAACAAACATAGATATGAACAAAGTGGTTATGGAAAATTGGTAGACTACGACGAAACACAAAAAGTGAAAATGGCAGGGTTTGGAATGAGGGATGCTGAAATGAATATGAGCAGAGGCATGAAAGTTGGGGGTGGGGGGGGGGGAGTCAAAGAGGAGGGGGTGGGGGTGAGGGGCAAGCAGCGGAAAGCCGAGTGGTGGAGGTGTCAGACTTCAGAGGAAAGATCACTTGGCACTGGAACGTTCCGCACACGGTGGAGCTGCAGGAATTTATGGCTTGAAACCCAGATCCGACAGTTGAGTGAAATGGCGTGACGCCTTGCCCTCCCTCCGTCACACCTCTCCTACCCCCACCTCCCTGTCTCTGTCTCTGTCTCTGTCTCTCTCTCCTTCTCTGTCTCTCTGTCTCTGTCTCTGTCTCTCTCTCCTTCTCTGAATCTGATTATAAAAATTTGCAAGTATTACCATTTCAAAAAAGATTAATGTATAATAAAGGTGTTATGATGCATAAAGTGATGTCAGGATATGCACCGGAGACATTACGTGATAATTTTATTTTGAACTATAACAGACTAAAAATCATAACACCGACTCCACGTATTGACCTTTTCAAATCAAGCCTTCTTTATTCAGGTGCGGTCCTATGGAACTCACTGCCTATTTTTCTTAAGCATAAAATAAACACAGACAGCTTCAAAAAAAATTATATGTCGCACATAATGCAACTAAACATGTGCTGAATGGTTCATCAATTCATTTAAAATGTATGTGCATGTTAAACAAAATTATAATAATATGCAGATCTAAATTAAGTTATGTTAAAAATTGACACTTGGAAATTGTACTTAAAATGCAGCATGACAATTTATTTTTAAAATTTTTATTCTGTATATACAGTTATAATGTATTAAGTTTGATGTGATAATTCTTTGATTATATTGTTTTCTGTTCTTGTTGACCCTATATTAGGGCGAGGGCTGGATGTAAAAAAGCAATATTCTTGCTTATCTATTACCCTCGATAATAAAGATTTTGTCTTGTCTTGTCTTGTCTTGTCTCTCTCTCTCTGTCTCTCTCTGGCTCTCTCTCCTTCTCTCTGTCTCTCTCTGGCTCTCTCTCCTTCTCTGTCTCTCTGTCTCTGTCTCTCTCTGACTCTCTCTCCTTCTCTCTGTCTCTCTGTCTCTGTCTCTCTCTGGCTCTCTCTCCTTCTCTCTGTCTCTCTCTGGCTCTTTCTCCTTCTCTCTGTCTCTCTCTCTGGCTCTTTCTCCTTCTCTCTGTCTCTGTCTCTGTCTCTGTCTCTCTCTCTCTCTCTCTCGCTCAAGGACAGATTGTAAGAAAAGGCTTAGCCTTAAATCTTAATCCTTGTTAAATAAAGTTCAATTCAATTCAATTCAATTCAATTCTCTCTCTCTCTCTCTCTCTCTCTCTCTCTCTCTCTCTCTCTCCATATCTCTAAAACACACACACACACACACACACTCAGACACACACACACACACACGCACGCACGCACGCATATACACACACTCTCTCTCTCTCTCTCTCTCTCTCTCTCTCTCTCTCTCTCTCTCTCTCTCTCTCTCTCTCACTCGCTTTTTCCCCCAATGTTTGCCAGTGTTCGCCTACCACGGCTAAAGGATTGATGTCAAAATGCAAAATCGTTGTTATTCTATCATCCTTAACATGTTACACGTTATTTGTACTGTTGACCACAATATGACCTTTTACACAGATCGAGACAGTCAGTGTTCCTCCGAGAACAAGCGAGTGAACAAGGACTGTCGAGATCTGTGTAAAATGTCATATTTTGGTCAACAATACAAATAGCATTGATGTATCGATCGATTCTGGTTAGAATTCCTTTTAGTTTTTACATTTAGTCAAGTTTTGACTAAATGTTTTAACGTAGAGGGGGGAATCGAGACGAGGGTCGTGGTGTATGTGCGTGTGTGTGTGTGTGTGTGTCTGTCTGTCTGTCTGTCTGTGTGTGTGTGTGTGTAGAGCGATTCAGACTAAACTACTGGACCGATCTTTATGAAATTTGACATGAGAGTTCCTGGGTATGATATCCTCAGACGTTTTTTTCATTTTTTTGATAAATGTCTTTGATGACGTCATATCCGGCTTTTCGTGAAAGTTGAGGCGGCACTGTCACGCTCTCATTTTTCAACCAAATTGGTTGAAATTTTGGTCAAGTAATCTCCGACGAAGCCCGGATTTCGGTATTGCATTTCAGCTTGGTGGCTTAACAATTAATTAATGACTTTGGTCATTAAAAATCTGAAAATTGTAAAAAAAATATTTTTTTCATAAAACGATCCAAATTTACGTTCATCTTATTTTCCATCATTTTCTGATTCCAAAAACATATACATATGTTATATTTGGATTAAAAACAAGCTCTGAAAATTAAAAATATAAAAATTATGATCAAAATTAAATTTTCGAAAATCAATTCAAAAACACTTTCATCTTATTCCTTGTCGGTTCCTGATTCCAAAAACATATAGATATGATATGTTTGGATTAAAAACACGCTCAGAAAGTTAAAACGAAGAGAGGTACAGAAAAGCGTGCTATCCTTCTCAGCGCAACTACTACCCCGCTCTTCTTGTCAATTTCACTGCCTTTGCCATGAGCGGTGGACTGACGATGCTACGAGTATACGGTCTTGCTGCGTTGCATTGCGTTCAGTTTCATTCTGTGAGTTCGACAGCTACTTGACTAAATGTTGTATTTTCGCCTTACGCGACTTGTTTACCATTGAACTGACATAAACGTTACATACACTATTTTGCGGTCTCGGCTGGCCGCCAAAATATGAATTTTTGTCGGACTAAGACGCCACATGCCTCAAAGAAGAGAAATCCAGTGTTCAATCAATACATGAAGACATATACACTCTCCCTGTCCAGCCGTCTCCTTCTGCCCGTCTGTCTCTCTTTTTATATTTAGTCAAGTTTTGACTAAATATTTTAACATCGAGGGGGAATCGAAACGAGGGTCGTGGTGTATGTGTGTGTGTATGTGTGTGTGTGTGTGTGTGTGTGCGTGCGTGTATGCGTGCGTGTAGAGCGATTCAGACCAAACTACTGGACCGATCTTTATGAAATTTGACAAAAGAGTTCCTGGGTATGATATCCCCATACGTTTTTTTCATTTTTTTGATAAATGTCTTTGATGACGTCATATCGGGCTTTTCGTGAAAGTTGAGGCGGCACTGTCACGCCCTCATTTTTCAACCAAATTGGTTGAAATTTTGGTCAAGTACTCTTCGACGAAGCCCGGGGTTCGATATTGCATTTCAGCTTGGTGGCTTAAAAATTAATTAATGACTTTGATCATTTAAAATCTGAAAATTGTAAAAAAAAATAAAAATTTATAAAACGATCCAAATTTACGTTTATCTTATTTTCCATCATTTGCTGATTCCAAAAACATATAAATATGTTATATTCGGATTAAAAACAAGCTCTGAAAATTAAATATATAAAAATTATTATCAAAATTTTTTTTTCGAAATCAATTTAAAAACACTTTCATCTTATTCCTTGTCGGTTCCTGGTTCCAAAAATATATAGATATGATATGTTTGGATTAAAAACACGCTCAGAAAGTTAAAACGAAGAGAGGTACAGAAAAGCGTGCTATGCAGCATAGCGTAACCACTACCCCGCTCTTCTTGTCAATTTCACTGCCTATGCCGTGAGCGGTGGACCACGAGTATACGGTCTTGCTGCGTTGCATTGCGTTCAGTTTCATTCTGTGAGTTCGACAGCTACTTGACTAAATATTGTATTTTCGCCTTACGCGACTTGTTTTCTTTTTGCTAGTGAAAATCAAGGGTATAATGTAAAATAGCAAATTCGCAGTTATCCGATCGATCATCCATAAAATCTAAAGAACTCTCTCTACCTCTCCCCCCCCCCCTCCTCCCCCCCACCCCCTCCCTCCCTCCCTCCCTCCCTCCCTCTTCTCTCTCTCTCTCTCCTCTCTCTCTCTCTCTCTTCTCTCTCTCTCTCTCTCTCTCTCTCTCTCTCTCTCTCTCTCTCTCTCTCGCTCTCTGTCTCTCTCTCTCTCCCTTTCTTATGACGGCTTACTAGTGCCAAAACCTAGGGTTACCATTTTCACGTGAAAATTAGTAATTAACAGTGTTAATTACTAATTTTCATTTTTGCCTCGTTTTCGGTCACAGTAGTTGGACTTTAAGAGTCCGCACTGAGAGGCTACAACGTCCGTCAAACATCACTTTCACACAATTTCTGAAACATCTTTTAATAGAAGGCTTTATCGAGCAAGTTATCCGACGTGAAGATGTATGTCAAAGTTTTCTGCAATAGCGCTTTCCTTAAACGTTGTTTTGGGTATCTTAGAAAAGAATAATCGACCCCGAAAACTTTCGAATCGAAGCTGTTTTTAGCAGACGGACTTTTGATCGGCTGTGGTCTCACACTTTCACATATATCTTTCAATATAATTCCTTATTCGACAAGTTGTCGGGCAGACAGCTGTACCTCATATTTATTTCCACTACTACACTCATACATCTGCTTTGTAGTGTATTAGTGAAGGACAATCGATCCGAAAATGTTCGAATCGAGAGAGGAAAAATGGCGTCTGGCCGACCGTGTGCTGAAGGTCCGACCGCCACTAGCAGACGGCTCTGTTCGCGGTCTAGACTCACACACTTTCACAAATATCTTTCGATAGAATTCGTAATTCAACAAAGCAAAGTTAATTACTAAAGCAAAGTTAAAATCAATTCTCTCTCTCTCTCTCTCTCTCTCTCTCTCTCTCTCTCTCTCTCTCTCTCTCTCTCTCTCTCTCTCTCTCTCTCTCTCTCTCTCTCTCTCTCTCTCTCTCTCTCTCTCTCTCTCTTGCTACCAGCTTGTATTTATAATTTCCTGCATAGTATGCATTTGATTTCATGAATAACCACTTTTAACTTTTTAATTTTCTCTCTCTCTCTCTCTCTCTCTCTCTCTCTCTCTCTCTCTCTCTCTCTCTCTCTCTCTCTCTCTCTCTCTCTCTCTCTCTCTCTCTCTCTCTCTCTCTCTTCGTTTGAAGTGACGGAAGAGATACGTCAGTCTATGGGTGAACCGCGTTGAATGAAACATGGGCATTCCCTTCTCCTCATGAACTTGTGCGACCAGCTGCACTTTATAATGTTTCCGATGTTTCCAAGGCCTTGTGTTCTCCTATAATTCTTCACGGCAAGGTGCCTGTAGGCATATGCACAGTAAAATAAGGGTTTGTGGTGGTTTGTTTTGTATTAATATAGAAGTGAAGAAGACCAAGGGACATGCGCTGTGCTATAAAAGACGAATTCTGGAAATAACTGTGTCGGGTTTTTATATTTAGTCAAGTTTTGACTAAATATTTTAACATCGAGGGGGAATCTAAACGAGGGTCGTGGTGTATGTGTGTGCGTGTGTGCGTGCGTGTAGAGCGATTCAGACCAAACTACTGGACCGATCTTTATGAAATTTGACATGAGAGTTCCTGGGTATGATATCCCCGAACGTTTTTTTCATTTTTTTGATAAATGTCTTTGATGACGTCATATCCGGCTTTTCGTAAAAGTTGAGGCGGCACTGTCACGCCCTCATTTTTCAACCAAATTGGTTGACATTTTGGTCAAGTAATCTTCGACAAAGCCCGGACTTCGGTATTGCATTTCAGCTTGGTGGCTTAAAAATTAATTAATGACTTTGGTCATTAAAAATCTGAAAATTGTAAAAAAAAAATGAAAAATTTATAAAACGATCCAAATTTACGTTTATCTTATTCTCCATCATTTGCTGATTCCAAAAACATATAAATATGTTATATTCGGATTAAAAACAAGCTCTGAAAATTAAATATATAAAAATTATTATCAAAATTAAATTGTCCAAATCAATTTAAAAACACATTCATCTTATTCCTTGTCGGTTCCTGATTCCAAAAACATATAGATATGATATGTTTGGATTAAAAACACGCTCAGAAAGTTAAAACAAAGAGAGGTACAGAAAAGCGTGCTATCCTTCTTAGCGCAACTACTACCCCGCTCTTCTTGTCAATTTCACTGCCTTTGCCATGAGCGGTGGACTGACGATGCTACGAGTATACGGTCTTGCTGAAAAATGGCATTGCGTTCAGTTTCATTCTGTGAGTTCGACAGCTACTTGACTAAATATTGTATTTTCGCCTTACGCAACTTGTTATGGGTTGTGGAAGAGAATGATGCTTTCACTTGCTTGTCCTTTCTTTTCCATAGAAACAATGATGCAAGCTACATGTGACATTGTGCAATTGCCTCAGTGTTTCTATGGAAACAAAGGAAAACAACTCTGCGAACACCTATGAAAACTTAATAGAAACATTAGACACACCTGATATATTATGGACTCGATAAATACTCCGTAACTATCCTAATAAACTAAACCAATTAAAAAGCAACTAGAACGCCGAAGCATGGTCAACCATCCATCCAATCACAGGCGCCGGATACACCGACGGTAGATTCAGTTTCAAATTCATCTTCAACCCCTGCAATGTTTTGTTTGTTTGTTTGCTTAACGCCCAGCCGACCACGAAGGGCCATATCAGGGCGGTGCTGCTTTGACATATAACGTGCGCCACACACAAGACAGAAGTCGCAGCACAGGCTTCATGTCTCACCCAGTCACATTATTCTGACACCGGACCAACCAGTCCTAGCACTAACCCCATAATGCTTTGTTGTTGTTCTTTGGCCATTTACGTTCTTCTTCTTCTTGGCGTTCGCAGAGGTTACACAATCAGTCCAGCACTGGTGATAGGCCATTTACGTTGAATGACTTGTAATACATTGACATTGATAGTTTTATTCTTCTTCTTCGTCGTTCGCTAGATAGTTTTATTATAAGAACCTTTTTCCAATTCCTATTAACTCGATGTTCTTCAACTATATTTATACATAAATGCATATTGTAAAGCAGTATGCATTGTTAGAGGATCTTCTAGTAGCAGTGTTTAAATGTCGAAGCTGCTTTTCCCAGTTTTACCTAAGAGACCGACTGTATATTGTGTTATTGTATTTGTCAGACTTGATTGTACCAAGTCTCTACACATGTTGTAATGCGCTTAGAGCCAAATATTTTTGTTTTTTGTAAGGGATAGGCGCAATATAAATACACTTTATTATTATTATTATATTAATGCCAGACGCCAGGCGGAGCAGCCACTAGATTGCCAATTTTAAAGTCTTAGGTATGATCCGGCCGGGGTTCGAACCCACGACCTCCCGATCACGCAGCTTTGTGTAAACAGACATACCATTGCTGGCCATAATTCTTTGGTAGACTGCTATCTGCTTCAAAAGGAAAAGACGCCCATGTACACGCTCGACAATCACCAACGATCTACTGTTGTTTGTGTTGATCTCCACAGTTCTTTGACCCTTTTTATTCTCTTTATTCTCTTTATTTATATAGCGCCTTATCCGAAGTTCAAAGCGCTTTATGCCGTGTGAGATGGAATTTTTTACACAATATATCACGCATTCACATCGACCAGCAAACCTCAAGCCTGTTAGGCGAATGTTCACCTTTCGCGGCCTTTATTCCAAGTCACACGGGTATTTGATGGACATTTTTATCTATGCCTATACAATTTTGCCAGGAAAGACCCTTTTGTCAATCGTGGGATCTTTAACGTGCACTCCCCAATATAGTGTACACGAAGGGACCTCGGTTTTTCGTCTCATCCGAAAGACTAGCACTTGAACCCACCATCTAGGTTAGGAAAGGGGGGAGAAAATAGCGGCCCGACCCAGGGTCGAACACGCAACCTCTCGATTCCGAGCGCAAGTGCGTTACCACTCGGCCACCCAGACCACCTGCCCCCCAGAGGAGTAGAATTAAAGTAAATCATACGGTGATGTCATACACATTTTGCTTTTTTTTAACGCAGACGTCATTTTCAAACTACAGACAAGTTCAAAATACCGTATACACTTATATATGTTTTCATTGCGTCTCAATGTCGAATAATTTCCATGCAAAAGATTTCTTAATTTTTGCCTTTTTTATCCATCAAATACAACAAAATGAGACCTATACGATGCACGCGCGTGTGGCAACGTTCGTACTCAACTCCTATTCTCACTCGCAGATGAACAGATAGCTTGGCATGTGGACGGAGTGACAGACCGAACGATGGAGAGTGAGAGGGAAGGGGCTCCCCATCCTTTCCAAACGAACACAAAACACCCCGCTCTTTCAAACAGACACACACACACACGCACGCATGCACGCACGCACACACGCACACACGCACACACGTACACACACACACACACACACATACACGAAGGGAGGGAAATAATGAGTGTACGGCGTACACTGGGCTAAACATTACAGCAACAAAGCAAAACTCCACCACTCAAATGGTTACTGACTCCATGAATTATGAAGGCGCCCCCACAAAAGCACAGTATGTTTACAAAGGAAGTTGGCTATACTATGGTTGGATATACGGAGATGGGGAACATGTAAACATTGTTAAATCAAATTAGCAGAGTTCACTTATTGACCACGACGAGTATTTGGGTGTAAATGTACTTGGGCGCAACAACGTATGTTGAACATTTCATATGACACTATTTTCACTTTTATTTTGAAAATTACACGCAGGCATGGAACCGCCAATCAAAACAAACGTTTCACAAAATAGAGGAATACCTCGCCAGGAAAGATCCCCTGTGTGTATATGTAGGCGTATGTGCGTGTGTGCGTGTGTGTGTATAGCCAAGTATTCCTATAGACCTTTTCGGTATCTGAGCACCTCTCGCGAGACACGCTCTTTGTTATGCTTTGAACATCGCGAGAACTTCGAACCTTGGCTTGTGCAGCTCGCACGAGATCGCTGTACCGCATGCTTTGCTATGCTCTGAAGTTTGCGAGAGATTACGAGAGCTTGGAATACCGATAGGGTCTATTGTCTTGCCAAAGACTTTGACTGAGTCAGTCAGTGTTGACGGGGAACCAATCTCTGAAACAATAGAGACACTGAGAAAGACCGAGAGACAGACAAAGATTGACAGAAAGACAGACAGACAGGCAGACAAAGGGACAGAGACAGGGACAAAGAGTAAGAGAGACAGAGATAGTCGAACATAGAGAGAAACGAAGTAAAAGTCAGGGAGAGCATGACAAGGGGGCGTGGTTAGCGGAGAGTCTGGCAGGGAAAGCGCTACTTCGCTGCCTACACCGTGATGCTGACCGCTAGCTCCGCCCCCTCCCCCCTCTCGCCTGGAATGTATGGAGTCCCGTGTGTGCCACAAGCACAGCGCGTGTTCTGCATTCCAACCACGCTACTCTGAGTCTAAACTATTCAAAACACATCAATGAGAAGCGCAATAACGTGACTTGATGATTTGTCCCTGACTACTAACTATTTACAACAAATTATGAGTAAAGCCCTTGACGATTGATTCTGAGTTCAAACTATTCACAACAAATTATGAGAGTAAAGTACTTGATGATTTGAGAGTCCAAACTCAGTATTTAAAACAAATCATGAGTAAAGTATTTGATGATTCATCTGAGAGCTGGGGATTTAGGAGGAGAGCCGGGGGAAAAGGGGGAGGGGGTGGAATTACATGTGTTGACTGTCGCGCTTTGGAGTCCAAACTATATTGACAACACATTATGACTCAAAGTACTTGATAAGTTATCTGAGAAGTGGGGATTTAAGGGGGAGGGTCGGAAGAGAGGGGGGGGGGGGAGAGATAAAGATGCGTTGAAATAGCACATCGTACTTTGGAGTCGAAACTATTGACAACGCCATGTGAGTCAAGTACTTGATGATTGTAGTTGACAGGGGAGGGGAAGTGATAGGGAGTTCAAATGTGTTGACATAGCACACCGCGATTTGGATTTCTATATCCGATCTTTCAAACACGTGGCACGTGAAGGTGTTTTTATTGCCTACTAAGCAAGAAGGGAACATTTTGACTTAATGCATAAAACACTAGGATAAGGTGTGAGCATAATAACATGTGTCCGTCCATCTGTGTACAGGGAGAGTGGGACAGGAACAGTTAATAAAATGTTTTGTGGGGTTTTTTAATTCATAAAACCACATTTGTAGACTGATGAAAATATGTTAAGCATTACAAAGCTTGTTCTTAGATTGTCTAGTTAAAGGCACAGTCGTCCGCGTGTAAACGATTCGACTCATCATCTCAGAGCTCGCCAGGCTTTTACATCAGAAAAGATCATCCCTCGACGAGGACACAAAACCACAAATAAACAGCCTGTTCAGAGTGGAATGTTTTTATGAAATAATTTCTAAACAAACACTAGTTGGCAATCTGTGAATTTAATTCATTAATAAAAATAATAAAAATAGAAAATCTTCACTGGAAGTAGTAAGGCTGTTGATGTTCAGTATGTGTCTAAATGGAGGGATGCTTGTGTCCCATGTATACGCCTGCGCAGACCTGAAATGGTGAGCCGAGCTGTTTTCGCGGAAAGGACGGAGCCTTTAGACTTAATCTTCAGCTACTAAAATAATCATATACAAAAAATGCTTGTTATTCTCTCAGGTGCCAGGAGACTGGTTCCGAATACCTCTCACTTACTCTATTACACATGTCGTATACTGTACATTTAGAGCGCTTATTTCCCTTTGTTTATCAGAATACTAACTTGAATTGGCGTCAAACCCGCCAACGTGTAAAATGTTTTTGTCAACTTGTGAACAGACCATACACAGATCCGTGACAGAGAATGAGACTATGATCCCATGCATGAAGCACTGCTTCTTTAATTGATAGAAATGGCACGTGCATCCAGCGTTAGAATAAAACACGACAGCCATGATGCAGAGATGACCACATGTGCAAACACGGAGCACGCTGTAGACCCATCACACAATCAGCCCCCAGCATGTCCCTCGTCATTAAAACTCTCATTAGGTCCGCTGGCTGGACGCAAGGGTCAGAAAATGACCGTTAGCTGGCCCCGTTACGCCACCGCCCCGCACACCGTTTGTTGTTGCAGCGTGCTAATGGCGGCTCCCGGTTGTGGCGAAGTGAGCTAGTGGTGCGGGCAGTCAACAAACTCAAGTCAGGATGCTGCTGTACGCATGCACTCTCTTTGTGTGTGACTGAAGACGAAGCAAGGAGGTGGGTGGATATACCAGTCCGTTCTGAAGGAGCGGTGATCTGTAAATCCAAAAACAAAGAGACTGCCAACGTTCCCAAATTCAGAATCAAAAAACAAGAAAGGTAGGTTGTTGGAACGTTTGTCATTGACAAAACAATACATTCACAAATATATCGACCCAACGGTCTTTTAAGTACACAGACAAACAATAACAAAAACTTATCTGGCTGATTTTTCCTTCCGCCTGCCACGAAGCCGCAAGCGAATGAATTTTTTTGAATTTTTGTTTTATATATAATAAGTTTTCGTCTGTGCACTTAAAAGACCGTTGGGTCGATATATTTGTGAATGTATTGTTTTGTCAATAACAAACGTTCCAACAACCTACCTTTCTTGTTTTTTTATGGTGATCTGTAACGTTTTTGTTCGATCAAAGAAACAAACGTATTCTGGAAATGCCAAATATAAGTAACAAATTGATGTGTACGCTACGTTCATCTCCAGTACTGTTTACACTCTGTACTGAATTGTTCCACTTTTGAATACACTTTCTGTAACCAGGTATGAACACAGTTTGACATAGTACATTACTCAACTTACACAAGGTAGCACATGATTGATACTGAAACATTATTATAAACTTGGCCAAAAAATGTTTGCAACAAATTTCGCACCCAAATTAAAGCAATAATTCCCGTGTCATTTCATTAAAACTGTGTATGCCAGTTAAGGCCGTTCACTTGACTATCAGGATCACTTTTTGGATTAAAGATATCGTTTACAGGGATCAAGTTTAGTTTTCGAAACAACAATATAGTGTGTACCATGTGCTACCTTTTGCTTGTACTGTATCACATTGTGTTCAAAACTATATAAAAATAAAATAGGTGTTCAAAAGCGGAACACTTCAGTATAGAGTGTAGGTCAGAAACACATTGCTTTGTAGGCCACGTCCACTTCCAGTGCTTGAGTTGGTTATTTATTTGTAGTGATGGTTTTCATTCCTCTATCAGGATACTTAGCCTCAAAAGGGCAACAAATTCCATGCAACTTGCACCGTCTCAATCCTCAGCTGCTGCATGATGGTGTATGCATTCGTGTTGTTTTACATAAACATTGGTGTGGATTTTCCAAGAAATGATATTTAGATCCTATTGCATGTTTTTATCTTGTAATGTAAATAAATACGCCACGCATTTTTTTTTGTTTTTGTGCTGTGAACTACGTGGCTGCAGGCTGGGATTTTGAGTGAGTGTGAAAATGTTTCTCATGTCTTGGTTTTAGTCAAAACAAATCGTTTTCCTACATATTTGAGTGTTGTTAACGTGATAATGAAAAGCGAAGCACTAGACTGCTAACGTTCGAAAATCAAGAATCCAAAATCCCAATTAACGATTCTGGGATACAATGTTCCAAACACAGAGACCAGATACTTTGTTGAACGAATTTTGAATTAAGACGATGAAGAGAAGTGATTGTCGTTTTCGGTAATAGCACAGCGGATTTTTTTTTCACCTACAACTTCGAATTATGTCCCTTTCTTTACGAAATGTGCATCAAATGAATATTACAGCAGAATGATGTCGCTATGTGCGCTTTCGACTGCTAGCATTCTGAATGTTTCTTCTGCTTCACATAGCTTAGAGGGACTCAGAAGCGCAATATAGAATGGATTTGTGCTTTCTTCAGCAAGGGGAGAAGATTCTGTCCTGCTGTGCCGTCGGCCGAACCGCAGTTTGTTCCCTTGGCTGCCTCTAACTTTCCGCCCAACCCATGGCGATCTCTAGTAGAGTACGCCATGGTCCAACCCCATCCCCCCATTCCCTCCAGTCTCTTTTCTGCATTTCTCACATCTCGTCCCTTCCCCTCCCACGTCAACAAATAAAAATCCTCGTCAGTGGCACATTCATTTACTCATAGGGCCGGTCGTCTGCGAAGTTGTTGTGTTATCGATGTGTCAGGGTTTGAAGAATGTGTCTGTCGCTTTCAGCAAAACACAAGACACTGTACATAAGCAAAATGTGTATATTTTGCCTGAACTATACCACCTTACCAGATGTAACCTTGTATCTTTTGAGCAGACGCCTTTGGTCGCAAAAGATCTTCCTTGCCTCCATTTTGATTCTCTCTGTCTCATCTGTCTCTGTCTCTGCCCCTCTCGATCGTTCTCTCTTTCCTTCTTTTTTTTTCAGGGGGAGTTGGGGGGGGGGGGGGTGTCCGCCTTTCTTTCTTTCTTCCTGGTATGATGGCCTTCTGTCAAGTTTAGCCTTTCGTGAAAATAATATCTTTCTGTTCATAGTTTTGCAGTTTTAAAAGTTCTTGAACATATCTTTTTCTTTGAAGAAACATTACTTTCACGGACAGGATTTTGTGTACACTCTAAAAAAAGAAACACTTGAATGTTTTGACAAATCTGACAGTCTTGACATTTTTCCCAGACAGTGATACCGGAACTTACACATAAATGAACGTGTGCTTTTTAATTTTTGTTTCTTTATTTCTGTGTTTTAATTTCTCTGTCTGTCTGTCTATTTGTCTTTCTGTCTCTATTTTGTCTCTCTCTCTCTCTCTCTATTTTGTCTCTCTCTCTCTCTCTCTCTCTATTTTGTCTCTCTCTCTCTCTCTCTCTCTCTTTCTCTCTATTTTCTCTCTCTCTCTCTCTATCTCTCTCTCTCTCTCTCTCTCTCTCTCTCTCTCTCTCTCTCTCTCTCTCTCTCTCTCTCTCTCTCTCTCTATTTTCTCTCTCTCTCTCTCTCTCATTTTCTCTTTTGTCTTTTTTTCTCAACTAACAATACCTTGCTTGCAGAAAGATCAAGGGATTTGTGACAATGACAAAAAACACGGTCCGGCACGAGAGGCAAAACCTCTTTACAATTTAGACAAGCACGAATTTAAACAGGAGTAGCACTTCTTTGGCATGGGCGTTCCTATCATTCTTGTGGCTGTGTGCAAGTCGTGCTGGTATGTATGGTTCTGCGATTTACTTTTGTTCGGACTGGTGCAAGCTTCTGCAGGATTTTCAGTAGGTTTTCCAGCTATAAATCAAGTAAAAAAAAGCTTTCTGCATAAATTTTATGTCTTCGTGCGGAGTTATACAATTTGAATTCGCTCCATAGTACTTTAGGCTATATATCGCGAATCACGATGGGTTGAGTTCTTATGTTTGTGTGTGTTGGTTTGTTTTGTTTGGCTATGTGTGTGTGTGCGTGTGCGTGTGTGTGTGTGTGTGTGTCTGTCTGTCTGTCTGTGTGTGTGTGTGTCTATGTGCGTGCGTGCGTGCGTGCGAGTGTGCGTGCGTGTATACATACATGTGTGCAAGCCTCTGTGAGGCTGTGCGTACGCAAAATTATATATATTTGTGTGTGCGTGCATACGTGTGCGTGCGTGTGTGTGTTTGTTCAAGTCGTGCGTGCGTCCATTTGCCTGCGTCCGTGTGTGTGTGTGTGAGCACGCAAGCAACAGTTGACCGCAGTGGAGCCTG
This sequence comes from Littorina saxatilis, assembly GCF_037325665.1. NCBI lineage: Eukaryota > Metazoa > Mollusca > Gastropoda > Littorinimorpha > Littorinidae > Littorina > Littorina saxatilis. The sequence goes on from NC_090258.1 coordinate 36,277,718, forward strand.
TGTGGGTCGAGGGAGCGGACAGCCGGACCGGACAACAATGGTGTGAGTGTTCGCCTTGCTTGGACACGGCGCGGTGTTGGCTGGACGCAACTAGGCATACTCCGCTCTGTCGTCATACTGCGGAGATGGTGCTGGGGGTGGGGGGGTGGTGGGAGGGGAGGAAGGGGCGTGGGGACGGAGGAGGGATGGGGGAGGTAGTGTGTGTGTGTGTGTGTGTGTGTGTGTGTGTGTTTGAATGTCTGTCTCTCTTTCTGTTTATGTGTGCGTGCGCGCGCGTGTGTGTGTATGTGTCTGTCTGTTAGTCTGTTAGTCTGTCTGTCTGTCTGTCTGTCTGTCTGTCTGTCTATTTGTCTGTCTGTCGGTCGGTCGGTCGGTCTGTCTGTATGTCAGTGACTGTCTGTGTCTCTCTGTCTTTTTCTGTCTGTTTGTCCATCAGCCTTTCTGTCTTTCTGTGTGTGTATATCTGTGAAACGCTGTATGCATAACTAAACACATGAGTGTCTTGGTTTGTCGGTTGTTGTTGTTGTTGTTGTTGTTGTTGTTGTTGTTGTTGTTGTTGTTGTTGTTGTTGTTGTTGTTGTTGTTACCGCCTGCCTATTTGTCTGTCGTCGATATGTTTCTGGGCGTGTTTATCCTTTTTTCCCGTTTGCATACTTGTCTGTATGTCTGTGTACACGCACGTCTTACTGCGCTTCTGCATGAGTCCTGTTCGCGTATATATGCTTTGCCTGCGCTGCGTGCGCTGTCAGTTATTATCGACATATGTGCAAAGATATACAGCCGGCTTTACATGAATGTTTGACAAAATCGATATGAGAGGAGTGTGGGACGGCTTCAAATACTTTTGAGCGCAGCAATTTTCCTTTTTGCAGGACGCACCACCTGTACCGAGGCGTATCTGGAGGTATTCGCACTGTTATATATAAGCCCGCTTCATTCAAAAGGTAGATTGATCCGTTAATGCTTCTCTATAGGGTCGAACGCGCGGCTGATCAAACACAAACTGAACTAAACAGCAAAACGGCTATAAAGAACGTTGAAGCCAAGCCGCGGAACCCCTCATTTTTCTCTTGGTTGTACACGAAATAGTGATAGCATTAATTTTACCCCGTTATAGGCATTCCCGCCACTTCTCCATAACTCTGCTGAACCGGTATTACTGTGAAGAGATGTTGCTGTGCCGCAATATCCAATTTATAGAATTACACAAAACAGTTGTAGATACATCTTACGATTTGACAATTACATTTTGACTGACTTTTTTTAGTTGAAAGTTGCTGAATTTGTCACATCCGCCCAGGTGACCTAAACCCAAAACATCTGAGAAAACCAGGGTTTAGAAAGGATATAGTGTGAAATGAGAGTTACATTTACAGAGATAATGCACAGAAATTGTGAAATCACAAGGTCTAAAAAGGGGGGTGCGTCGTTCCTAAATCGGATGGGGGGTTCTAAGGGTCATCGATTGTAAATTCCTCTTCAGATGCACGACAAGTTTTTCTTTTACACGAGACTTCTCACCACAGCGCCAATATGAGTCATGCAGTAGCCATGCATTTACTTGTCAACTTTTCATTTTTCTGTTTTTATTATTGCTTGCAAGAAAGATTGTAGTACTGGGTGGAGTTAGCCCAGAGCTGTCATAAACTGGATGATGAATGTTCATAAGGTGGCTTTACTGCTTCTCTTGTTTTCACCGTAAAGCATTACTGTAGCGCATATGGCAGGCGAACACAGAAGACCGCTAGGTGCAATTTCATGATGGATGTCCGTCAAGTATACAGCCTAGATTTACTGCACAGTTCTTTCCGTGTGAATGATTCGGCGCACCGTCTCAGATGTGACCAGGTGTCTACACGTGATCAGACCAGCCCTCTACACGTGCGTGATCTACACGTGATCAGACCAGCCCTCTACACGTGATCTACACGTGATCAGACCAGCCCTCCACCTCGACACATACCAACACTCAACAGCCTGTGTGTTCTCTGTGCAGATTGGCAACTTTTCAACGAATTAATACATTTTGCCCAAAAATGACATTCAAGAAATTAATTAAGCACGTGACATTCAAAACATTAATTCACGAAAACATTCAAACCCCGCATTCCTATGCAGTCAGAATGTTGATTTTTATAATGTAATAATTTCTTAAAAGCCACCAGTGTCAATCTGTAACATCAATTCATCAGACAAATTCCACTCTGGACATGAAACAGCCATGATGTCGATCTATGGTATTATGTCCTAGGGGATGGTTGGCCTTATCCCATATAAAACCCTGGTAAGATCTGGGATGGTTGGCCTTATCCCATATAAAACCCTGGTAAGATCTGGGATGGTTGGCCTTATCCCATATAAAACCCTGGTAAGGTGTGGGATGGGGAGTCCAACATTTACAGAATCAGCTATTGGTACCTTAACACCACCACCCACCGGCACATGGCCTTGTGGTAAGGCGTCCGCCCCGTGATCGGGAGGTCGTGGGTTCGAACCCCGGCCGGGTCATACCTAAGACTTTAAAATTGGCAATCTAGTGGCTGCTCTGCCTGGCGTCTGGCATTATGGGGTTAGTGCTAGGACTGGTTGGTCCGGTGTCAGAATAATGTGACTGGGTGAGACATGAAGCCTGTGCTGCGACTTCTGTCTTGTGTGTGGCGCACGTTATATGTCAAAGCAGCACCGCCCTGATATGGCCCTTCGTGGTCGGCTGGGCGTTAAGCAAACAAACAAACAAACAAACAAACCTTAACACCAAAATGTTTTTCAGTGTTTTTTGTTTAATTTTAAAGTTTTGATTTAAACAAGATTTTCTCCACATGTGGTAAGGACACGTACGAACTCAAGAAAAACTCATATATTACGTGACCCAGCTAAATGTAAAATTGCACGGATAGTCGGAAGGACTGTGCCTTTAATTGTTTCTTTTGTTTTTATAGCACAGCATATATAACTGTACCAGAGTGGCAAGCTAACATTAATTCTTTGCACACTGCAACACTCAAGTCATACACTCAGTATACTACCTGTCACGAATTAATCACCACAGCTTATACTGTTATAGCAGTAGCAGCAACGACGACGATGTGTTGTGTTGTGCTATGTTATGAACCGCTCACCCACACCAAATAAAACAGGCCCCGCAACTCCGGAGCGGAGCTAAAAATAGCCTGTTGCGACGAAGACGGTGTGCATATCTTGGTGTCGCAGGGTTAGCCCTGGCCAAGCAAGGCGCATTGGTTCTGTAGCTGTGTTGCTGTGTGTCAGACTGTGTTAACGTGTGCCGTTGAATGGCCGAAGGGGGGAAACACGGTGGGACCCACTATCCCAGCCACAGCTCTCCACTTAACGACAGGCCTTGGTTCTGGCACGACCGGGGGCTCTGTTTTTCTCTGATTACCTGACTAACTCGCTCGCTTACCTGGGCGGCTTGATTGTTACCTGGACGCGGGACAGGTATAGTGAGTGATGGTGGTGTTGGTGCAACGGCACGTTTGTGTCGGTGTGTGCAGTGATCAGTGTGGTTAAAGTGTCTCGTTCAGTATATCGATCTTCGGTTCTACCTGGCCTACCCGTTCTGTCCACAACGTTGTAGTTGTTGTCACGTACCGGCCACCCGTCCGTCACGCCTGGCTGGACACGCACTCGGTCATTCCGGACCTTTCCCCCCCACCCGTGTCAACCAAAGACCTAACCATGCGTTTCAAGTCAAGCCACGGTGACTGACTCACACCTGAGCTATCTTACTTACCTGTGTTAGCTTTAGTTTACCTGTGCCAGACATCAGCAGCAGTTGAAGGTATAAAGTGCTGCGCGTGGCTAAAGGACCGCCTTGCATCCCAGTACCCGTGTTACCTGTGCCTACCTGTGTTAACTGTACTTACCTGTGTTATATTTACAACACGTGCAGTAGAGAATACATGTGAGGTTCGTGGTTGCCAGGACTTCTACCCAGTACGTGAATTACCTTTACCCTACCTGTGTTACCTGAATAACGTAAACTACCTTTACCCTACCTGTGCTACCTTTACCTACCTGTGCCTACCTTTTACCTGACCTGTGCCAAGACTGCAAGCACCAGCAGCCGTAGCCAGATGTGGCGTGTGGTTGCATACCGCCCACCTACCTGAGTTACCTTTAACCTACCTGTGTTACCTATTACTATCCTGTGCCTACCGTTGGCCTTACCTGGGCCAAGTGTGCAGCAGTAGCAGTAGCAAGGATACAAGTGTGGCGTGTGGCTACCTACTCCCGCAGTACCCGAGTTACCTTAAACCTACCCGTGGTACTTTTTACCTACCTGCGTTACCTTTACCTACCTTGCCTACCATTGCCTTACCTGTGCCAAGACTGCAAGCAGCAGCAGCAGCAGCAGCCAGGTGTGGCGTGTGGCTGCCTGCTCCCCCAGTACCGGCACGGCTGTGCAGCAGAGACTTGGGAGTGTGTCGAGTAAACAGCCAGTTGTTCGGTAAGTAAATGACACCCCCTATACCTGTCCCCTCCGACGGCCTTTTTGCCAATCTGCATGTTTGTTCTCTGGCAACTTGAACTTTGGCGCACAGACGCCGCTGTTTGCACGGGGCAAAGGAACCGATGGCCGAGCCCCTTAACGGCCAGGGAATTTAGAGCTGTAAGCAAAAGGTTAGAGGAAAACATGGCAGTCTGGGCAGCAAATGGAATGTTTAAATATAACAATGGTTGCTGAGTGCAGCGCGTTACTCACTTTCTTGTCAGAGGTACGTGAAGTGTCAACAGTAGGAAGATGCCGGCGAGACTGGTTGGTGGCTGCTGAGTAATGGCTTGTATGTCTTGAGCGTGTCACATCTCGCTGGAGATGGTCAAAAAAGGTCTTGCTGTTTAGTTTGTCAATGGTGGTAAAGCCAGTCCGTCTGGCTCCCTCTCTCCCCCCGAGAGCTCTGTACATAATGTAAAGACAGGTTGTATCTCAAAGTGCGTTGCCTGAAAAATCTGGGGGTTTCTAAAATAAAGTACCAACATATTCCCGTCGCTGTCTTTCTCTGTCTGTCTTTCTGTCTCAGTCTGTCTCAATATTTCTATGTCTGTCTGTCTGTCTGTCTGTGCCCCTTCTCTCTCTCGCCCCGCTCCACCTTTCTCTCTCTCTCGCCCCGCTCCACCTTTCTCTCTCTCTCGCCCCGCTCCACCTTTCTCTCTCTCTCGCCCCGCTCCACCTTTCTCTCTCTCTCGCCCCGCTCCACCTTTCTCTCTTTTTCTTTCCACCTGGTTTAAACAAGATTTTATTAAAGAAATACAGGGTGGCATGTATATGCGATACAGACATTTGTGACCACACAACAAGCTAAGCTTATATTAAGTGTGGTTATAAATATGTACATCTAGATAGGAAATATTATTTCACGTGATGTCAAGGTCAGAGAATTGCTCATACCCTTATTAGAAATGTAAAACAGACAAGATACATTTTTTACAAAAAAAGAAGAAAAAATATAACAAAAGAATTATCGGGGAGATATGAGTCGGTAAGGTGGGTATACAGGGGAGGGGGTCAGAGAGACGATGACTGTCACAGACTTGCCAATTAAATGTTTCTGCAGCAGCAATAATTTCGTCCAAAGTGTTGTCCAAACTAATTAAGCTGAGGTTAGTCATGTGAATACACAGAAAAACCTTAAGCAAGATTCACTCAAGCTTGACTTTCAGTAAAATCGTTAAGCAACATGACCTACCAATAATCAGATACTGGATCATTAACATGGTGACCACTGGGTAATCAAAATCTATCACTTAACCTTATAAAACTATGTACCTTTTCGAATATTTCCACCTCGCTTCTTATACTCCTTCATTGTTTCGTCTGTCTGTCTGTCTGTCTGTCTGTCTGTTTCTCTCTGTCTCTCTCTGTCTCTGTCTCTCTGTCTCTGTCTCTCTGTCTCTGTCTCTGTCTCTGTCTCTCTGTCTCTCTCTCTCTCTCTCTCTCTCTCTCTCTCTCTCTCTCTCTCTCTCTCTCTCTCTCTCTCTGTTGTTTCATTGCAAACGGTCAACACCCTTACCCCCCCCTCCCCCCATCCCCACCCCACTCCAGTTTGTTCATGATCATCAAAGGATAAGAAGCCGTATATCAGTCATGCCTTCTTCTACTGCCTTTCATGTTTCTCTTCCTTCAACTATTCAGGTTCGTAGGTTATCTGGGGCAACTCCTTATTGACATTACACACCGTCTTCGCAATCGAACAGATGTCACGAACAATGAGCAAAGACAAAACGATGACACAGACAGTCAAACAATCATCAGCATACAATCAAACGCCGCGCATAAAGCTGGAGCTATGACAATCAAGCTGCGCAAAAGTGGGGCAGACAAATGTCGAGGCATTCCCGAGGGCGTACAGGGATCGATGGTTGGTGTATTACTGGTGTACACACGTGTCGCTCCCCCCTGCCCGTGAGTATTGACCATTACCTGGGATCCATAAACACCATGCACAACCACTCCACCCCTGTCTCCACACTGCAAACCAAACAACCTGAACCACAGGCTCGATATTACAGCGCTACCTGCAATGTAAGGCCCCTGTGACAAGAGGACACTTCGTTAACCCTGTCCTTTACCTGGGTCAAGTCGACTACGCGAAGTATGCTTCGCGAAGCTGGCCGCATGCAGGTTTAGTCCTGAGTAAAACGACTGCGCGAAGCTGGCCGCATGCAGGTTTAGTCCTGAGTAAAACGACTGCGCGAAGCTGGCCGCATGCAGGTTTAGTCCTGAGTAAAACGACTGCGCGAAGCTGGCCGCATGCAGGTTTAGTCCTGAGTAAAACGACTGCGCGAAGCTGGCCGCATGCAGGTTTAGTCCTGAGTAAAACGACTGCGCGAAGCTGGCCGCATGCAGGTTTAGTCCTGAGTAAAACGACTGCGCGAAGCTGGCCGCATGCAGGTTTAGTCCTGAGTAAAACGACTGCGCGAAGCTGGCCGCATGCAGGTTTAGTCCTGAGTAAAACGACTGCGCGAAGCTGGCCGCATGCAGGTTTAGTCCTGAGTAAAACGACTGCGCGAAGCTGGCCGCATGCAGGTTTAGTCCTGAGTAAAACGACGTCGCGAAGTCGACTCCGGGCTCAATTTAAGGACCGCAGTTACAGTGGTACCTACGATGAAGGGACACCTACGATGAAGGGACACCTATGGATGCAGTCAAAAATGTCTCTATTTATATTATCGGTGGTGAAATCAAATCAAATCAAACTGACGTTATAATCTGAAGCACGAGAAAACTACAACATTATGAACATTTAAATATAACACATTTTTGTATTGACAAGTACCAAGTATGACAGTAACACCTCATTACATATTCATACATACACAAAGACATACTAGACAAAGGGATGTTGTGTATTGAGAGGTGTTCTTTCATCCAAGAGGCCCTACATCGCAGGTAGCACTGCATAAGGACACACGTCTCCCTTTCGCCCTAGTCTTTGCTTGTTCTCTTACCTAAATTGAAGTATTCCTGCTATGAAGGAGGGCCTGTAACACAGGGAACGTTTTTGCTGGGTAACTCTAATGCAAGAGAGGACGCCTCTGAAAATCTGTTAAATACGTCATAGTTCCCTTGCCACGTGTAGTGTAAGGTGTGTCCGTTTAGAGGACAAATCTGAAGAGAGGACACATTCCCATGTCCCTTGGTCAGTTAACATTAATCATAGTTTTCTTGCAATCAAACGAAGCCATATATATATATAATTATATATTACATGTACAGCTGCTTCGTTTTTCATAATGATAGACCAAAGACAGTAGATATTATAATTCGTGTACGAACAGTTGCTTCGTTTTTCGCAGTGATAGACTAAAGACAGCGGAGAAAGTTTAATCACGGCGCACTTGGCTGCTGATCGATTAAATTTTTATCACCCTGGACTCAAAGTGTAGGCGTTATTGTCCCACCGGAAATGTAAAAAGTCGTGGAATTGATTTTTTCGCGGCCATGATGTCCGTAGAAATTAAGTATGTACAGCGCCTGTTGTTAAACATTATGTAGCATTTACAGTGGTACCTGCGATGAAAGGACACCCTTGGGACCAGCCAAAAGTGTCCCTAGATTGCAGGTGGCCTGTCACGACAGGTATATTTTGGCAGAGATAATAGACACATAGACAACAGAAGGTGTCCTTTTAAGGGAGTTGTCCGCTCATCAGAGGGGATATACATCGCAGGTACCACTGTAGTGGCGAAAAGAGCAGCCCAGTGTGAAAGGACGGAGCCATGAAAAGGTTCTTTTGAGTCGAGCCTGGGACACACGCGTACACACAAAGCCAGATATTCATCATATTATTGTCCTCAGGGCAATGACTGATAATGTGAGATGTTCAGGGTAGATAATGTGAGATGTTCAGGATAGATAATTAAACTTTTTCAGGGTAGATTTTCTATGGTCGTTGACATGAATGGCCGAATGGGGCGATAAAATCAACACGCGCACACAGTTCACAGTGGCTATGACTGTCATCTGGCTGAACTTGTGCGTTTTTTAAGTGAACATAATCTCTGGGACGAAAATGTGTATCAATCAACTTGGGCAAACCCATTAACCTTACCTCTACTAAACATTTAGCTTTAAAATTCCTTACTGTAATTTACAAACACCGCATACCTGTTACCCGCTGACTATGCTCGTTCGCTCTTTGCGATCAACCTAGGTATGCTGTTGAAAACCAGAGTTATTTAGGAGGGTGTAGCTTGGCGCTAACCCTCCAGTCTACCTCAGCTTTAATTGCCGTGTTTTCTGTCGCGTCTGGCAGTGTGTGGGTGCAGTGTCCGAATACGAAGGTCTAATTGAAATCAACATACTACAAATAAGGAAAAACACATTCAGGAAACTCTTGGTTTCAGACACTTGAAATGTTAACAGACACAAAATAACTCTCTCTTCGCATGCCTTGTCATTGTCAGTCGCGCTTTTTTACGCACCCACGCACGCACACACACACCCACACACACACACACACACACACACACAAACACGCACACACACACACACCAGGGCCGGACTACCGGGGGTGTTATGGGGGTTGCGCAACCCCCCCCCCCCCCCCCCTAGCCTAAACATGTACCTCACTTATTTAAAACATTTTTTATTATTGTTTATTTTATGCCGTTTCATGCAAGGAGCGACCATTTTGCTATCTCAGAATATGACTTACCCATCAGCTTCAGGGGGCTTCGCCCCCTGACCCCCACTGGCAACCCCCCCCCCCTCCTCTTAGCCTAGTCCGGCCCTGCACACTAACGCACACATACTCACACACACACACACACACACACAATCACATTTTAAATTGCCTCGGCGTAGATAGTAGTCAATCAGGTCACGTCTTGAGAGACACATTTTCAACTCAAAATACACCAATACTCTACGTGCCACGGAGAGCCATCACTGGATGATAATACGTTGGTTCGTGCTACGTTGTAAAGCAGCTCGTTACACGAATGGAAACGTAGCTGTAAATTAAAGATGTGCAAACGACAGCGCTGAGTGGACTTGTCTAAAGTAAATACACTTCATACAGACCCAGAGTGCATAGCACCCGAATATAAAGGTGAAGAATACAGTCAAACATACCTCGTGTACCTTGTATACCTTTTACCCACCCTTTTTTAGGCCCCGAATGCATCGGATTCGTTGATATCAGTAGCTCAAGAATGCCGCACTCCGTCAAACCTCTTGTATCTCCCCCCCCCCCCCCCCTTCCTCCCCTCCCCCCCTAACACTTCAAACAGTCCGGCCTTCTTCAGGCTTCGAGTGCATAGGACTTGTGGATTGAGAGATGTAGAATACTGTCGAGTTTACCTTTGTGTATCTTATGACACCCCCTCCAGGTATTACTAACATAGTCATAGGACTCGAGTTGTGGATATAAAGTCAAGCGTACGGCCGGTTTCCGTGTAACCATCACCCCAACCCAGCCCTCCCCTTCCAGCAGTGAGTACAAGGATTCGTGCAATACAGCCTATGGTACCTGATGGAACAACCTGGACAGGTCTGTGGTAGTGTACGATATTAAAAAAAAACAAGTCGCGAAAAGCGAAATTACTACATTTAGTCAAGCTGTGGAACTCACAGAATGAAACTGAACGTAGTCCACCGCTAGTGCAAAAGGCAGTGAAAGTGACGAGCCTGTTTGGCGCGGTAGCCGTTGCGCTGTGCTTCATAGCACGCTTTACTGTACCTCTCTTCGTTTTAAGTTTCTGAGCGTGTTTTTAATCCAAACATATCATATCTATATGTTTTTTGGAATCAGGAACCGACAAGGAATAAGATGAAATTGTTTTTAAATCGATTTCGGAAATTTAATTTTGATCATAATTTTTATATTTTTAATTTTCAGAGCTTGTTTTTAATCCAAATATAATATATTTATATGTTTTTGGAATCAGAAAATGATAAAGAATAAGATGAACGTAAATTTGGATCGTTTTAAAAAACAAATTTTTGTTTACAATTTTTAGATTTTTAATGACCAAAGTCATTAATTAATTTTTAAGCCACCAAGCTGAAATGCAATACCGAAGTCCGACCTTTGTCGAAGATTGCTTGGCCAAAATTTCAATCAATTTGATTGAAAAATGAGGGTGTGACAGTGCCGCCTCAACTTTTACAAAAAGCCGGATATGACGTCATCAAAGACATTTATCGGAAAAAAGAAAAAAAATTCCGGGGATATCATTCCCAGGAACTCTCATGTAAAATTTCATAAAGATTGGTCCAGTAGTTTAGTCTGAATCGCTCTACACACACACACGCACAGACAGACACACACACACACACACACATACACCACACCCTCGTCTCGATTCCCCCCTCTACGTTAAAACATTTAGTCAAAACTTGACTAAATGTAAAAAGATATCTTTGACTATCGGGATTTCAGATGATTTTATGTGAGCTTGTTCCTATGCCAAAGTCAAGCATACATCGTGCAATAGGCTGACCACAAACCTACCCCAGCCAAACCCCTCCCCACCTTATCCTTGAACGGCGGTCTGTTGCCGGTAAGTGTGTGTGTGTGTGTAGGGGGGTGTCTACACACACACACACACACACACACAACCACAACCACACACACACGCAAACACATATATACTCACCCCCCCCCCCCGACCCCACCCCCACACCACCACAACCACCCCCCCCCCCCCACACACACACACACACACACACACAAGCAAAATGTGGTTTGTAGCCCACACAAGGACAGACGGAGGAAGGGTCTGAACTGTGTATACACCCACTCAAAAGCGCGTCATAGCTCTAGCCATAAAAAGAGGGTAGGACAAAGAGATATTATGGCAACATTTATCCCTCTATCTACGGCGGTGAATATTTGATGCGTCATAATATCGCCTGTTTGTACCGTACAAAACCGCCTACCTTCCACACCTTTATACGCCGCATTCTAACTGGGTCACATACTCCACCTTTTGAATACCTCTTCTGCCTATACTACAAAACTCCTAGTCTCTCATGAAAATGTTCAGTGTTGAAGTAAAGTGTCAATGACATAGGTTGACGTGAAGTGTGCCAATGCGTGATACAGATTTTCGTAATATCGTAAGTTTTCTTATTCTTCTTCGTATAAATAACGTACGTTTTATTATTCACATAATTATCAATATTACAATTATAAGTATAAAAACAATTTTACAAGCCTACGGTTTATAGCCTAGTGGTGTGTTCAAAATAGAATAACATCTAGTGATAATTCCGTGTCTGATATCTCAACCGATCACTTTCACAATCGGTAACATTATATGTTTCAAACTAAGTTAGTTTCTTTGTTGTTGTTGTTGTTGTTGTTGTTGTTGTTGTTGTTGTTGTTGTTGTTGTTGTTGTTGTTGTTGTTGTTGTTGTTGTTTTTGTTGTTGTTGCTGCTGTTGCTGTTCTTGTTGTTCTTGTTGTTCTTGTTGTTCTTGTTCTTGTTTTTGTATTGCTGGAAGTTGTGATATTGCAGTAGGGACATTTAGGCTTAAGCAGATTTCTTGTGAACGACTAAAATGTAAATTTGACAGCAGCAACGTTTGGAAAGGCCGGAGTCTAGCTTGTTACCCTTTGACGATAAGTTTCCTTGCATTACATATAATAATCAATTACTGTCAAGTGTAGTATTGTTAATTTTCTTTCGATGTCTCTGCTCCGTTTTCACCTCATACACACACACACCAACACACACACACACACACACACACACACACACACACACACACACCTACACACCTACACACACATACAGACACACACGCACACGCACACACACACATACACACACAGATAATTGATCACACCGCAGGGCAGTATGGCCAATCAATACAGAGCCATTAAGACAGGTTGCCGCACGTGTCCGTTTCTATCCATACAGCACGTGCTACAAACAGCGACACCAAAACAGGTTTCTCTGGAAGGCTATTATCGTAATCTTGCCCTCCAGCGGTGTTGTTGCGAAGAGAACAGAGAACAGGCATCACATTTATTTTTGTGGTCTTGGCTGAATACACCTGTCTATAACCTTCCGCACAGCTTGCACGACATAGGGCCTACACAGCGACGCCAAAACAGGTTTCACTGGCAACATAAACAGTATGTGTGTGTGTCACTGATGTTGTAATCTTTTTTCCACATTCTACTACTGTGTGACTTCAAGGACAAGTGAAACGATATTAATTGTCATTTCTGTGGTCAGTTTTCGTATCCTTGCGATTATGTTATATTGTGTGTTTACGCAAGGAGCAGAGAGTTCGTGGATAGTTCTATTTTTAAAAGGCTGTTGTTTGACCTCTTTGTTCTACTGTTGTCTTATTCATTGCAAGGGGAAACAAACGGATGTGATAGCCATTATTTCAACCCGTCTCTGATTTTTATTTGTGTGATTCCACAGCACACAGTAACATAAAAACTGGGTTTTCTGGCAGTGTAGTCTACCTGATGTCTGGTGATCATGCTGCGTTGTGGTGTTAGTGCAGGAAGAACAGAGCACATGTATTTCATCAATAAAACCTGGTACTTTTTACATTTAGTCAAGTTTTGACTAAATGTTTTAACGTAGAGGGGGGAATCGAGACGAGGGTCGTGGTGTATGTGCGTGCGTATGTGTGTGTGTCTGTCTGTCTGTCTGTGTGTGTGTGTAGAGCGATTCAGACTAAACTACTGGACCGATCTTTATGAAATTTGACATGAGAGTTCCTGGGTATGAAATCCCCGAACATTTTTTCATTTTTTTGATAAATGTCTTTGATGACGTCATATCCGGCTTTTCGTGAAAGTTGAGGCGGCACTGTCACGCCCTCATTTTTCAACCAAATTGGTTGAAATTTTGGTCAAGTAATCTTCGACGAAGCCCGGACTTCGGTATTGCATTTCAGCTTGGTGGCTTAAAAATTAATTAATGACTTTGGTCATTAAAAATCTGAAAATTGTAAAAAAAAATAAAAATTTATAAAACGATCCAAATTTACGTTCATCTTATTTTCCATCATTTTCTGATTCCAAAAACATATAAATATGTTATGTTTGGATTAAAAACAAGCTCTGAAAATTAAATATATAAAAATTATTATCAAAATTAAATTGTCGAAATCAATTTAAAAACACTTTCATCTTATTCCTTGTCGGTTCCTGATTCCAAAAACATATAGATATGATATGTTTGGATTAAAAACACGCTCAGAAAGTTAAAACAAAGAGAGGTACAGAAAAGCGAGCTATCCTTCTTAGCGCAACTACTACCCCGCTCTTCTTGTCAATTTCACTGCCTTTGCCATGAGCGGTGGACTGACGATGCTACGAGTATACGGTCTTGCTGAAAAATGGCATTGCGTTCAGTTTCATTCTGTGAGTTCGACAGCTACTTGACTAAATGTTGTATTTTCGCCTTACGCGACTTGTTTACTTTATGGTTGTAGCTGCACAAGTATTGCGACACGAAAACAGGTTTCTCTCAAATAACTGCCGTTTAGCTTTTACTGTTATGTTATATGAAGTCTCATATCGCGCGCATATCTCCAGACTCGGACTCAAGGCGCAGGGATCTATTTATGCCGTGTGAGATGGAATTTTTTTTACACAATACATCACGCATTCACATCCACCAGCAGATCGCAGCCATTTCGGCGCATATCCCACTTTTCACGGCCTATTATTCCAAGTCACACGGGTATTTTGGTGGACATTTTTTTTATCTATGCCTATACAATTTTGCCAGGAAAGACGTCAATCGTGGGATCTTTAACGTGCACACCCCAATGTAGTGTACACGAAGGGACCTCGGTTTTTCTTCTCATCCGAAAGACTAGCACTTGAACCCACCACCTAGGTTACTGCTGTGCTGTTGCAAAGAGAACGGTGGTCATTATTCAACCTGGTACTAGTGTGCTGTGTCACTGGTTCTACAACACATCCAGTGCAACGAAAACAGGTTTCTCTGGCACTATGACGGCAGTCTTTCTTCCTTGGGTGTTGTTGAAAGTAGTATAATTATGTAATAGTCAATTCTGTGTAACAATAACAGTAGGGTTGCTTGATTATGATCTATTAAAACTTTGGTCTTTGTCGTGTTTTCGTCGTATGGGACGGTCACAGATACATTCATACTGGTAGAAATAAAGGAGACACAGGCAGCAACGAGGGATGGCGTGGTTTATTCCACCATGATTCTTTCCCACACACAAAAACAGCAACGCAATACGTCGCGGATCTCGCACATTGACAATAGAATATACATTTGAGTGACGTCACAACATTGCAGTCTTATTTCAAGGTGGACCTAGAAGTAGAACGTGCACTGACATTTATTTCGATGTCACATTGCAAAGAAAACTCGTCATGATTGCAATCTCTTACTGACAGGCGGGGTGGTGGAGAACAACATGTAGAACGTGATGAAAATAGTAAAGAGGGTTCCAGCATCTAGCGGATCTGATAGAGATTATGACATGGAAGGTAAGACGGGATGAGCTAGGGAAGGAAGATATGCTTCCCATTTTGAATCATGTCTATGTATGCTACAGTGGAAAAGGTTTCTTTTCAGCTAGGTCGTTGACATGAGAGGGGGGAGGGGGGGGGGCTTCTGGGTGTAAAGGACGATTGTTCCTAGAGCTACTTTTGGTCATTTTCCCCTAAATGTTAAGTTTCTTCACATGCTTGGTCTGCTCTTACCGACCGTGCCGCAAGAAATCTCATTTGAGTGATAAGTAAATACCACACACTTGGAGAGGACAGCTGAGAGTGTATTATTTGTTGTGATGCTTGTCACTGAAGCTGCTTTGTACAGACTTGGGAGTTTGTTGGCACAGTAGAACCTCTTCTCTGAGGACGTTTTGATTTAATATCATTCTTTTCAGTTATTGTGCGATTGCATCTTCTTATTTACTTACGTTTTACGAATAATAAGATCTGAAATGTCCAGCCTCTAAATAAGATCACAAATGTCCAGGGTTTCTGACGTTTTGAAGCAGGAGAACTTGTGTATTCAGTTGGCGACAACATCCACCCCCTTAGCGTGTCATTGGTAAGGGGAGCCCACGTTTGACAAACTGTGCGATTAATCCTGTGTCCACAGCCTCGCCTCGTCGTGTGTAGACACAGGCCCTAGATCCGAGTGCATCACTCTGTTAGCATGCACAGCACGTTACGTAAGTGCATCGTCGCTTTGACTTCACCGTGGATTGACTTCACCGTGGGTCGTTATTCTTGCTATGACACTGCAAGGTTCTAATTTCAACACCTTCCGTTTGCTGTTGGGAGCTGAGGGGGATGAAAATGATGGTCTCAGATTATGAAAAGTATATGGATTATATGGATTATATTCAGAATGTGAGCAAACAAAACCGTTAGAATGTATATGTTAGTGTGTGTGTGTGTGTGTGTGTGTGTGTGTGCGTGTGTGTGTGTGTGTGTGTGTGTGTGTGTGTGTGTGTGTGTGTGTGTGTGTGATGGGTATCGCACATGAAACAGGTGCGTGTGTCTGTCTGTCTGTATGTATGTATGTCTCTGTTTGTCTGTCTGTCTGTCTCTGTGTGTCTGTTTGTTTATTATGCACGCCTGCCTCTGTCTGTTGGTCAGTTTTCAAGTTGTCGGTCGGTTTGCTTGTGTGTGTTTTCAGGAGGGGCCAAACCTAATCTTGTGTCTGTCCACCTGTTCGCCCCTGTATCTGCTTCTCTCTCTCTGTTTCTCTGTTTGTCTGTGTGTTTTGGAGCAAAGACTACTTAGTTTGTGTGTTGAAGGCGAAGGCACTGCTAATGGCTGTGTTTGTTCTAGCGGGCAGCGCTAATTGCTGTGAGGGCATGCGAGTCGTAGCGATAACCTGAGCTGTTACAATAATTTTATGTGACCGCTCACAAGATAACCGTACATTGCAATAGTTTTTCAAAATGAGGTTTTGTCATGTACTAGGATGCTGCTTAACATTATGCAATCAAACCCACTGAATGCATCTTTCTTACTATGAAAATAAGATGTTCAAAACCTACGTTTGTGGGAATTTTACTGAAAGTGTTCAAAATTTACAGGATTAAAGGGTTTGTAATCAGAACACCTGTTTCGTTTGTGTGTGTGTGTGTGTGTGTGTGTGTGTGTGTGTGTGTGTGTGTGTGTGTGTGTGTGTGTGTGTGTGTGTGTGTGTGTGTGTGTGCTTTAGTTTTGCAAACACTTTTGCTATTCTAGTTTTGCAAACACTTTTGCTATTCGCATAATTTCGACCCTGGATAACTAAAAACAATTCCGACATGTAAATACAAAAAACAGTAAATGTTCACATCTGGACGGTTACTTGTACTTGTGCACATAGTAAAAACTAAGAAGTATGTATAAACTATATATCAGAGATCATGAATGTTCTCGTCGTTATGCATATTGCAGGGCGAACAAATTCTAATAGCTGTGGTTTCTGTTTCAGATGATGGCGGAGGCTGACACAGTGTCCAACGCGTCATCCACGCTGTCCTCGGACATCCCGGGCCTGTCGTCACTGGGCGACATCGCCGTGACGTCAGACGGGGCATTCGGGGAGGACTCGGACAGCGAGCTGCAGGCCGCAGCTGACCGCCTTGACACGGCCTTGACCTTGGAGCCTGACGCGGACATCCAGACTACCCTTGGCAGCATGCAGGACAGTGACTCAGTAGGCGCCGCTTCCACCTCCTCTTCCAGCGCACGTGACCCCCACGACCACAACGACAGCGACTCTGACGACACCGACCACGACCACGACGAAGACGAGGACCACAAAGACCAGAAGGACAATGACGTGGACAAGGATAAGAGTGACGTCACAGCGGTCCACAACGGTCCGGATAAAAACGGCGGTGCAAAAGACAAGGTCGACAAGAACGGTACAGACTCTAAAAGCGCCAAGCCCAAGAAGGAGAAAGATGGAAGCAAGAAAGAGAAAGATGGTAGCAAGAAGAGGAAAAACCCTCTCAGACTCTTGAAGAAGCTGACCAAGTTCGACAAGCCCAAGAAGAAAGAGCAGAACAGCTTCTCCGAGTTCGAGCAGGTGCGCATCGACAAACTGCCTCAGGTGTTCGTGGCCAAGTACCTGGGCATGCGCGAGGTGCGCGGCTTCTGTGGCCTGCACCACGTGAGGAAGCCGGTGGACGAGATGGTGCAAAAGGTGCAGACGTCGCTGGAGAGCAAGGAGCCGGTGGAGCTGCCCCTGGTCTACGTCGTGGTCTCCCCGCGCGGTCTGGACATCAGGGAACACAAGCTGAACAAGCAGAAGGAGAAGCTTCCTGTGGGCATGGTGCCCATCGACTTCATCTCCTACGGCGTGCAGGACATCAAGTACTGGCGGGTCTTCACCTTCATCGTGGTGCGCGAGCTCTCCTCGCGCTCCAAGGTTACCGAGTGTCACGCCTACCTGTGTGACTCCTCCCTCAACGCACGCAAGATGGCGCTGTCGCTGGGAGCCTCCTTCAAGGTGTACTCTCGCACTCTCAAGAAAGACGGCAAAGTCCACAACTTTCAGGTCGAGCTGCGGCCTCCCGACGCCTTGGCTGATTCTTTGGCAGAGGAAGACGCGTAGCAGGAACGTAAACGATGGACGTCGGAATAAATGGGGTGTGGTGTACAGTCTCAGACACGTCAACAAAATCTTGTTTACCCAACGCCTTTGACGCTGAGGACGTAATGGCGCATCGCGTGTGTCTAAACGACGACCCCGTCAAGTCTGAAGCCTCACATTGATTGGGCGAAGTTTACTTTGTGAATATTCTACTTCGCGAAACTGGCTGCATGGCGTTTTTGCAGGAGTTTTAGGTAGAAAAACATCACGAAGTCGACTTCGGGCTCAATGAGGGACAGCCTTGAGAAGCAAAAGACCAAGAGAACAACTTTCAGGTCGAGCTTAGCCCACTGGTGCCTTGGCTGATTCCTTGACAGAGGAAGACGCACTGCATGCCGTGGGGATGAGGGTGTCGTCACTTAGCCCACTGGTGCCTTGGCTGATTCCTTGACAGAGGAAGACGCACTGCATGCCGTGGGGATGAGGGTATCGTCACTTAGCCCACTGGCGCCTTGGCTGATTCCTTGACAGAGGAAGACGCACTGCATGCCGTGGGGATGAGGGTGTCGTCACTTAGCCCACTGGCGCCTTGGCTGATTCCTTGACAGAGGAAGACGCACTGCATGCCGTGGGGATGAGGGTGTCGTCACTTAGCCCACTGGCGCCTTGGCTGATTCCTTGACAGAGGAAGACGCACTGCATGCCGTGGGGATGAGGGTGTCGTCACTTAGCCCACTGGCGCCTTGGCTGATTCCTTGACAGAGGAAGACGCACTGCATGCCGTGGGGATGAGGGTGTCGTCACTTAGCCCACTGGCGCCTTGGCTGATTCCTTGACAGAGGAAGACGCACTGCATGCCGTGGGGATGAGGGTGTCGTCACTTAGCCCACTGGTGCCTTGGCTGATTCCTTGACAGAGGAAGACGCACTGCATGCCGTGGGGATGAGGGTGTCGTCACTTAGCCCACTGGTGCCTTGGCTGATTCCTTGACAGAGGAAGACGCACTGCATGCCGTGGGGATGAGGGTGTCGTCACTTAGCCCACTGGTGCCTTGGCTGATTCCTTGACAGAGGAAGACGCACTGCATGCCGTGGGGATGAGGGTGTCGTCACTTAGCCCACTGGTGCCTTGGCTGATTCCTTGACAGAGGAAGACGCACTGCATGCCGTGGGGATGAGGGTGTCGTCACTTAGCCCACTGGTGCCTTGGCTGATTCCTTGACAGAGGAAGACGCACTGCATGCCGTGGGGATGAGGGTGTCGTCACTTAAGTCGTGGGCATGTCAATAGTTAAACGATGGAGGACGCGGTGAAAAACTTTTAGTTGGTGTCGTGTCCTCCGGATGCTAACCTGGGGGCTTGACTGAAGATGACCCCGTGTAAATGCATATAATGGTCTTCGTGAATATGTGTGTTGTCAAATCCACACGGCTGCGTCAAAACTTCTAGAGTGTAGCAGCGGTCTCGTGATATACTCCTGAAGCCTTGACACACCCAAACAAGAGGGTCGTCGTTAATAAGAGTGCCTCACCGTAAACCAAAGTGAACAATGTTCAGACGGAACAAAAGCGCCTTGATGATTTAACTGACACTTTAGCACAGAGAGAACAATATGCAACCTCAACTTTAAAAGACGGTCGCTGCGATGTGTTTTCAACTTGTTATAGGCAGACCAGAAAACAGTACAATACGGAATGCGGATACCCTCAGGTGAAACGTTGGCAGATACGAGAAGACGCATATATCGCGTTTATAAAAGACGGTTGTCATGTCCTTGACGCACGAACATTTCCGTTGCTGCGTATGTGTATCTGACCGAATGCTTTGCCGAGTGTACCTTTTCGCTTCGAAAGGAAAACTCTGACGACGTAGCCATGGCAAGATGCCTTACTGATAGTCTATGAGCAGTAAGAAATAGTGCTACACGGTGTGGTACTATTATGTGCATTGCTGTGCTTCCTGACAGGACAAGTGGTGTTTGTGCGTCGTAATAGCGACATGCCTACTGCGTTAAATACGTGCAGACACATTGCAATGCGGTTTGACAGGTATCCAAGCCAAATGCTGGAACACCTGCGCATTAATATGGCTACGCACGTTTACCCCAACGTGTCTAGATAGAAATGTTGAAACATGCTGGTCAAGTGTGCTCATACATGTCTGAAGTGGTGGGTTTTTTTTCAGACGGTTGTGATCAGCTATGTTTTTCAGGATAGAGAGAACAAAACCTCATCGTCAAAAACGTGTTTGGTAGAATAGCAACCATGCAGGGAGGTACATCTTTAAAATGTAATGCTGAACAGCCTCGACATCTTGCCGCCGTTGCTACGGAAACTCCTGGACCTTTCTCCACGCAATGCTATGAACAATCGTCATGATCTGTTAAAGGCACACTCCTCTCGTGAAAACTGTTCGGCTCACCATCTCAACTCTGGTCAGACTGTGTTACTGGATAGGACCATCCCTCCACCTGGTCACTCACCAAAAATGAACACGATTGTTGTCTGTGCACAGTGGGAATTGTTTGAATGAATTGATTTCTTGAAAAGCCCCTGGTCGCCTTGACAACATTTGTTCATAAAAAAAATGGCCACTGTGCACAGAGAGCACCCAGTCAGTTCTGTTTGGGTCTTGTTATACAATGTCAAATTCTGGCCGGTGTAACACGAGAAAATTACTCCCACCAGATTTTAACTCCGGAGTAAACATTTCGTACGAAAATGTTACTCCCTTTACGAAAAAAGCACTCCCCCATTGCACGAGAAAATTACTCCCCAAGACAGGTGAGTTCCGAGTAAACATTTTGTTCAAAAATGTTACTCCCCTGACGAATAAATAACGAATAAATTACTTCACCTCAACACAAGCAATTTAACTTCCCATGCCATGTGTACGAAATTTATACTCCCTTGTCCCCTGTTAGTCTTGGTGGTGGAAGGGGTGGAGGGAGGGTAGCGCGACATTCGTTTGCGCGAGATTACTTATTGGCATTATCCCTTCGCCCGCATCCCATTTTTGCGTACGAGATTTTTTGTGGAAGTAAAAAAAATGGGGAGTAAAACTTTCGTGGAGGGAGTAATTTTTTCGTGCCTTGGGGAGTTCTTTTCTCGTACGAAAAGTGTACTCGGAGTAAGAATTTCGTACGAAATATTTACTCCGGAGTAAATTTTTCGTGGAGTAAACATGTCGTGTTACACCGGACCTGCGACGGTGCGCAGAGCTGTTTTCACGAGAAGGAGTATGCATTTAAAGTTTATGCTAGGTTTTAATAGTTAATATTTTGTTCAAACTGTGCTGCCCTGTAGAGCAGATTTTAGGCAATACAACCGTTGCGTTATTCAACAGTGACATGCTATGGCAACAGAACGTGAACATACGGGGTTATCTTATACATTTTACAGACAGTTTCACATTTTTGGGGCTAAATATCAACTCTGCTAAATGGAGATATTCTGTGACATTAATATGAATACCACTAATCAGCGAACAGAACGCACGCTCCACTAGGTTTTCGATATTGATTTAAAACGTTACCTGCTGTGCGAATATGGATTGCAAAGTTCGAGCGAGGAATGTTATTATTGCTTGCGCATATTATGCTGGTCTGCGTAGTTTGTTTTTACTAATTTTGCATTGTCAAAATAATCAGTTTTTTGTATCCCCAACACGCACGCCATTTGAGACTACAAGATCATGAAAATGGAAGAAATGAAGATACTGCCTAACGCATATATTTCAAGAGAGAAGTTTTTCTATGGGGCGGGGATATAGCTCAGTTGGTAGCGCGCTGGGTTTGTATTCAGTTGGCCGCTGTCAGCGTGAGTTCGATCCCAGGTTCGGCGGAAATTTATTTCACAGAGTCAACTTTGTGTGCAGACTCTCTTCGGTGTCCGAACCTCCCCCCGTGTACACTACATTGGGTGTGCACGTTAAAGATCCCACGATTGACAAAAGGGTCTTTCCTGGCAAAATTGCTTAGGCACAGTTAATAATTGTCTACCTATACCCGTGTGATTTGGAATAATAGGCCATGAAAGGTAAATATGCGCCGAAATGGCTGCAATCTACTGGCCGTATAAAATTTCATCTCACACGGCATCACTGCAGAGCGCCTAGAACTGTACCCACGGAATATGCGCGATATAAGACTCATTGATTGATAGATATAGGAATTAAACCTCTTGCTCGATTAATCGGGCAACACAAATTATGCCAAATGAAAAATAGGTACCTGGACATTTTTTTAAGCGAGGTGAAATAAATCCGTCTCATTCTAGGCATGCACGTTCAATGTTTTTGAAGAATTTTGAAAATATCATCCTTTGTGCCGTCTTGCGAAGTTCATTTTTCAATACTAATTTCGGTTTGAAAAATTCTTTGCAGAAAATCCTCTGAACTTTGCATGTGCCAAGCAAGTTTTAGACGAACAAAGAACATTAGCTTTTTCTTCTGTACAAATAAACTTTATCTGTGTCCTTGCTAGATTATCTGTCAAGAAAGAAAAGTGATTTTCTGAGGTTTGTAATTTTTACATTCGGAAAAAAAAAATGACTATGAAGATTGATATTTTCAAAAATGGCTTTATGTATTGTTTATTTTTTATAAGACTAACAAAAATCGAACTCACTAGTGATCAACACAGTAATCGATTAGGTGACAGGATAACACACAATAATAAAAAAAAAGCAATAAACACACATGTGTTAGAGCGGCGAGAAAATGTACATCATTAGAATTAATAGTGCACGGAAGGAATTATACCACGACCAGTCAGGTGCCTCGTTACTGGTTAAGTATATACTGCTTTCGATCTTTGATTTGTGTTTTATACAGGTAATGTGTACTCCTGAAACTGCTTGTTGCATATTTCTTTATATTATGCGAGTGCCAAGTTTGTTTTGTGGATACTGCTGTCAGTTCTTTTGTACAATTCCTATATTTTAACACACTGGAGAGGTTTCGTTTACCACGAATAATCAACTAAAACTTCGATTATTCATGTTTCAGATGTCTGAGATACTTGCTTTATAATTTCTGAACCTGTTATCTCTATTTCTTACTTACTAAAGTTCCTATGAAGTGAAACTTGAAGTCAAAGGGAGCTGCTAAGTGAGTATAACATTAAAAACGATATGTATACAGACAGGAGGCATGGACTTTCGTGGCCGTATTTCGTGGAAATCGTAACTTCTCTCGTCCTAGCAATCTCGTGCGAAGCCTCATTATTACCTCTGTTTTGTGTGTGTTTTTTTATGTACAAACACTTCTGTTATACATTGTGACACATTTGTGTTCGGTCTGCTACTGCTAAGTCAATCTCGGTTTTGGTGAGTTTCTTATTTAGACATTTGTGTTCACATGATATACGTGAACATATTGTTGTCACCAGGCGGTGGTGATGATTATGATATCACGTGATTCTTATACCCCCCCCCCCCCTTACACTTACATCAGAATTCCATTATTACACTCTTTAAAAAAAATACTTCAAAGAGCCTGTGTGTGCGTGTTATGGCTTTGTGCGACATCATGGATACATTTTAACTTCGTAACTATGAACATTAATTCTGGGGTGTCTCAGATTGTGGTTATAATCGTCAACGTATATATCGTAAGATTGGGATTTCAAATGTCAACGAAAGTTTGCAAAGGGAAGAAACGTGCTTAACGTGTTACATGTAAATGAACACTGCAAATATCTCAAGTATGACTCCTCATAGCCGATGGTGGGGAAAACGTAACCTCTCTGTTCAAAGTTCACGAGCATGTTTCGAACATCTAAAAGAGCAAGTCGAGGCAGTGTCGAGCTACGCAGTGCGGTATGTAACCATTTCACCGGTGACATTATACAGTCGGGGTGCTACACAAATACTTCAGATTTCTTTTGTCCCAAATTACCGGTTCTTGGACCCTTAATCCCCTGGCTGCCACTATGACAGGGAGTGGGGGGGGATGATTAGAATGGACAACAATGGGGGTGTACTGGTGGGGGGGGGGGGGGGTAGTGTGGCTGTGGAGAGAAGGAAATGGCAATGCGTTCTGAGCCATGTAGACACACATGAGACTCGTGTTCTTGAATCTGCTGCTTGGATAACGGATTACATGTACTACAAAACGCATGGAAGTCAGCTTGTCCTCTGACGTCAGTGGCGAAAACATGAGAAAACATGAGAGGGCCTATTTGACAGAAGGCGACGGTGTTCCAATACTGCGGTCATTTTCACTGCTGCTTTTTGTTCAGATTTAGTATAAATCTAAAAAGATACTCGTGTGAACACATGGTCTTAAATCAGCCCAGGAGCGGGGGTTGGGGTTTGTATAGTTGTGTCACTACACACCAAGGAATACCTTAAAATGTGTAACTGAACGTTTGGTTATTCAGAGTTGTAATTATATAGCAGTCCAGTAACCACTCTGATGAAGTTTTCTCGCGAATTTAACCCGATTAATTCCAAGGGATATTCGGTGTGTTATGATTCAGACACACCTGCAATTATTCAATCAAAAATGCTCCATAACTAGGCTAGTTGATTTAAAACATTTATGATTTCTGGTGTGTGATGACTTCATTGTAAACCCCAAACCGAACCGTGTAGCTTTTGGGGCCATTGTTTACGGTCTTGTGTTGTGTTTATCCCTTTGATTACGTAACACGCGCTACGCTCTTGTCTTTCCCATAAAACTGCCTTTCTATAGCTCATTTTCCCGGCTTGATTGGCCAAAATAAAAGGCTGCAGAATGCGAGCTAATCTGGTTTTCCCTGGATGAAAGAGAAAGACCAAATAGAGGGCTTACTTTGATTTCTTTAGATAGTCTCGCGACTTTGACAAGGGCTAAGCAAGGAAGTATTCTTGGGTTAAGTGTTAACCCCCAAGAATTTTCAT